>NW_004444087.1:2082676-2098410 GCF_000243295.1 Trichechus manatus latirostris
CCTGCGGCTGCTTCCTGTCGTCTCATCTCCCGTTCTTGGGACTTGAGCTGTCAGCTTATCTGCCGAACCTGGGATTCGTTGATCCGCACAGCCTGTGAGTGGGAGCCCTGCTCTCTGACCTTCCAATCTTGGGCTTGCCACGTTCTGCAGCTGTGTGACTTGGGAGAGGCCTCTACCCTGATCCACGGACTTGGGACGTTCTAGCCTCTACAATTGCATGAGCTGTTTCCTTGATATAATCTTTCTGTGTATATATATTTATACACTTTACTGGTTTTGCTTCTCTAGAGAACCCAGCCTAAGACGGTGGGTGTCTTAGTTATCTAGTGCTGCTATAACAGAAATACCACAAGTGGATGGCTTTAACAAAGAGAAATTTTTTCTCTCACAGTCTAGTAGGCTGCAAGTACAAATTCAGGGAGATAGCTCCAGGGGAAGGCTTTGTCTCTCTGTTGGCTCTGGAGGAAGGTCCTTGTCATCAAGCTTCCTCTGGTCGAGGAGCTTCTCAGCGCAGGGACCCTGGGCCCAAAGGATGGGCCACTCTCCTGGCTCTTGTTTCTTGGTGGTATGAGGTCCCCCACGTCTCTCTGCTCACTTCTCTTTTTTGTATCTCAAAAAAGATTGGCTTAAGACACTATCAAACCTTGTAGATCTCATCAATATAACTGCCGATAATCCACCTTATTAACATCATAGTGATAGGATTTACAACACATAGGGAAATCATATCAGATGACAAAATGGTAAACAATCATACAGTACTGGGAATCATGACCTAGCCAAGTTGACAGATATTTTGGGGGGACACAATTCAATCCATGACAGTGGGTGATTTCCATCTTCATGATTATGAGATAGTTACTCTTTCACAGCTTCATGTCCGTGTTACTGGCAGGAAGAAGGAAAAAAAAAAAACCCAACTAGGAGGAATGGTTGGTGCCTATATCAGGAAGGCAAACACTTCCCAGAAATCTCAGATGAAGACTTTCTCTTACATATCACTGTCCAGAATGTGTCACATGGCCACTCCTAGCTGCAAAGGAGGCTGGTAATGTAAGGGTTTTTTTCCCCCTTTTTTTGTCTATTTCATTTAATAGAACATTTTACTTCTATTTTCCAACTGTTTCAATGTCACACATTTTAGATGATCACAACTGGAAGGAGGAGTGGGTTTTATTTTAGATAATTTAGCTTTTAAAAATTTCGTACCTTGCCACTCTAAACAAACTCAGCATTCAGTATAATAAGGAACAAGGGGGAGAATGTATTTTGAGTAGGCAGCTAGCAATGTACTACTTCACAAGTTGTTTCAAGGATTAGAGATACGTATGTGCAGCAGCTGAAATGGTTTAAAGACAAAGTAGGCACTCAACCAATGAGAGTGATGAAGGAGTAGAAGAAGCAAAAGAAAAAGAAGAGAAGGAGAGATATGGATGGACATAAACAGATTTTTGTAAAAGACTGCTGGTATACCTGATTTCATTGGGATAACAATAATGGCCAAAATAGTTAATTAACATCTATTGTGTACTCAACCCTCATGACAATTCTATGAGCTTCCTGATCTTCATTCAGGCTTGTTCTTTGGGGTTAACTCTGACTCTAGAGAAGGGACATGTAGCTCAGGCCAAAAACTGACCAATGCAATCTTTTATCTCTTAGACTGATTTGTTAAGATGTGGTCACAGGACCCAAACTGGTCCAGTGAAACCTGTGGGGAGTTTTATCGGGGGGCATCTAAGAAAGGGGAGTCCCTGGGTGATTCAAATGGTTCACATGCTTGGCTGCTAAACAAAAGGTTGGTGGTTCGAGTCCACCCAGAGGTGCCTCAGAAGAAAGGCCTGGCAACCTACTTCTGAAAAATCAGCTGTTGAAAATGCTATGGAGCACAGTTCTACTCTGACACACCTGGAGTCACCATAAGTCAGAGTCAACTTGACAATAACTGGTCTAGAAAAGAAATTTTCTTACTCTTCTGTGAGGGTTTCTAGAAGGGACACTTGCTTTCTTCCATGAGGATGGTTATTGTTCCAAGACTTGTTGGCAGCTGTCTTAGTTATCTAGTGCTGCTATAATGGAAATACCACAAGTGGATGGCCTTAACAGTTTATTCTTTCACAGTTTAGGAGTCTAGAAGTCCGAATTCAGGGTGCCAGCTCCAGGGGAAGGTGTTATCTCTCTGTCGGCTCTGGGGAAATGTCCTTTTCATCAATCTTCCCCTGGTTGAGAAGCTTCTCAGCTCAGAGACCCCGGGTCCAAAGGATGCACTGTGCTCCCAGTGCTTCTTTCTTAGTGGTATGAGGTCCCTCTGTCTCTCTGCTCGCTTCTGTCTTTTATATCTCAAAAGAGATTGACTCAAGATACAATCTCATCTTGAAGACTGAGTCCTGATTCATTAACATAACTGCCTGTAATCCTGCCTCAGTAACATCATAGTGGCAGAATTTACAACACACAGCAAAATCACATCAGATGACAAAATGGTGGACATTCACACAATACTGGGAATCACGGACTAGCCAAGTTGACACACATTTTGGGGGGACACAATTCAATCCACAACAGCAGCCATATTATAATTATGTACAGGTAGTTCCCAATGTACAACTCTATCATAAGTCAGTTCTGATGTAAGTCAAATACTTCTTTTTTTTTAATTTTCATTATTATCGCCTTTTATTATCAGTATCTTTATGACTTTGTCTTTGGGGTTGGAAACATTACATATAAACTTACAGACATATTTTAATACATACATAAAAAATACACAAATCATAAAAATTTACTGTGACAATGAAGAAGAGTTGGACAGTGCTGGCATTTTGTCAGTTGCAGTAATAACTCCACTTGTGGAAGATTCTGGATCATCTGGATTATCCCTGGGAATGGGGATGGCATTTCCAGTCAGAAAATTAGTGATCGTTACCTGTATGGTCCTTTTCTTTTTTTCCTCATATATTTTGCGGTAACATCTGACTGCTTCCTGAATCTGCCTATCGACTTTAGCAAAGTGATCAGAGTTTGGGTCCGTGTTTTCAAACAACTGAAGCCCCTGATTTAGTTTAGAAAAAATTTCAGCTAACCTTTCACTGTCAAATTTTTTGACATCTTTTCTTCCTTGTCTTCATTATTTCTTTCCTCTTCAAAATCCATGAAGTCTTGCTCTGTCAATTCCCCTTCTTCGCGATCTATGAGCTGTTCCACGCACGGTCGTAAGTGCAGTTAGTTTAACTCGAAGATGTCGTAAATCAGGAACTACCTGTATTATTATGCAGCCAACATTGCTCAGAAATTGAAATAAACTGAAACAGTGCCTTGTTTGAGTTGGGCTTTATGTTCTCTGCATCCACATGCGCCCTCACTGGTGGAGGTTGTTACTATTGTCAGCCTCGTTTTACAGAGGGGTAAACTGAGTCTAGAACCAGGCAACATTTCATGTTGTTAAACATAAGGTCGCTATAAGTTAGAGCTGACTCAATGGCCACTAACAACAATAACAAAACTGAGACTCAGACAGGTCAGAGCTACACAACAAATTATGGCAGAGCTCAGATTTGAACCCAAGCAGTTGGAAACCAAACCTCAAAACATAGTCACCCTGTTACAGTGGAATAGTGTTGGTAGAGGTTTCAGTTCCCAGAGGGATAACGCTGGGTTTTTGGTTTTCCTTCCCGATCCCCTCGCCTCTAGGCTCATTGACATCTTCCATCCCAAGCTCGGCTCCACCGCAGCACCCCTACAGGAAGAAATGGAGTCTTTAGTCTTGCTTCAATATTTCCAAAGCTTAATAGAACCTCCTCTAACTTTACAGAACATGACACCACTCAGGCTAATGAAAATACAGGGCAGAGCTTACTTTGATGGGATCCTCCTCACTTGATGGGGAGCAGTGGTTAGCCCTGCCCGTCATTGCCCATTACCGCCGAGTCAATTCCGACACATAATGACCCTGTATGACAGAGTAGAACTGACCCATAGCGTTTCCAAGGTTGTTATCTATACAGGAGCAGATCACCAGGTCTTTCTCCTTCGGAGCCACTGGGTGGGTTTGAGCCACTGGGTGGGTTCAAACCACTGACTTTTTGGTTAGCTCTTGAGTCCTTAATCACCGCACCACCAGGGCTCATTTGGTTAGCTCTGGCTTAGTGGAAGTGTCTATTATATGTCTGATTTAAAAAAAAAGAAAGAAAGAAAGAAGAGAGAATTTATTATTTCTTAACGAATGCAATTTCTTAACAAAACCATTCAAAGTACAAGATCTACAAGGAACAAAACAAAGGGGCTCTTGCCTTTACCCTTCCTAAGTGTGGGCATCATCCCCGTAGAATCTCTTGATTCTCCCTAGCTCCAGGCTCGGGTGACTATTCAAGGAGATGTAGAAATTGTTCCTCATGCTGGATCACCTAAGAATGAGAGCCGAGCCGAAAGCAGCGTATCTTCTGTACAACGTAAATGTCAGTGGGTCTTTTCCCCCAAAATGAAAGAGGGAGAAGTTAATACATGATGATATCAGTTTCCAAAGTCTTGTTTAAAAGTTGTTTAAAGAATGTTCGGTGGCAAGCAGTGCCAGCCGGTTTTTTAGAGTACAGTGTTCTGCAGGCTGTCTGTCAGCGGCTGTTTGGGAAAGTTGCTGGTGAGCGGGACCCCGTTACCAGGGAGACAGGGAGAAGATTCATTATATGTAAATTCCAGTCAAATCGAAGAGAGCAAGAGTGAGTTCTCTCAAAAAAGGGGAAAATGCGGGAGAAATGGAAGAGCAAATTGGCAGAGAAACTCTTTGATTGGAGAAAGGCGATCCCAGCAGGACTTTTTGTGCAGGGGAGAGATGTGTTAGGAAGCAGTGATCGCTGTCTCTCTCCAGGGAGGTAGTAAATCCAAACCCAAGCTTTTCTTCTGCTAAATCAAAAGGGGAAGACGTTCAGGTAGGGCTGCCAGATTAAGCAAATAAACATATTTCTGCTAAAACAGTATTTGTTGTTTATCTGAAGCTCAAATTTAATCTGGCACCCACAGATTTGGAGACAATGCCCTGGCCCACCTTCTTCACAACAGCCCCAACATCCACCTCTCATGTCCCCGTGTGAGCGCCCCAAATCCCTATGGGGGTAAAATATATGTGTGTGTCTTTGTGTGTGGTGGGGGAATGTGTGTAATCTTGGGACACGATAGAATATGAAATCAAACAATACATGAAGTCAGCCTTGTAAATTGGAAGTATGGCAGGATTCTATTTATTCTGTACCTCACTTTTAAAAAAATCACCTTAAAAAAAATCAAGATAGAAACTAAAGAATAAAAGTAAGCCTTGACAACTATTATCGAAGAGTTCTACCATCACTAGGTGTTATGGATCAGATTATGTCCCTGCAAAAGAAATGTTGAAGTCTTAAGCCCTGTACTTGTGAATGTGACCCTATTTGGAAATTGGGATTTTCTTTTGTTATGTTAATGAGGTCATATAGATTAGGCTGGGTCCTAAACCCAATCGCTTCTTGGTGGTGTCTTATAAAAAGAGCAGAATAGACACAGATACACACACAGGGGAGAGAGAGATCATGAGAGGAATTGTCTACAAGCCAAGGAACGCCAAGAACATCCAGAACTCTGAACAAGGAGAGACTCTTCCCTAGAGCCAATGCCCTGATTTGGAGTTTCAGCCTCCAAAACTGTGAGACAATAAATTTCTGTTCTTTAAAGCCACCCACTTGTGGCAATTTTTTTTTTGTTACCGGCAATCCTAGGAAACTAAGACACCAAGTCTCACTGCAGCAATTGTAGATCACCACCACCACTACCACCACGACCACCATCACCAGTGTTAGTCATCCAGTGCTGCTTTAACAGAAATACCACAAGTGGATGGCTTTAACAAAGAGCAATTTATTCTCTCACAGTCTAGGAGGCTGGAAGTTCAAATTCAGGGCACCAGTTCCAGGAGAAGGCTTTCTCTCTCTGTCAGCTCTGGAGGAAGGTCCTTGTCACCAATCTTACCTTGGTCGAGGATCTTCTCAGCAGAAGGACCCTGGTTCCAAAGGACATGCTGTGCTCCTGGCTCTTCTTTCTTGGTAATATGAGGTCCTTCTCCTTTCTTCTCACTTCTCTCTTTTATATCTCAAAAGAGATTGACTCAACGTACAACCTAATCCTGTAGATTTTGTCCTACCTCAGTAACATAGCTACCTCTAATCCTGCCTCAAGAGGTTAGGATTTCAACACGTAGGTAATTACTTCAGATCACCAAATGGAGGACAATCACACAATACTGGGAATGATGTCCTACCCAAGTTGATGCACATTTTAGGGGGACACAATTCAATCCATAACAATCACCATCACCACCCCATCCAACCCACAGACTTCTTTTTCCCATCTTAAGCCACTGACTTGCAGTAACAACCCTTTGGCAGGTAGTTCCAGCCCCTAAGCTGATTCTCTGATAACTGGCCTATTTCCCTACCACTCTCTACAACTGATGTCAGATGCCCCGCCCAGTGGAACTTGGAATGAATCCATCTAGAACTTGTCCGCAGCCCTGCCATCCAGGGCCCCAGCTAAGGCTGCAGGGCACTGTGGAATTGGGTTTACAGATTTTTCACCTGGCAGCATTTTCTCAAGTCATCCAACAATATCTAAAAACACAACTGCTAATTGCTTAGCTTAACTGGGCCATTTCAACTCATCCCCTCTTGCTGGGCATTTAGATTGCTTCCAATTTCATAAAAGCTTTGATCTTCAATTCTTCAAGGGAAAGAAGACTGGAGTCAGAACAATTAAGAATCTATGAGCTACATGCCTAAGTTTTCCTCTTTATGCGTTACCTTGGCTTGTAATGTTTGGCGATCTGTGTAATTTTAATCAAAAGATACATTTTAATAGGGTATAAATGGAAAGTTCATAGTTCTGATTTGGAACTTAAAAAAAAAATAGGATGGGGTACAGAAACAAACTATCTGAATAAGAACAATTGCCAACATACAAAGGGGGATATGGAAGAAAACTGGCCTAATAAGTCCTACATTTGCAAACAGGAAGTTATAAAGGGACAGCAGTAAGAACATAACATTCTAGTAAAAGAGAAATTTGCATGGGTCAAAGGTGGCTCTAGCCTGTTCTGACTCTTCCCAGGTTCCATTCATGGTGCAAGGGAAAGGTGAGTCATTAGATTCATCCCACCTGGAAGTCGGGGGACAACAAGGTGGCACTGAGGGGAGAGGGAGTACTGTGGCTTGGTTGAACCAGGAAGTAAGTTTATCTAATATGATGGTTAATGCTTTGTGTCCAGTTGGCTGGGTTGTGATTCTTAGTGGTTTGGCAGACTGGGTGTTCTTCCATAATGTAATATAATGTAATCACCTTCCATTTTGTGATCTGATGTGATCAGCCAATCAGCTGAAAGGGGAGTTTCCTTGGGGGTGTGGCCTGCCTCCAGTATATAAATGGATGTTCTGGCAAAGCTCACTCTCTTGAATCTGCACTCTTCTCGTCGGCTGACCTCCAGTTCCTGGGATGTGAGCCTGCAGAAGTCTCCAGTCTGCCACCTGACCTGCAGATCTTGCATTCATCAGCAGCCCTGTGAGCCAGCAGAGGTCTTCAGCCTGTTGCCTGACCTATGGATTTGGGACTTGCCAGCCTCCACAATTGCATGAGCCATTTCCTTGAAGCAAATCTCTCTCACTCTCTCACTCTCTCCACATATATCACTGATTTTGCTCCTCTAGAGAACCCAGCCTAAGATATCTAAGTTGACAATAACGCAAGGTGAAAACACAATCAGGAGTCATATCGAAACAGCAAGTCCAAAGGGCAAAGTCAGGCTAGAAACAAAAATAATCAGTGGACCGTCAATGACCCCAATGTTGGGAGGATTCAAAACAAGACAGCAGGCAGGGTGAGGAACAAGTGGCTTAGAACTGAGTAGTCAGTGAACATGGAGAGAATCTTGGGTTCCTTCTAAATGGAGGGAGTGTTGTCCAGCCTGCAGGTGTGGCTGTGATGGTTGAAAGGAATCTTGCAAGGCAGGTCGCCTGTCACATCCCACTCAGCATCTGGACATTTCATCCATCAGCCTCCTTTCTTTGTTCATTCACAATTTCATGCCACACTTAGATCCTCAAACAGCCTGTCAGCCACCGCCCTGCCCACATCCTTAACACCACCTTTAGCCGCATTCAACTCTCTCATACAGAACCAGAGAACCGTATGCTTCACTTAGAAAGTAATACCAACCCGAGAAAGACTCCCTTCCCCTCCACCTCCACCCACTCCAAATAGTAAATCTAGAGGATAAAAATTAAAGACATCAAAATAAAATCACTTGCTGACATAGGGTGACTTGGGAACGGTGAATGCTTATGGATAGAAGGGCACAGGGGAAATCCATTTGGGGGAATCATCTTGAAAGTTTGCCATCGATTTACAGCCATAAAGTTTTATTTTCCCAAATTATGGGAAGAGATTGATTGTGGTGAGATAAAAATTTCTCTTGGAAAAGTCACGAAAAATGCCTTCTGCGCTCTGACATGAAGCAACTGAGTTTTGTCTAATTTTCCTGGTGGGCAGGCTCAAGAATATGGGACAAAGATAAAAAGCGATGGTGATGGTGGTTTAGTTTAGTTTTTAGTTTTAGAGATGGTAATCAGCTCACTGGGGAAAGCTCAGGGGAAGAAGGTTATGAGGAAAGAATGAACACATATGATCTATAAATAGTGCACCTACCTGAGAAATGACGATCTTATCTGGAGACAGGCTTGCCTGTTACTTCATTGATTCTCCACACGTTAATGGTGTGTTGCTGGAGCTTACTATTAATCTAATGACTGTGCTCTGGGATAATAATGCTTCTCTCCTTCCCTCTCTCTGCTGTTTGACAGACAGCTTGGACACATCAGAGAAAGGGCCCAAGAGCCACATCAGTCATTAGTAACTAGAAATCAATAGAGCATGTTAAGTGAAAGAAGCCACAATTTGTAAGATGAGGCTAAGGGTAATCTCTGAACTCCAGAGCCAGTCCAGGTCCCAAGCACCAGGGTTCCGTGAGTCTATATTGGGTCCCCCGAGGGCCTGGAAATGGGCCCCCGGGTGGCACATATGATTAAGTACATGGTTGCTAACCAAAAGGTAGGAGGTTTGAGTCCACTCAGAAGCATCACAGAAGAAAGGCCTGGCAATCTACTTCTGTAAAATGACAGCCATTGAAACCCCTATGGAGCATAGGTCTGCTGTGTCACACTTGGATTCACCAGGAGTCAGAATCAGGATGCTCATTGCCACCAAGTCAATTCCAACTCACAGCGACCCCATGTGACAGAGTAGAACTTCCCCATAGGGTTTTCTAGGGTGTAAACTTTATGGGAGCAGATCGCTAGGTCTTGTCTCCTGCGCAGCCACTGAGTAGGTTCAAACCACTGACCTTTCAGTTAGCACCCAAGTGCTTATAACACATTGTGCTACCAGGGTTTCTTCGGAATCAGGATACAGGATAGGATGTGAGGTTTAGAGAGATTAGGTAACCAGCTTAAGTTAGGATCACTAGGGTCACAGCCAGGACTCGGACCCTCCGTGTCTGGAGAGGGCCAAAGCTCATGCCTTTCGCCTCCATTGGATCACCAGCTGCTTCATCATCATTCTTTCCACCTGCTGCCAAGCTGTGTCCACAGGTCTGACCCCTTGAAGAGGGATACAGGTAGAAATCGAGTTGGGGTTGACCACATCTCCTGGCGCTGCTGGCCACCCCCCACCCCATGGTCCAGGTCCTCTCCCCCTTTTGGCCCACTCCTCACTTCCTGCCCCTTGACACCCACAGTAGAAAGTCCCAGCATGCTTGCGGCCTTTAGCCTGAGCCAGCCCAGAGCTGTGGTAACTCTGCTTAGAACACATCAATCTGGGTGATTAGCCTCAGCACGCTGCCACCTCAGCCCCATTACCCTCAGTTTAGAAAGGCCATACCACTCATGTTACATGGTACACGGCTGGCCTGCATGGGGTGGAAAGGCCTCTGCTTGCTCAAAAGATTTTGCTTTCTGCTATGGATTGACTCGTGTTCCCCACAAAAGATATGTTGAAGTCCTAACCCTGTACCTGTGAATGTGACCCTCTTTGGAAAAAGGGTCTTTGCAGATGTTATTACTTAACATGAGGTGATACTAGAGCAGTTGTTGTCATTGGGTGCTGTCGAGTTGATTCCAACTCTTAGTGACCCATGTGACAGAGTAGAACTGTCCCATAAGGTTTCCTAGGTTGTAATCTTTATGGGAGCACATCTCCAGGTCTTTTTCCAGTGGAGCCGCTGGGTGGGTTTGACCACGAACCTTCAAACCACTGAGCCACCAGGGCTCCTTTACTGGAGTAGAGTGGGCTGTAATCCCATCTGAGTGGTGACCTTATAAAAGAGGAGAAGCACAGAGATACAGAGGGAAGACAGCCATGTGAAGACAGAGGCAGAGGTTGAAGTGATGCAGCTACAAGCCAAGGAATGCCACAAGCCACGAGAAGCTAGGAGAGATATAGAACAGAGCCTCAGAAGGAGTCGACACAGCTGACACCCTGATGTGGACTTCTAGCCCCCAGATCTGGGAGACAATGAATTTCTGTTACTTAATGCCACCCAATTTTCATATTTTGCTACAGCAGTCCTAAGAAAACCAATACTCTTCCCCTTAAAATTGTGCTTGATCCAAGCATGCTGGTCCTGGAGGACAAGGTCTGATAGAAGGGAAACACAGGACAATGCAGTGGGCTGCTTTTAAGTAAGCTGAGCTGGTGGCCATGGTGATCTTGGCCCTCTCAAATAAGGCAAGTCCTTGCTGTGGGGAGAGGTTAGGGTTTAGGGAAACCAGTCCCGGAGCTATGGAAGCCCCTTGCTTGTAAAAGGGAGCATGCTAACTAATTAGTCACTTACTCTTCACAAATACGCCTTTTAAACTCAAGAGGCTCAAACTCCTTGGACACACTATAAAGCCAACTTCAATTTCAAAGTAAGATTCACAGAAAGTATTGAAGATCTATATGCCATTGAGTCAGCTCCAACTCATGGCGACCCCACAAATGAAATGTTGCCTGGTCCTGTGCCATCATCAACAATATACTGTTGTGATCCATAGATTTTCATTGACTAATTTTCAGAAGCAGATTGCCAGGCCCTTCTTTCTAGTCTGTCTTCGTCTGGAAGCTCTGCTGAAATCTGTCCACCATAAGTGACCCCAGGGATGGATTATCCAATAAGCAAGGTATGGCATGGGCTTAACTGTGCTTATTTATGTCTTAGTTATCTAGTGCTGCTATAACAGAAGTACCACAAGAGAAATTTATAAATAAATAAAATTTTAAATAACAGAGAGACTTATTCTCTCACAGTCTAGGAGGCTAGAAGTCCTAATTCAGGCTTTCTCTCTCATGGGCTCTGGGTGAAGGTCCTTGTCATCAATCTTCTGCTGGTTGAGGAGTTTCTAAGCACAGAAACCCCACGTCCAAAGGACGTGCTCCACTCGTGGCTCTTCTTGTCTGGTGGTAATGAGGTCCCTCTCCTCTCTGCTCACTTCTCTGTTTTATATCTCAAGAGACTGACTCAAGATACAACCTAATCCTGCAGATTGAGTCCTGCCTCATTAACATAACTGCCTCTAATTCTACCTCATTAACATCATAGAGGTAGGATTTACAACACATAGGGAAATCACATCAGATGACAAAATGGTGGACAATCACACAATACTGGGAATCATGGCCTAGCCAAATTGATACACATTTTTGTGGGACACAATTCAATCCATAACAATTTACTAATCTGTAGTGCACAACTTCACTTGTATGCTACAGATTAGTAAATAAGCACAATTAAGCCTGTATGTACCTTATTTACCGGTTAATACGCCCCTGAGTGACCCTGATGGTATTTTAAATACTGGTGGCCTATCTTCCAGCATCACAGCCACAAGCAAGCCAGCACAGTATGACAGACTAACAAGCAGGCTTTCACAAACTGAATTCGCCTGTATGATCAATCCTCATACCAAGAAAAAGAACATTCCAGCCCTCTGGAAGTCCCCTCATTCTCCTTTCCAGTCACTAGCTCTCCACTCGCCTGAGTTCCAATACCATAAATCAGTCAAACAGGGGTCCTGGGTGTGCCATTTTTTAACTGAACTGTAATTAACACCCAATAAAGTGCACAGATCTTAGGTGTTCAGCTCAGTAAGTTTTGATAATTGCGTACAGTCAGGTAACTGCCATCCAAAACAAGATATAGATAGACCAGCTTTGTCCAAAAGCAATAGAAAGCATGCCACATAAGTTAATTTTAAACTTTCTAGTAGCTACATGAGAAAAAATTTTAAAAAAACAGGTGAAATTTATTTTAATACTACATTTTAACCAAATGCATCTAAAATATTATCATTTCAACACATACCCAATATAAAAACTATGATAGGAAATTTTACATTTTTTGGTTTGTAACAAGTCTTAGAAACTTGGTGTGCACTTTATACTTATCCTGTATCTCAATTTGGATGCTAACTTCTTCACAGTTAAAGTGAAATGTAGTCCCGGCAGAACAATAGAGTTGTGTTTAATGGAAATACGTAAATTGTGCACTGCTTCAGTTTTTAAATTTAAATGAATTACCGTATTTTTACGCAAATAACACGCACCTTCTACGTTTGTTTGCCAGACACTCCCACCCCCCACCAAGAAGTGTTTTTAGCACTGCAGCTATGCCATTTTTTTTTAACATGTTGCTGTAAAAAAATTAGCATAGAACTCTTATGAAAATACCTCGCGGGGGGGGGGAGGCTGTGGTTGGCAAACAAACGTAGAAGGCACCCGTTATTTGCATAAAATTACAGTAAATAAAATTTTTATTTTATATAATTAATAATTATATAAAATTTTAAATCAATCAAATTAAAATTTTTTATTTTATAAAAATAAAATTGAACTAGGCACATTTCAAGTCACATTTCATATGGCTAGGGTCTGCAGTATTGGACAGTGACGATTAGAGCATTATCATCAGCCCCAGAGAGTTCTCTCTTCCTTTTTTCAGTCAAGTTCCTTGCAAAGGAACCCTGGTGGCACAACAATTAAGAGCTCAGCTATTAACCGAAAGATTGGTAGTTAGAACTCACCCAGCAGCTCCACAGGAGAAACACCTGGCAATCTGCTCTCGTAAAGATTACAGTCAAGAAAACCCTATGGGGCAATTCTACTCTGTCACATGGGGTTGCTATGAGTTGAAAATTGACTTGATAGCACCCAACGACAACAACAAGGAGGAGAGGGATCGACATGACTGTTCCAGGAGAAGACACCCCAGGCCCTGAGGCAGGAACTGAGAGGCCAGGTGGGGAGGGGTGGAGCAGAGCGTGAAGGACGTATAGAGGCGTTGGCTCTCTTCTGTTCTGGTAGAGACAGAAGTCATGGGGAGAGGTGAGCAGGTGTGTCCTTGCTACGTGACTCCTCATGTGGATGCTCCATGCCCAGAAACTGCCTTGGACTGCGAGCTACTGGCCCATGGGCCTCTGGGGAGACAGGCTCCTAGATAGGATGCCCACGGTGCACAGGAGGCCAGGCTGCTGGAGTCAGGACTGGCCAGAGCTGGCAGGGCCCTGGGTGACCTGAGTGCCACTGGCAGGGGGGCTCAGGTTTGATGGGTTAAGTGCTCAGCTGCTAACCCAAAGGTGGGTGGTTTGAACCCACCTGCAGCTCCATGAAGAAAGACCTGGCAATCTGCTCCCATAAAGATTACAGTCTAAAAAACCCTACAGGACAGTTCTACTCTGTCACATGGGGTCACTGTGAGTCAAAATTGACTCAAGCTCACCCAGCGACAACACCCAGGCAACCATTTTCTGATTTCTATCATCATAGGTTATTTCCTTTGTTCTTGGATGTCGTATAAATGGGAGTATACAGTATGTACTGTTTGGGTCTTACTTCTTTTGCTCAGTATACTATTTCTGAGAATCATCCATGTTGTTGCATATATCGGTAGTTTGTTCTTTTTAATTGCTGACTAGTATCCCATTGCATACACATTCCATATTTTATTTGCCCATCCATTTGCCTATTGATGCACTTTGGGGTTGTTTTCAGCTTGGGGCTATTATGAATAAGGCTGCTATACACATTCTTGTACAAGTCATTTTATGAACATACTCTTTCATTTCTCTTGGCTAAACACAAAAAGAAATTGCTGAGTCATAAGGTAGTATATGTATTACTTTATAACAAACAGTTCTCCAAAGAGATTGTGCCATCTTATATTCCCACCAGCAATCTTTGAGGGTGCCATTTTCTCCACATTTTCATCAGCACTTGGAACAGTTAGTCTTTTTTATGTTAGCCATTCTATATACTATGGTTATAAGTTGTATTTCCTTGATGACTAAAGATGTTGAGGAACTTTTATATATTAGTTGACCATTCTTAGCTCTTCTCTTGTGAGGGGCCCGATAAAGTCTTGTTTGTTTTTTAGAATTGGGTTGCTGTCTTTTTATTGTTAATTTGTAGGCACTCTTTATATATTCTAGATACAAACAAGCCCTTTGTCAGATATATGTGCTACCAATATTTTGATGAGCAGAAAAATTCAATCTTTTCTGTTGTTGTTGTTGGATATGGTTGTGTTGGGCTTTATTTCATTCATTTTTCTATAGACGTATTTTAAATTTTTAATTAATTTTTTTTTGTTTATTGTTGTAGTTTAAATGAAAGTTTACATTTCAAGTTAGTCTCTCATACAAAAATTGACACATACATTGTTATGTGACCCTTATTGCTCTCCCTAGACTGTGACAGCACACTCCTCCTTTCTACTCCTAATTTCCCATGTCCATTCAACCAACTCCTAACCCTCTCTGCCTTCCCATCTCACCTCTGGACAGAAGCTGCCCATTTAGTCTCATGTATCTACTTGAGCTAAGAAGTACACTCTTCACGAGTATCATTTTATGTCTCAGAGTCCAGTCTAATCTTTGACTGAAGGGTTGGCCTCAGAAATTGTTTTAGTTCTGGGCTGATACAGAATCCGGGGGCCATGCTTTCTGGGGTTCCTCCAATCTCAGTCAGACCATTAAGCCTGGTCTTTTTACTAGAATTGGAGTTCTGCACCCCACCTCTCTCCCACTCTGTCAGGGACTCTGTTGTGTTCCCTGTCAGGACGATCATTGGTGGTAGCCAGGCACCATCAAGTTCTTCTGGTCTCAGGCTGATGACGTCTCTGGTTTATGTGGCCGTTTCTATCTCTTGTGCTAATACTTTCCTTGCGTCTTTGGTGTTCTTCATTCTTCTTTATTCCAGGTGGGTTGGGACCAATTGATGCATCTTAGATGGCCACTTGCAAGCCTTTAAGCCCTATATGGCACTCACCAAAGTAGGATGCAGAACATTTTCTTAATAAATTTTGTTATGCCAATTGACCTAGATGTCCCCTGAAACCATGGTCCCCAGACCCCCACCACTACTACTCTATCCCTCGAACTGTTTGAGTGTATTCAGGAAACTTCTTAGCTTTGGTTTAGTCCAGTAGTACTGACTTCCCCTGTAGTGTGTGCTGTCCTTCCCTTCACCTAAGGTAACTCTTGTCTACTATCTAGTTAGTGAATACTCTTTTCCCTCCCTCCCCACCCTCGTAACCATCAGAATGTTTTCTTCTGTGTTTAAACCTTTTCTTGAGTTCTTATAATAGTGGTCTTATACAATGTTTGTCCTTCTGTGACTGACTAAATTCACTCAGC
>NW_004444087.1:2102310-2110508 GCF_000243295.1 Trichechus manatus latirostris
TTTTTTTTTTGTTTTTTATTTTGACTTGTAGGATTGTTAGTTTCCTTTGTGGTTACCTTAATATTTACCCCTATTTTTCTAAGCTTATGCAAGTCTTTTATTTCTTTATATCACCTTGACTTCCTCTCCATATGAAAAATCTATGTCTACATCTTTTAAGTCCCTCTTTTTTGTTTTAATATTGTCATCTTTTACATATTGACATCTGTTTCCCTGTTTTCAGTTTTTTAGCTTTGATTTATTTTTGTGACTTCCCTATTTGTGTTGATATCTGGTTGCTCTGTCCTGTGTTCTAGTATTTGGTTGTTATCTGATGTTACTGATTTTCTAACCAGAGGACTCCTTTTAGTATTTCTTGTAATTTTGGTTTGTAAATTCCCTAGACTTCTGTTTATACTGAAATGCCCTAATTTCACCATCATATTTGAGACACAGTTTTGCTGTTTATATAATTCTTGGCTGACAGTTTTTTTCTTTCAAGACTTTATATATGTCATCCCGTTGCCTTCTTGCCTGCATAGTTTCTGCTGAGTGGTCCGAGCTTATTCTTAATGATTCTCCATTGTAGATGACTTTTTGTTTATCCCTTGCCACTCTTAAAATTCTCTCTTTTTCTTTCGTTTTGGCAAATTGATTATAATATGTCTTGATGACTTTCTTTTGGGATCTACCTTATGTGGAATTTGATGAGCATCTTAGATAGATATCTTCTCATCTTTCAGGTTATCAGGGAAGTTTTCTGCGAACAAATATTCAACAATTCTCTCTGTATTTTCTGTTATCCTCCCTGTTCTGGAACTCCAATCACTCATAGGTTATTCCTCTTTTATAGAATCCCACATAATTCTTAGGGTTTCTTCATTTTTTTAAATCCTTTTATCTGATTTTGCCTCAGATAAGTTGGTGTCAAGTGCTTTATCTTCATTCTCACTAATTCTGACTTCCATTGCCTCAATTCTGCTTCTATGACTTTCTATTGAGTTGTCTAATTCTGAAATTTTATTGTTAATCTTCTGGATTTCTGATTGCTGTCTCTCTGTGGGTTCTGGCAGCCTGTTAAATTTGTCATTATGCTCTTCTCTAATCTTTTTAATTTCCTCTATTGCATGTTCTGCATTTTGCTTAATTTCCTTCCTAATCTCTTGAAGAGTTCTGTATATTAATCTTTTGTATTCTGCCTTTGGCAATTCCAAGAAATTTTCTTCCTCTGGAAATTTCTATATCTTTATTTTGATAGCTTGCTGAAACCATCATGGTCTGCCTCTTTACGTGATTTGATATTGACTGTTGTCTCCGAGTCATCAATGAGTTATTTATTTATTTATTTTATATTTGCTTACTGTGTCTTAGTTTCTTGTTTTGTTTTGTTTTGATATGCCCAAATAGGCTGCTCATGTGAGCTAGCCCAGTCACCAGCACCCCTGAAGCTCCAATGTCCTGCCCCCAGGTGGCCAGACCCGCTACCAAGTATGTGAGCACAGGAGTCTTCCCCCTCCTCCTGTATGGATTCTGCTCAGGTGTCCTTGTAGTCAGCCACC
Source organism: Trichechus manatus latirostris (assembly GCF_000243295.1). Lineage (NCBI taxonomy): Eukaryota > Metazoa > Chordata > Mammalia > Sirenia > Trichechidae > Trichechus > Trichechus manatus. Next base: position 2,103,849 of record NW_004444087.1, read on the forward strand.
AAGTGTGTCGTCCAGGCTCTCACCTACAGTTCTAGACCGGCATGGGTGATTGGTGTAGGCACAGGCATCTGACTGCAGCAGGGGGACACACGCTGAGCAAGGCAGGGGGCCGACAGCCACCCCCAAGTGTCCAGGAGGAAAGTGTGTCCCTGTTCCCTAAAGCATGTAGGTGGGTAGGTTTTGCAGCAGGACTATAAGCACCCAGTGCTGTTGGCTGTAAGGACTGGGGAGCACCTCTGATTCTTGGGCTACTGTTGCAGGTGGCTAGGTGGCATGAGTGGAACCACCAGTTCTCAGGCCCCTGATGTGGGCAGAGCAGCGTCAAATGTCACGAACCAACTACTTCACAGATGAAACAGTTGAAGTTAGACTTCAGGTATATACCCTGCTGTACTGTGGTAATGAGGGCCAATGCTGTTAAAATGGGCCCACACAAGTCTATGCAGGGTGAAAGGCACTCAAAGTCCGTTGATATCTTACACCTGTGCATAGGCAAAGGAGCTGTGCCTACCCTCAATTCCTGGCTTAGGGGAGCCAGCAGATTATTTTTTTCCCATTTGTTAATTTGTTCGCTCTCCAAGGCCAGGAGAATGGCTCAGGGTGCGTTGATGGGTGCTACTTCTGGCCCAGGGGACTAGGCAATTGCTAAAGCCAGTTCTGGACCCTGTGCAGAGCGGGGAGCAGGGAGGTAAATGGGAGAGAGGTTTTTCCCAAAGGGGGGTGTTTTTGATCCATGCAGTGGGGCAGACACAAGTACATATCTTTTGCCGATTAACGGCTGCCTCTCACTGGTTCTGGATGGCCAAGTAGACTCTCTGCCACTGAGTCTCTCTCAATGTGGAAAACGCCTCCCGAGTGCCACTGCTTGCCTGCCTCACCACTCACCCTCAAGCTGATCCAGCCTGAAGGGCTCAGGCTCTCACCAGGTCAGGTCTGGCAACTCCTAGCTGCTTCTAAACTGTCTTTCCCTCCCCCTGCCACTTAGTCCGATTCCTCAACTTTGCCTTTGATGTTCAGGGCTCCTAGATTGTCATATATAATCGATTCACTTGTTTTTTCAGGTCTTTGTTGTAAGAGAGACCACCGGAAGTATCTGACTACTCAGTCATCATAGCCCCACCAAAGAATTTAATCTTGATGAAGTCCAGATTATCAAATTTTTTCTTTTGTGATTAGTACTGTCCTAACCATAGTGTCTCTACCTACTCCAGGCTCATAAGATTTTCTCCTGGTTTTCTTTTAAAATAGGGGTCATCAAACTATAGCTCACAGGCCCCCCACTGGTGGCACACTGGTTAAGCCTGGGCTGCTAACTGAAAGATTGGTGGTTCAAACCCACCAGCGGCTCCAAGGGAAAAAGACCTGCCGATCTGCTACCTTAAAGATTACAGCCTAGAGAACCCTATGGGGCAGTTCTACTCTGTCACATGGGGTCACTATGAATCAAAAATCGACTCGACTGCACCTAACAACAACAACAACCTATTTTTGTATGACTCATGAGCTAAGAATGGTTTTATATTTTCAAATGATTGGGGGACAAAAGCAGAATAATATTTTGCTATATGTGAAAAAACATGTGAAATTAAAATTTCAGTATTCATGAATAAAGTTTTATTGGAACACAGCCATGCCTGTTCTTTCAGGTATTGTCTATGGCTGCTTTCATGCTGCAAAGGCAGAGTTGAGGCTGTATGACCCACAAAGCCTAAGATATTTACTATCTGATCCTTTACAGGAAAAGTGTGCTAGGAGCTTTTATGATTCTGGGTTTTACATTTGAATCTATGCTCCAACTTGAATTAAGTTTTGTGTATGGAGCAAGACAGAGGCCAACTTTTGTTTAAATTAAAAAAAAAAAAAAATTTGCCATCCAGCCAATTCTAACTCCTGGCAACTCTGAGTGTCAGAGCAGAACTGTGCTCCATAGGGTTTTCAGTGATTCATTTTTTGGAAGTAGATCACCAGGCCTTTCTTCCTAGGTGCCTATGGGTGGACTCAAACCTCCAGCCTCTAGGTTAGCAGCTGATCGTGTTAACCATTTACACCACCCAGGGATGCCTTCACTCAAACAAATTTCTTGAAATGACTATTTGAATTATACCACTGATTAGAAGACACAAGGAGACAGCCTGTGTTTCTGGAGTGTGGCAAAAAGCAACTCATTCCTTCTCTCTGGAAAGAAATGGTACAGCCCCCACCTCCAGGGCCTGGCCTGACTCCAACCCTGGGGTTGGGGAAGGGAGGAGAGGGCATCCCCTGGGCTTCTTCAGACCAAAGGAGCTGCCTTAGAAATTGCACAATTTCCAACTCTCATGGATATCCAGGGATTACACAAACCACTTCAAGTCTCTGGGGTTTTCATATTAAAATGGGAATCTCTCCATTCTCGATTTTCCAGTTTTGATTGCTTGCTCCAGCATTCCCCTCCTGATAGCCATGCTCCTATTCTAGCGCCTCGCCCATCAGATCGAACAGGCTAAACACTAGTACATGTCTTGCTTTATTCAGCAGTCAACTCAATCCTGTAGCTACTGGCTGTAACTTTTATAGCCTTTTATCACACAAAGTGATCTCCTGCCACTCCGCAACCACATTAAGATGAAATGGAAGCCCCGCAAAAGAAAATAATTGGTTCAAATCTGCCTATGCTTGGGAAAAGTTGTTTGGCTCTAAGAACGGAGTTCAAAAAGTCATCCTGCCTAACAACCAAGCAGAAATATTTGCCTGTCGTTTAAAGTTTTGTAGCTCTCAGGGGCAGCCTTACCTTAAAGTGCTTGTTATGCAAAGTGTCCTGAGCTGAAATTTAACTTTCATGTTTGGGGAAGGGCTTTGGATGGATTCATTAATCGACTTTATTTGTGCTGCCTCCTTTACATTCCCTGCTCTATCTTCTTGTTATCTTTTATGCGGGGCCAGGATGGTGGTTATTTTGCCTTTGTAAATCCCGTTTTCAATAAAACCTCATGCACACACACACACACACACACACACACAAAGTCCTGAGGTGAGCATCTCAGCCAGCCTCCTGCCTCTGGTACAGCAGAAATCAAAATCACATAATTATAATAATACTCTGCCTCTGTGTCACACGTTTCATCAAAGGTTGCAAAGGGTTTCACGAAATGATATCATTTCCTTCATTGTACAAATGGAGAGATGAGGCCCACAGGAGCATGTAACCGTTCACGTCACGGAGCCCCTCCACCTCCCGGGATTTGCTGCAAGCACAGCCATCTGCTTACCCTTTGCCGTCAAGTTGATTCCAACTCATAGCAATCCCATAGGACAGAACAGAAATGCCCCATAGTGTTTCCAAGGAGGAGCCCTGGTGGCACAATAGTTAAGTGCTCGGCCGCTAACTACAAGGTCAGCAGTTCCAAAACATTAGCCCCGCCACAGGAGAAAGATGTGGCAGTCTGTTCCCGTAAAGATTACAGCCTTGGAAACCCTATTGGACAGTTCATCTCTGTCCTATATGGTCATAATGAGTCGGAAGCAACTCGATGGTAATAGGTTAATCTGACTGCCACATCTTTTTCCCACGGAACAGCTGATGGGTTCAAACTGCTGACCTTTCAGTTACCAGCAGAGCACTTAACTACTGCACCACTAGGGCTCCTTTTGCTCTCTACTTAGAGGGTACAAATGAACTCTGACACCAGCTACTCAGGCTTAGGTCAAATTCCACATGTTAACGGCACAGTCCTCCAGACTTCAGACCCCAGCTGCAAGTTTGGGGGTTCCCAGGACATCCTCACTGCTGGCAACTGGTCTCAAATTTGGGGGTGTACACTAGCCGCTCCAGTTTGATAATTCACTAGGATGACTCACTAAATTCATGATACAGTAATTACATGTATTATAGCAGAAAGGATACAAATCGGAACTAGCCAGAGGGGGAGACGTATAGGATGAGGTCTGTGAGGGTCCCGAACGTGAGCTTCCATGTCCCCAGGGAAGTATCACACTCCCAGCACATCCAGGTACAGAGTATTGTCAATCAGGGACACACACCTGAACTTCAGTTTTTTATTGGGGTTTCATTATGTAGGCATGATTGATTGAATCATTGGCCATGTGATTGAACTCAACCTCCACCCCTCCAATCTGGGCTGATATCGCGTGCTAGGTCTTTCTGGCATGGTCAGCCCCACCATGAGTCCTCTTGTTAGCATAAACTATCAGATATAGTCTGGGGCCTTCCATGAATAACAAAGATATTCCAGTCACTTGGGAAATTCCAAAGGCTTAGAGGTTACCTCCAGAAACTGGGGAATCCTGGGTGGTGCAAAAGGTTAAGGCGTTTGGCTGCCAACCAAAGACTGGAGGTTGGAGTCCACCCAGAGGCACCTCAGAAGAAAGGCCTGATGATCTACTTCCAAAAAATCAGCCATTGAAAAACTCTATGGATCACAGTTCTATTCTGATGATACACGTGAGGTCACCATGAATTGGAGTGAGCTCGATGGTCACTGGTTCCTGGTCCAGGAACTAGGGGCAAAGGCTAAATTCTTTGGGTAAAGTTCATTCTTCACTCCACAAATAGATTATCGCAATATTCACCATTGATTGTTTTCACGTAACGTGTCTCAGGCTTTCCACTCAGCACCTTTCATACATTCACAAAATTAATCCTCATAACGACCCCATGAGTTTGATACAATTATTATCGCCATGTGTTATGGATTGAATTGTATTCCCCAAAAAATATGTGTTGGGATCCTAACCCCTATACCTGTGTATGTATTGGAAATAGGGTTTTCTTTTTTATGTCAATGAGTCATATCGGTGTAGGGTGTGTCCTAAACCTAATCACTTGTGAGTGATAAAAGAGCAGATTAGACACAGACTCCAGTAAGCACATATTGAGGAAGACAGATGCCACATGAGAATCATCAAGGAACCCAAGACCACCCGGGAAGAAATCAACACAACCATGACCCTGATTTGAATTTTCCACCTCCAGAACTGTGAGAAAATAAATTTCTGTTCTTTAAAACCACCCACCTGTGGTATTTGTGTTATAACAGCACTGGGTAACTAAGACACCATGTTTCAGATGGGGAAGATGAGGCATTGAAAAGCTAAGAATATCATCCCAGATTAAAAAGCTAGTGAGGGCAGAGCCAGAATCCAAATCCAAGCAGAGGAGCTCCAAAGACCATACAACATGCCACATGATAGATGACATTGCCTCGTAATGATTTGCCCTCCTGGAAAATACACATAGAGGACCATGTATCCACCATGCATCAGGCCCAAAGCTGAAGAAAACTTCTAACTGAAACTTCCCGTCATTTGACCACATTCTCAAAGGATTTCTCCACAAGGCGAAGGAAAATTAAAGAACAGATTTTTATGGGATGTTACAAAATTAAAAGTACACCAAAGGGCACTTAACATAAAAGCTTGTGGCCAACGATGTAACTGGCCAATCGTGACCAAATAGCATCAGAAATGGAATGAGGTGCACAGCTGTAAAAGTCGGCTGCATATTTATTCCACTTTAAAATAAGTATGCATTTTCACACGCAATACCCAAATCTGTATGCAAAGCTGAATCAACCCCGCAAGTAAAAAATATCTGGCTTTCCCTCTGCCTAAGAACACATCCTCCAAGGATTTTCCTGTAAGGCCAAGCAAAATTACAAGGTTGATTTTTGCAGAGAAGTCACAAAATTATAGTAGTGTAAAGGGCACTTGAAAGGCCAATGATCATCGCTGCAAATTAACATTTGTTAATACTGGAGGAAAGAAACTCAGCAGAAGGAGCTTCCAGCACATGTCCATGGTGAGGAAGATTGCCTCCATCTCACCCCATTCCAACTACAAAGAGAGAAGTGAGGTTTCCAGCATCCTTAGGAACAGGAGATGCTGGACTAGGCATTGTCAGAGATCTACTAGAATCCTTCCTGTCTTTGATTTCCTTGACCATGTAATTGTCATGTTGGAAACATCTCTGAGACTCCACTTCTAACCATCTGCAAAACCTTCAATGTCCTTCATTTATTCAGCATCTTTCACCACGTATTTGAGCACCTCCAATGTGCCAGGTCTTCCATAAGGCTTTCATTGCCTAATTTTTGAAAAGGAGACTTCGTGGTGCAACAGTTAAGCGCTCTGCTGCTAACCGAAAGTCGGCAGTTCGAATCTACCAATTCCTCCATGGGAGAAAAGACCTGGCAATCTGCTCCCATAAAAATTTCAGCCTAGAAAACCCTATGAGACAGTTCTACTCTGTACTGTAGAGTCACTATGAGTCAGAATCAACTCAACGGCACACAACAACAACAATTTTGAGAAGCAGATCATCAGGCTTTTCTTCCCCGTCTGTCTTAGACTGGAAGTTCCACTAAAATTTGTCCACCATGGATGAACCTGCTGGTATTTGAAAGACTGGTGGCATAACTTCCAGCATCACAGCCACATGCAAGCCACCACAGTACAATAAAATGACAGACGGGTGGCTGCAACAATGGGCTCGAACATAGCAATGATTTTGAGGATGGTGTAGGACCCGGCAATGTTTTTGCTTTTAATTTTTTTTAATTGTACTTCAGATGAAGGTTTACAGAACAGATAGTTTCTCATTAAACAATCAGTACACATATTGTTTTATGACATTGGTTAACAACCCCACGACATGTCAACACTCTC
>NW_004444087.1:2111864-2113088 GCF_000243295.1 Trichechus manatus latirostris
ACTCCATTGTGTGTATGTACCATAGTTTGTTTATCCATTCATCTGTTGATGGGCATCTAGGTTGTTTCCATCTTTTTGCTATTGTGAACAATGCTACAATGAATATGGGAGTGCATATGTCTATTCGTGTGACAGCTCTTATTTCTCTAGGATATATTCCTAGGAGTGGGATTGCTGGATCCTATGGTTCCATTTCTAGCTTTCTAAGGAAGTGCCATATCATTTTCCAAAACAGTTGATCATTTTGCATTCCCACCAGCAGTGCATAAGAGTTCCGATCTCCCCGCAGCCCCTCCAACATTTGTTATTTCCAGTGTTTTTGATTCTTGCCAGTAATGCCGGAGTGAGATGGTATCTCATTGTGGTTTTAATTTCATTTCTCTAATACCTAGTGATCGCAAGCATTTCCTTATGTGTCTGTTGGCTGTTTGAATGTCATCTTTGGTGAAGTGTCTGTTCATTTCCTTTCCCCATTTTTTAATTGGATTTTTTGTCTTTTTCTTGTAGAGGTGTTGGATTTTCCTGTAGATTTTAGAGATTAGACCTTTGTCTAACTTGTAATGTCCAAATTTTTTTTCCCAGTCTGTAGGTTCTCTTTTTACTCTTTTGGTGAAATCTTTTGATGAGCATAAGTCTTTAATTTTTAGAAGATCCCAGTAATCTAGCTTATCTTCTGGGGTTTGTATTCTGTTGGTTATGGTTTGTATCCTGTTACTGCTGTGCATTAGGGCCCGTAGTGTTGCTCTAATTTTTTCTTCTATGAACTTCATAGTTTTTGGCTTTACATTTAGGTCTTTGATCCATTTTGAATTAGTTTTTGTGTATGGTGTGAGGTATGGGTCCTGTTTCATTTTTTTTGCCAATGGATACCCAGTTTTGCCAGGACCATTTGTTAAAAAGACTGTCTTTTCCCCATTTGATGGAATTTGGGCACTTGTCAAAGATCAGGTAACCATAGGTGGATGGATTTACATCTGGGTTCTCAATTCTGTTCCATTGGTCAATGTGTCTATCGTCCTACCAGGACCGGGCTGTTTTGACTACCACAGCTGTATAGTAGGTTCTGAGGTCAGGTAGTGCTAGTCCTCCTACTTTCTTCTTCCTCTTCAATAGAGCTTTACTTGTCCAGGGCTTCTTCCCTTTCCATATAAAGTTAATGATTAGTTTTTCCATCTCTTTAAAGAATGTTTTTGGTATTTGGATTAGGATTGCATTTTATTTGTA
>NW_004444087.1:2113188-2175910 GCF_000243295.1 Trichechus manatus latirostris
ATGACCTAATTTCACCATCATATTTGAATGAGAGTTTTACAGGATATATTATTCTTGGCTGGCAATTTTTTTCTTTCAAGGTTTTATATATGTCATCCTATTGCCTTCTTGCCTGCATGGTTTCTGCCGAATAATCTGAGCTTAGTCTTATTTTTTCTTCTCTGTATTTGACTTACTGTTTTTCTCTAGTTGCTCTCATGATTCTTCGCTTGTCTTTGGTTTTAGCAAGTGTGATTATGATATGCCTTGGTGATTTTCTTTTAGGGTCTGTCCTATATGGAGTTCGTTGAGCTTCTTGGATGGTCGGCTTTTCATATTTCATGATACTGGGGAAGTTTTCTGTCAGCAATTCTTTAATGATCCTCTCTGTGTTTTCTGTTTTCTCCCCATTCTGGAACTCTGATCACTTGCTGATTTTTGCTTTTGATTGTATCCCACATAATTCTCAGGGTTTCTTCATGTTTCTTTGTTCTTTTTTCTGATTTTTCCTCAGAATTGTATCCAAATGTTTGTCTTCAATTTTGCTGATCCCATCTTCTGTCGTTTCAAACCTGTTCCTCAGCCCTTCTAGACACTGTCCGTTTGTGAAATATTATTGTTTATCTTTTTGATTTCTAATTGTTGTTTCTGTATGACTTCTAGTTGTGAATTTATTTTAGCATTTTGTTCCTGTATTATTTTCTTGAATTCTTCCATTTTTTTGTCTGTATTTTCCGTGAATTTGTCTGCCTTTTCCATGAATTTGTCTATTTTTTCCTCATTTTTTCTACGTTTTGCTTCAACTCTTGGATAATTCTGAATATTAGAGATTTGAATTCCCTATAAAGTAGTTCTAGTGCCTTTTGTTCTACTGGAAAATCATCTGGTGTTTTATTTTGGACACCTACTGGAACCATCCTGTCCTGTTTTTGTATATGTTTTGATATTGTCTACTGTATTTGGGGCATTCAGTAGTCATTTTCCTCATTTACTGATTGTAAATTTGTTTGTTTCATCCTGATTTTTTGTTTTATTTGGTTATGTCTGAGCAGGCGGCCTGTGCATTCTTTGTTGTTTGCTCATCTGTGACCACGATACTTTTCACCTCCTTCTCCAATGGGCAGGGTCAGTCACTCAGGTATGGTACAGCAGGGGAGGTCCAGCTGAAGGGGTGTTGCTGGGATGGGTTGTTTGTGGCATTTACTAGAGCCGATGGGGTCGACTGGGAATTGGTACAGCGCAGGTTCCAGTAGGCCATGCCTCTGGTGCTTGGGAGTGTGATGTTCAGCCCACCGTGCGGGTAGGCAAGAAGGAGGGGGGAGATTGTGATATGTGGAGCTAAGATGAGTATGGGAAAGAGGAGAGAGGAACATGAGCCAAAAACATACACAGAAACAAAAAAGGGTGCTAGGGGAAATTGCTATAGGAGTGGAGAGATGAGAGACTGAGAAATGGAGAAAAACAAAAATGGAAACAGAAAAAGAAAAAGTGTAAAAGAAAAAAATTAATAAATCGAGAAACTGGAAATGAAGAAAGATAAAAAGGGAAAAAAAGAGTAAAGAACAAAACAAACAAACAAACAAGAAAAAAGAAATGCTCCAAGGGATGTCACTGTGCATCTGCACAGAGCAAGGGAGTAGCTCCTAAGCCATATGGTACTGCCCAGCTAGAAGGAGCTCTCAAGTTGAGAAAAGAAAAAGAAAACAAAAAAACAAATGGAAACAGAACAAACCAGAACAAACAAAGAAAAAAAAAAAAAGCCCCAGGGGTCCCACCAGCACGGCAGCATGGGCCGGGAAGGAGTTTCACAGTTGAGCAGTGTTTCCCTAGCCTTTCAGGAAGAAGCAAAGATGGCACATGGAGCCAGGTATTTGAGAGAAAGGAGGGGGAGGTGGTGAGAGGTACGGAAGAAATCTAATGAATCAGAAAAAAGCAACACCAGCAGCCAACAAATGGCACTCAGGGAGCAGGCCAGTGCAGGCAGGTGGAATCCAAGCAACACCAGGGTGAAGCCGGTGCTTCCCGGCCAGGAGACTGTGGCCACAGGAAGCAGAGGAGGCCGAGTGGGGGTGAAGAAGGTTGGGAGGTGGAAAAACGTATATCATTGGTTAGTGGTTGTTCTGTCTCCTGCTGGAAGCTCCATGAAGCTGCTTTCTCATACCCCCTGTTCACTGATCTCCGATAGGAGTCCAAGATGGCGGATCCATGCTGCAGTAGCTGATAGGGGACCTCTGCATGTATCTCTCCTTGCTCTCTGTTCTCCACCAGTTTCTTACTCTATTCGGTGCTTGGCTGAGTTCTTTGTCTCTTCCTTTGAAGCTTAGGGTTTCAGGTTTAATGTGTGACTCTGTTTGACTTAGTTTTTTGGATCTTTGCTGTGGAGGGGCAGTGTGGTGCTTCTGACTATAGCGCCATGTTGCCCGGAAGTCCCACCAATGTTTTGTTCTGCTCTACATAAGGTTGCTGTGAATCAGAGGTGACTTGATGGCAGGTAAAAACAATGTGCTGGGCTCAGGGCTAGGCAGTGTGATGGCGAACGAGAGAAATGTGGCCCCTGCCCTCACAGAGCTTATGGTCTGAGTGTGGAGGTGTCATAATACGGTCAAGAATGAATTGGCTGCCATAAGCAAAATCATGACCACAGAGGTTCAAACCAAAAGGAGGTCATTTCCCCACCAAACAAAAAGGTCCAGGTAGGTGACTGCAGATGTTGATTTAGCAACCTAACAATGTCAAAGTCCACCTGTTGGCAAATCTCTTGGCCTTTTCCTCAGGGTTACAAAGTGACTGCTGCGGCATCAGCCATCATCATGTTCTCATTCTAGGTAGCAATGAGAGGGAAAGAGGGTACAAGCTGCACTGTTCCCTCTTAACAGGAAGGCAAACACTTTCCTAGAGTCCCTCCTAGCCAACTTCCACTGTGTCACATGGCCATCCCAGCTGAAAGACAAGCTGGAGGCATGGTCACTTCAAACCAGGGCTTCAAACCAGTTCATTCCAGTTTGAGCCCCTGCTGAAAATATGCATTTCTAGCAAGTTTCCTGCTGAGAATTTGCATTTCCACCCCAGATATACTGGATCATAATCTACATTTTAACAAATCCCGAAGTGATTCTTTAGTATGACTTCCTGGGAACTTGCTGGGGGTTGGGGTCAGAGGTTGGAGAAGACCTCATGCTTAACTAACTTGTTGGCTTTTATAGGGAGCTATTAGCTACTCCTGGTCAGCTTCAGTGCAAACCAGTCCAAAATTGCAAGTTCCTATAAGAAAATCCAACACATAAACAATAAAAAGTCAAGTAATTCATTTTAAAAATAAGCAAAGGAAATGAACAGACGCTTCACCAAGGAAGACATTCAGGTGGCTAACAGACACACGAGGGAATGCTCACAATCACTAGCCATTAGAGAAATACAAATCAGAACTACAATGAGATAACATCTCACCCCAACATTACTGGCACTAATCAAAACAACAGAAAATAAGGAATGTTGGAGAGGTTGTGGGGAGATTAGAACTCTTATGCACTGCTGGTGGGAATGTAAAATGGTACAACCACTTCGGAAAATGATATGGCACTTCCTTAAAAAGCTAGAAATAGAAACACCACATGATCCAGCAATCCCATTCCTAGGAATATATCCTAGAGAAATAAGAGTTGTCATTTGAATAGACATATGCACATCGATGTTCATTGCAGCATTCTTCACAATAGCAAAAATACAGAAACAACCTAAGTGTCCATCAACAGATGAGTGGATAAACAAACTATGGTACATACACACAATGAAATACTATGCAACAATAAAGAACAATAATGAATTTGCAAAATATCTCGCAACATGGCTGAATCTGGAGGGCATTATGCTGAGTGAAATAAGTCAGTCACAAAAGGACAAATACTGTATGAGACCACTATTATAAAAACTCGTGAAAATGTTTACACACAGAAAGAAACAATCTTTGATGGTTACGAGGAAGGGAAGGGGTGGGGAGGGAAAAGCACTAACTAGACAATAGATAAGTGGTAACTTTGGTGAAGAGTAAGACAGTACACAATACTGGGGAAGCCAGCACAACTTGACCAAGCCAGTCATAGAAGCTTCATAGACACATGCAAACTCCCTGAGGGACTGAGTTACTGGGCTGAGGGCTGAGGGCTGGGGACCATGGTCTCAGGGAACATCTAGTTCAACTGGCATAACACAGTTTATAAAGAAAATGTTCTACATCCCACTTTGGTGAGTAGCGTTTGGGGTCTTAAAAGCTTGTGAGTGGCCATCTAAGATGCTATACTGGTCCCCCCTGTTTGGAGGGAGGGAGAATGAAAAACACCAAAGACACAAGGAAAAGGTTAGTCCAAAGGACTAATGGACCACAACTACCACAGCATCTGCCAGACTGAGCCCAGAACAATTAGATGGTGCCTGGCTACCACCACTGACTGCTCTGACAGAGATCACAATAGAGGGTCCTGGACACAGATGGAGAAAAATGTAGAACAAAATTTCAATTCACCAAAAAATGAGCAGACTTATTGGTCTGACAGAGACTGGAGAAACTCTGAGAGTATGGCCCCTGGGCACCCTTTTAATTCAGCACTGAAGTCACTACCAAAGTTCACTCTCCAGCCAAAGATTAGGCAGGTCTATAAAACAAACAATAACACACGTGAGGAATGTGCTTTGTAGTTCAATCATGTATCCAAGACCAAATGGGGACAGCAGCACAAAAGCAAAGACAAGAAGGCAGGAAGGGATAAGAAAACTGGACGAATGGAAATGGGGAAACTGGGGTGGAGAAGGGGAGAGTGTTGACACATTGCAGGGTTGGCAACCAATGTCGCAAAACAATTTGTGTATTAATTGTTTAATGAGAAACTAATTTGCTCTGTAAACTTTCACCTAAAGCACAACCAAAAAACTTTAAAAATTGCAAGTTCCCTTAGAATCCACTAGACAAATGTGGTTTGTGGCTGGTCAGTCTGACCATGGCATAACAAGTGTGCATAGACCCATTTCTATGAACAGCTCAAAAGAAATCCAAAAAGGCAGAAGTCAAAGCAGGGCTTGGGAAGCGGACCCCTGTCGTCAGTAGGAACAAAACCCAAGCTGTTTCATTTCATTGCCTCTTAAAAAACAAGGCCCTTAGAGAGGAAAAACGGGTTTCCTTCAGCTGAGCCTCCCAACAATGAGATGAAAACGTCTTGGGAGAACACAGGCACTGGAATCGTACTTACCCATTGCTGGCGAGTTGATTCCAGCTCATAGCTACCCCATGTGACAAAGTAGAACTGCGCCCATAGGGTTTCCTAGGCTGTAATCTTTACGGGAGCCGATCACCAGGTCTTTCTTCCTCAGAGCGGCTGGTGGGGTCAAACTGCCAACCTTTCAGTTAGCAGCTGAGTGCTTAACCACTGCACCACCAGGGCTCTTGGAATCATACTTGCTGGCTGCACCTTACAACCTGAAGCCTTTGTATCCTCACTTGTAAAATGGGAGGAGTGTTGTTTAGGGGATTAAATGAAGTAGATGTTCAGTGCCTGGTATTACAGAGGACTCAACAAGTGTATCTCCCCTTTCTTAACGCATTTCTTGAAAAAATTGAACACGGAATTAGCTGCCCTTATTGCATTGTTCTTATTTTCCCCAGTGGGTTTAGAACAGCCGCAGTTACGGAGGCTTCATTTCTCTGCGCCAACCAATACCCGGCCACGGGGTAAAAGTCCATAGTAACACAGTCACCACCCATCTGTCAGTTTGTTGTACTGTGATGACTTGTGTGTTGCTGTGATGCTAGAAGCTCTGCCAGTATTTCAAATACCAGCGGGGTCACCCATGGTGGACACGTTTCAGTGGTGCTTCCAGACTAAGACTAGGTAGAAAGGCCAAGCTATCTGCTTCCAAAAATCAACCACCAAAAACCTTATGGATCACAACAGACTCATTTGCTTTGGACACAACATCAGGAGGGATTAATCACTGGAGGAGGACGTCACGTTTGGTGAAGTAGAGGACCAGCGAGGGTGTGGAGGACACTCAGTGAAATGGATTGGCACGATAGCTGCAATGATGGACTCAAAAATGCTGGTGATGGTGAGGATAACATAGGGCCGGACAACATTTCATTCTGTTGTACGTGAGGTCGCCATGAGTAAGAGTCAACTCAACAGCAGCGATCTATCTCTCTATTTATCATCTACCTACCTACCTACCTACCTACCTATCTATCATCTACCTACCTACCTATCTATCTAAATGCAGCCAATACACCAAAACCCTCCACCTAACCCACACCAGCACTACCCCAGGGCACACATGTAATCACAAGGGCTAGGTACTTACTGGAATCTCTGAATGGTACAAATGGTTAAGTGCTGGACTACTAACCAAAAGGTTGGCAGTTCAAACTCATCCAAAGGCACCTCAGAAGACAGGCCTGGTGATCTGCTTCCAAAAGCCTTGAAAACCCTATGGAGCAGTTCTACTGTGCACACACGGGGTTGCCATGAGTTGAAATCGACTAGAGGTCATTTGGTTTGTTTGTTTTTTTTTTTTTTTTTTGGTTTTTAGGCACTCAATCAATACTTGCTGATTTTCAAATTTCCCCCTTAGAAGGAGGGAAATGGAAAAACTGAGAGGCGGATGGTGTGCTCAGGCTGGAAGATGGGCCTTTATTTAATGTACTTCCATGTCGAGCTGGTAATGCTGTTTCCTCTCATTAGAGACAGCTTGCTCCTACTGGTGCACCGTTCAAGCCACATCAAATTGTAAGACCTAGCTAAACTTGTATTTCTTCAGGCTAAGTGGAAAGGCAGTAGATTTTTTTGTTTGTTTGTTTCCAAATTGAAATAATAATAAAACTGGTTTGGAAAAAAATAAAATAAAGCAAACTCAAGGAGGCTCAAACATCTCTGTGTGTCCCTTTCTATTACAAAAATGATGAATCTCAACCTTTTTAAGAGGCTTCCATGAACCTCCCTCTTGCGAGTTCCCTCTGTGTGTGTTCTCTGTGCAGAATGTTATTAGGAATGATTTATCCTCCTCTAATTTATTAGATTATGTCTATCCACAGCTGTACTTATTTTAACAAAGAGGTTTTTAAACAAATAGAAGTAAATGTAGATTTAATTTATTTCACCAGGCGAAGAATGCTCGAGAAAATCAATTTTCATTTGCACAGGTAGTCTGCTAGGCTAGCACCGCCCCCTCACCCCCCACCATTACACCCCTGCTCCTTCCACGCTGGCATTTACATGACAGATTGCTTCATTTCTCTGCCGTGATTCTATTACCTACAGAAAAGTATGTCTAAGGAGCATTAAAGGTCTAACTTATGCTGACGAAAGCCACCAAAACCTGCGTGAAGGCTGACACTGTCTTGAACTTACTCCGGTGAATGGGAGCAGCTGGGAAAAGTACGTGCTGCCAGTGGCAGAATAGGGTGTCACTTCCTGTCTGTAGCCTATTGTGTTTTGTTAATTTATAGAAGACCTTCCAGAAAACAAACCCATTGCCATCAAGTCGATTCCTCTCAGCTCAGCATGAGATGGTCTAACTATGGATCTTCTAGCTCTTCTCTCGGAAGTGTTGCTTTGCAGAACCAGGGTGTATCTGGGATGTCCACCACCAGGGTTCTAAAGTAGGTAGGTCTTGGGTTCACTCCTAAATACCACAGTTCATCCCATTTTTTTTCCAGCTCCACAGCCCATTGACAGACATAAATTAGATAGGATTCTGTTCCTCTGCTTATTAACAGTTGCCGTTGAGTCAACTGTGACTCATGGCAACACCATGAGTGTCAGAGTAGAAGCACGTTCCATAGGGTTTTTAATGGTTGATTTTTTTTTGGAAGTAGATCACCAGGTCTTTCTTCTGAGGTACCTTTGGGTAGACTTGAACTGCCAACATTTTGACTACAGCAGAGCACATTTGCTGGTTCCTGGGTGGCATGAGTGGTTTGTGCTCAACTACTAACGAAAAGGTTGGCAATTTGAACCCATCCAGTGGCACTCTGGAAGAAAGGCCTGGCAATCTGTTTCCCTAAAGATTACAGGCAAGAACATCTTATGCAGCAGGTCTGCACGGAGTCACTATGAGTCGGAATTAACTCGACACCAGTGGGTTTCCACTCAGGGACTCATCTTCTGCTTAAAACCTTTCTGATGGCCTTCCATTTCCTTTCCAAATTCCTTACCTTTGCTCCCTGACTGTGTCTGCTGGAGCTGGCTTGTACCAGCTTGGGAGAGACAAATGTGCTCATCTCTTCCTAATTCTGTGTTCAGAGTTCACACTGGTAGTTTGAACTCAGCCACGGTGACAGTATTTACACCACGGAAATTGGCAGTTACCACAAATCTGGGCCTTTTTAATTTTTTAAAAAAAAGCCAGTTGTTAAACATTTACCAGCACATCATGGCCTTAATCCCTACCATTTGCCCCATTACTTAGCATGTTTCAGCCACACTGACTTGTTTTGTTTTCAATTTTATTTTCTTTTTTTTTTATTGTGCTTTAGTGAAGGTTTACAGAGCAAATTAGTTTCTCATTAAACAATTAATACATTTATTGTTTTGTGACATTTGTTGCCAACCCCACGATGTGTCAACACTCTCCCCTTCTCAACCTTGGGTTCCCCATTTCCATTCTTCCAGCTTTCCCGTCCCCTCCTGCCTTCTTGTCCTTGCCCCTGGGCTGGTATGCCCATTTAATCTTGTATACCTTGTTGAGTCACGTGTATAATTGTTTATTTTATGGGCCTGTCTAATCTTTAGTTGAAGGGTGAACCTCAAGAGTGACTTCAGTACTGAATTAAAAGGGTGTCCGAGGCCATACTCTTGGGATTTCTCCAGTCTCTGTTAGACCGGTAAGTCTGGTCTTTTTTTGTGAGTTTGAATTTTGTTCTTTTTGTGTGTGAGTGTGGTAAAATATACATAACAAAACATTTGCCAGTTCAACAATTTTTACATGCATAATTCAGTGTCCATTAAATGAGGAAACAGTGGCTGCAACAATGGGCTCAATCCTAACAACGATTGTGAGGCTGGCGCAGCACCCACCCAACATTTCATTCTGTTATGCATAAGGTCAGAACGGACTCTAGGGCACCCTAACAACAGCAATGCAAAAGAAGAGAAGAGATCGAATTAAGACCCACCTGCTGCAGTAGGACTTCATGTTACCTTAACTGATAACACCTTCAAAGACCCTGTTTCTAAACAAGGTCATATTCACAGGTACGGACGTTAAGACTTCAACATATCTTTCTGGGGGACACAATTCACCCCAAAACAGGTAGTTTTCTCCAGGCATTCCTAACAGCTCATCTATTGATCCTCTTCTCAGTAATGAATTGACAGCCCTGTGATTACAAATGACACTGATATGGCCTCATTAACATAACAAAGAAAACTCTATTTCCAAATAGGATTACGTCCACAGATACAGGGATCAGAACTTCCACACGTATTTTGAGGGGACACAATGAAACCCATAACAACGGGGGACACAGACATAGAACTTGCTATGGGAAACATGTGTCTAGCATAGCAGTTCTCAAACTTTCTTTAAGGAACCCTTTCATGATACACAGGAGCCCTGGAGGCGCAGTGGTTAAAGCACTCTGCTGCTAACCAAAAGATCAGAGGTTCAAACCCACCAGCCGCTCCACAGGAGAAAGATCTCTGCTTCCGTAAAGATTTACAGCCTTGGAAATCTTATGGGGCATTTCTGTTTTGTCCTGTAGGGTCACTATGAATCAGAATAGACTAGACAATAGCAGGTTTCATGATACAAGGACTTGGCAGCTCACCTACTTTATCCTCTGCCACTTTCCGTGTTCTTGGAGAAGAATGTTATTACTTCAGAGACACACAATAGAACACTGTTCAGATTTTGTATGAACTCTGATAAGCAAATAATTTCAGATCAGAACAAATAAAGCATTTTCGAATTATTACTGTCACAAAGCCCTGCTGTGTGGATTATAAGCTCCAAAGGTCCTTTTTGCTGGATCCCTAGCCTGAAACTCCAATGAGCTTGAAATGGGAATAATGAGACATCTCCTGCTTCCTTGTGGAGAGATTTGAGACTAAAGGAAGGACACAGCTTCTCTCAGCAACCACAATCTCCCCGCCCCCACCCTGGGTAAACAGCCAACCATCTCCTGAGACCCCTCCATTCTTTGGGGGGACCCGAGAGATTTTCCAGCTCTTCCCAACCTGAGACCCCATTCCCGGACTGCAGAGTAGAAAAATGGACATGAGTAGGGGGAAGGCTTCGAGGAGGAGGTCTGCAAATATTCAGGATCAACCATTTCTGGTGAAGAGATTATCTTCGATTTGGGAAACTGAAGACCCCCATTGTCACATTTAGATGTGTTACTAATGCCTCTCCATCCTGATATGTATCTCAGTGAAGTAGGGAGTAATAGGCTTCTCTCTTCTGTAAAACTTTAACATCTTGTCTAGAAACAAGTGAGGTTTTTGTTGCTGCCATTGCTCATTTGTTTGTTTCACACCACATTTAAAGACTATTCCAGGCAGGCTCTTTTTGAGGGGAAGGGGTATCAGAGATCTTTTAAACAAACAAAAACAGTTGCCGTTGAATTGACTCTGGCTCATGGCGACCCCATGTGTGTCAGAGTAGAACTGCTCCATAGGGGTTTCAAGGCTGTGACTTTTCGGAGGCAGCTCTGGGTGGGTTTGAAGCACCAACCTTTCGGTTAGTAACTGAGCGCTTAACCGTTTGCACGCCCAGGGACTCGTGGAGGTCTTTTAAGGGACTGGAATTTCACATTGGCCGTGACATCGCCTTTCTGACCATGATATCTGCTTATCCAGGAGGTCTTTCAAAGGGACTTTGTGCCTTGATTTTATTTGTGATGTTCTCCAAACTGAAGTGAGTTTTGTTTTTTTTCTTTTTTTTTTTTCTTTTTAAATCCCTACTAAATAGTCCCTGCAACACATGGGGTCGCCATGAAGCAGAATCGACGTGACGACTAGTTTGGTTTGTTAAGTGGTCCCTGGATGGAGCAAATGGTTTGCACTCGACTACTAACTGAAAGGTTGGCAATTCAAGCACTGTGGAAGAAAGGCCTGGAGATTCGCTTCTGTAAAGGTTACAACCAAGAAAACCCTACAGAGCACAGTTCTAATCTACAACACACAGGGTCTCCATGAGTCAGAATCGACTAGACGACAGTGGGTTTGGTTTTGGCTTAAATGCGATACCCAAAACAAGCTGGGGTTTGACTATACCGCTCAGGTTTGACTGCACCTCTTTCTGTCTTCTGCTTGAAAGCAGAAAGCTTTGAGTGTTTGAGGGTCCTGGGCCCCAGGCTGAGGTCATTGCCCTTTGCCTTCAGCTCAGCCTCTTCAGGGAAATTCGGGCCTTTTTGATCCAGTAACTGGAAGGGGTACCCTGAGCCCATTTTATAACTTGGGTGGGCAGAGGTTATGTCTTGCTGATTAGATTTACTCAAAGCCTTTCTGGGTTTAATCCTATTAGTCCTTGCTGGGCACTGCTCTTTGCCCTGACAGCCTTAACAGACCTTAGCAAAGGTCCTCTAAACATATTAAGTGGGGGGAGGCGGTCCAGGACCCCTATACTAAGGCCTGGGCTTTGCTTACATTACTTTGCAAACTTTACCTTTCCAGAAAAAAAATAAGACCTTTTGGCATATCTTGCTTAGGAACAAAGTCACAAATTTATAAACAGTCTTTATTCCCAAAGGGAGGGCATTATGTGGCACTGTGAGTCTCCTGCCTCCTTAAGAGACTTTGGAGTTAAGTTATTAGAGGTGGGAAGAGGTGTGGAGATCTAGCAGGAAGACACAGGAGAAGCCAGGATATCTTATAACTGGCACCCAAGAGATCCTCTCTGGAAAGGTACCCATGTACCTTAACATACAGGGCTCCTTGGGTCCCATTAACCAAGGACACTTAATAGTTTGAGAAAAGCCCAATGGAAGCTGTCTTAGTCTCTTCGTGTTGCTGTAACAAAAATACCACAAGTGAGTGGCTTTAACAAATAGAAATTTATCTTCTCACAGTTTTGGAGGTTCTAGGGGAAGGCTCTCTGTCTGTTGGCTTTGGTGGAAAATCTTTGTCTTTTCAGCTTCTCTTCCTCGTTCCTTGGTGATCTCCACGTGGCATCCGTCTTTCCCCATTTGTACTTCCTTGCTTCTGTGCCTGATCTGCTCTTCTTATATCTCAAAAGTGGTTGATTTAAGATGCACCATACGCTGATATGGCCTCATAACAAAAGAAAACCCTATTCCCAAAAGGGATCACATCCACAAGGGCAGGGGTTAGGATTTCCAGCACATATCTTTGGGGACACAATTCAATTCATAACAAGGAGTTCTCTCTGGATTTTTCAATTCTGCTGGCCCATTTTTACATGGACACTTTATCTTTTTTTTTTTTTGGTCCAAGACTGAACCTCTCACTTCACTCTTTCATAGAGCAAGTTTTCTTATGTTTCAAGCCTCTGCGTGCTCCAGAGATGTGTAGCAACGCCTTTATACTTCTTACTATAGCACTTCTCTCTTTGGCCTTGATTGAGACACACAGATTTTGTGACTTTCTCTTTGGAGAAGGCATCAAAGAATCTGCAGTGGCCGTCCACTCTGCTTCGAAAGAGGTAAGGCGCTGCCACTCTGTGTCTTTAGCAGACATCTGCCCGGCAGGCTCTTAACTTCCTGACATGAAACAAAAGCGAAACCAAGGTTTCCCTAATTGGGGCTCATCATCAAGAATCTGTCACGGGGTCTCCGAGAAATTAATTCAGCTTGACTGTTCTTTAGCCCTTTGCTAAGGAGTGCTGTGATACTCCTGACACTCATTTGTCCCGTTTTCATCCCGTCTTAGTTCTCCAACCAGGTGAGACAATTGACTCTTCACGAGCAAATTAGAAAAATGAGCAATGATTCCAGCGGCGAAATCCTGATGCGCACATACCAGATTACGAGGTTTACGGATCTTCCCATAAGCGTTGATACTGGTTCCAAATGTAACTTCCTGTTTTCCCCCTTTTCCTCATCATTGCCATTTTTTGGAAAGAACATCACCCCTGTACCTGTAAATATGACCCTGTTTGGAAATGGGTTCTTTTGTTATGTTAATGAGGTCATACCAGAGTAGGGCCAACATCCGTCTGTCAGTGTGTCATACTGTGGTGGCTTGTGTGTTGCTATAATGCTGGAAGCTATGCCACCAGTATTTCAAATACCAGCAGGGTGACTCATGGTGGGCAGGCTTCAGCAGACCTTCCAGACTAAGACAGACTAGGAAGAAAGGCCTGGCAATCTACTTCCAAAAAATCAGCCAATGAAAACTCTACAAATTACAACAGAGTACTATCTGATATTGTGCTGGAAGATGAGACACCACCACCCCCCACCCAGGTTGGAAGGCACTCAAAATACACACTGGCTGCAACAATGAACTCGAGCATACCCACGATTGTAAAGATGGCACAGGACCAGGTGATGTTTTATTCTGTTGTGCATGAGGTTACCATGAGTCAGAGGCAACTTGACAGCAACTAACAACACCAGAGTAGGGTGAGTCCTAAACCTAATCACTTCTGCTTTATAAAAAGAGCAGAACAGAGACACACACACAGAGGAAGATAGATGTCAGGGAATGCCAAGCAACTTCAGGGGCCACCGACAAGGAAGGACCTCCCCCTAGAACCACACCTGAATTTGGATTTGGAACCTCCTAAACTGTGAGAAAATATATTTCTGTTCTTTAAAGCCAACTACTTGTGTTAAAGCCAACTACTTGTGGTATTTATTGTTACGACAGTATTAGGCAACTGAGACAACTAGTTACCCACCTCATGAAAATTGGAACAGGGTGTTGAGTTGTTGTATATTTAATGAAGCTTTCCAAAAAACTGCTCCTATAGACTCCATCTCAATTTCTGTCTGGCCACCAAAATTATGCACTTAATTCACTCTGGTCAGGATTCTCAAGTCTTTGCTTAGGGGATCTACTGGGATCAGTTCTGGATGTAATGAGGGGGCCCATCAGAGAGCACAACTTATTGTTCACCCCTAAAACTTCCTGTTGCTGTCCTGGGTTATAACTGCATCTTAGTCTACACGAAGCCCAGCCATGGAGTTCAGCCATGGAGCTAAGTGGGCCTGGATTTCCAACTCATGCCCGCCATTTTCTACTGGCACATCCATAGGTGAGTTATTTAACCTCTTGAGCCTCAGCGTCCTTATGTAAAGTGGGGATAATCACAAACCTACTGTGTTGCCAGCTGCCATTGAGTAGACTCTGACTCATAGAGACCACATGTGTGTCAGAGTAGAGCTGTGCTCCATAGGGTTTTCAGTGGCTAGTTTTTCATAACTTCTTCCTAGGTGGCTCTGTGTGGACTTGAACGACCAACCTTTCTGTTAGCAGTCTAACATGTTAAACTTTTGCACCACCCAGGGACTCCTATTGGTTTCCTAGGACTGCCATAACAAAATACCATAAACTGAGTGGCTTATAAGAACAGAATTCATTGTTTCACAGTTCTGGAGGCTGGGAGTCCAAGATCAGGGTGTCGGCCATGTTGATTCCTTCCGAGGCTCTGAGAGAGAAGATGCCTCTCTCGTAGCTTTGGTAGTTCCATGCATTCCTTGGCTTGAAGCTTTATTATCATATGGCTTCCCTCTGTCCCCCTGTCTGTGTATCTCTTCTCCTCTTTTACAGGACACCAGTCAAATAGAATTAGTGCCCAGCCTACTCCCCTGTGATCTCGTCTCAACCTAACTGATAACACCTTCAAAGGCCCTATTTCCAAATAAGGTCACATTCACAGGTACAGGGGTTAAGATTTCAACATACTTTTCTGGGGACACAATTCAATCCATAGCACCCACATTCTAGGGTTGCTGGAGATAAGGAATGTAGTGGGGTCAACATTGGGCCTGGCCCACAGCAGGCGTAAGCAAGTGGAGGTCTTTGCTACTCTCCTGGCCCTTCCTAAGTTAGGTATTTGTCTCTTTGGTTTGGTGTTTGAGGCCTTTGCATTTCTGAAGCATGTAATATAAATCAAATCATGATTATAATTAAAAACATCCAACTTGCAGCTCAGATGCTTGTCCTGCTTCAGCAATATCATATTGTTATCTGTGGGAAATCACAGGGCATTGTCAGAGAAATAATTGTGGTGTCAAAATTCCGTGCTATGCCCCAATGCAAGAGGATCGCTTTTGAAGCCAGAAACATGCATCCAAGCCCATAATACTGAAATCGTCAGCAAAAGCCAAAGAGAAAAGTCAAAAATGTGTGAGGACTAAATGAATTGATTTTCATAAAATTAACATTATACTGTATAATAACATTTCCCAATATAAAGTCTTTTCCATATTAATATTTATAATGTTGTAAGGTTTAAATCATACCTTTGTGATTATTTTAATCTTTTTTTTTTTTAACCTTATCCTGTTTCAGGAGCCCTGGTTGTGCAGTGGTTAACAGCTACGGCTGCTAACCAAAAGGTTGTCAGTTCAAATCTACCAGCCGCTCCTTGGAAACCCTATGGGGCAGTTCTACTCTGGCTCCTATAGGGTTGCTGTGAGTCAGAATCGACTCAATGGCAACGAGTTTTATCCTGTTTCAAAGATAAGTGTTGGTTTTTTTGTGGGGGAGGGGAATGGGGAGTTGGCCTTCATCTTCAGAATATTCTCATGATATTCTGGATTCTTCCAACAGGAAGATATTGTAACTTTAAGAATGGTCTCTCTCTCTCACACACACACACACACACACACACACACACACCTGTCCCGGAGTTGGTGGGACTGAAAACCTACTTAGACAATCAGCTTGAAAAATCTTTCATTTTTTTCATGCTTCGTTTGCAACAATCTCCCTTCTTTCCACACAAAAGCAAGCATTAATGAACTAGGAGATCAACAAATGCATGTCCCAGCCACTTCCTACATCTCTGTTCCGGGGGTTCTGGGTTGTATATGGCACCTGTCTCTGGTCTATGGGTCTACGGCGGGCATCATGGCGCATGTGTGCGCAGAGGACTTGAGGCCATTGCTATAGTCTGGGACACAGCTTGTGCACACTCCTGCCAGCTGGCTTCCTGCAGGTGACCTGGCGCTCCAGGGCAAGGGAACTCTTGAGTCATGTGCACACAGAAACTACACACAAAACCCAACAGGCAAATGTTCAACAATCAGCTCATGTGCAAATATTAGCGTGAGCTGTTGTTGTTATATTATTAGCTGCCATCGAGTTTGTCCCCAGTGCAACTGCTTCACAGGGTTTCTTGGCTGTAATGTTTTTGGAAGAAGCCCTGGCGGCACAATGGTTAAGCACTCAGCTGCTAACCAAAAGGTCGGTGATTTGAACCCACCCAGCGGCTCCATGGGAAAAAGACCTGAAGATCTGTTCCCGTAAAGTTTACAGCCAAGAAAATCCTATGGGACAGTTCTACTCTGTCACGTGGGGTTGCTGTGAGTTGCAATCAACTTGACGGTAACAAACTACAACAATCTTTATTCCTTGGAGCCACTGGGTGGGTTTGAACCACCAACCTTCAATCAGCAGCCAGCCACAACACACTTGTGCCACCAGAGCTCCTACACAGGAAATATTGTCTACCATTAAATGCGAACTAAACTTGAGTTGTAAATGCATCTTTAATTCTGTGGTTGTAACACTACTGATTGACTTAGAAAATTACAATTTTCACACATGAAAAAAAACAATATATGGTTAGAATTTTGATAGTTTTCTCCTAAATGTGAGACGCTGAATAAACTACAATCATTACTCTTGAATAAAAATAAAACAAAATAAAAACCCAACAGGCAGTGCAGGGAATGAAACACACAGACACAACATGAGCCTCACGCCTTCAGCATGGCAGAGGAGGGGCAGCCCTACCCTTCTTCCTTTAGCAACAGCAGATTTTTTTTTCTATTTTACTCATTCTTTTTTCTTTTAATAATTTATTTTATTTTTTGTTGTTGCTGTTGAGACTATACACAGCAGAACATACACCGATTCAACCGTTTCTACATGTACAATTCAGTGACATTGATTACATTCTTCAAGTTGTGCAACCTTTCTCATCCTTCTTTTCTGAATTGTTTCTCCCCCATTAACATAAAATCACTGCCCCTAAGGTTCCTATCTAATCTTTCAAGTTGCTTTTGTCAATGTGATCCCATTTAGATAGTTCTTAAAAAAGCACAATGCTCAAGGCAGGTGTTCTTTAGTAATTACGCTAAACTATTACTTGGTTTTAGGAAGACTTCAGGGGATATTTTTGGTTGAAGGTTTAATGATTATCTCAGGGCAATAAATTCAGGTCTTCATCTAGCCTCTAAGGCTTCATAAAGTCTGGATTCTATGAAAATTTTGAATTCTGTTCTACATTTTCCCCCTTTTGATCAGAATTGTTCTATAGTTTTAGGGGAGATTTTCTTTTTTAAAGCATCTTTTCTTTCTCTTATTTACCCATAGTTTAGGTTTGGGCTTCTTTTTGAACATTTGAGCAGAATAATAAGTAATGTACACAGCCTACCCTGTCTTCCACTATCTCTCTCTTGGATCCCCTTCTCTGCATCTCTGCATCTCTGCCCTCTACCCAGTCCAGGCTGACAGCTCGTCTTGTCTGATCCTGAACCCATGTTCTCACTGGTCTCCCTCCTCCACTCTGCACCCTCTCTGGTTGCTTCTTCTACTGTAGGGTTGCAAGTTGGGTGCCCCAGGATGCAGAGAGGGAGATGAGCATGCAGGAGCTTTATTAGGATCCTCACCTTTGGAAGGGAGTGGAAGGACACAGAATCAGGCATGGCGAGATATTGAGCTTCAGTGCAGTTTCAATGAGGCCTCAGCCAATCCTACAGGGAATTCTGGAGCTGGGGGTGACCCCTCATTGCTGTCCAAGTTGAGAGGAGGAAGCTGGGCCTTTTCACCAGATATTAATCAGGTGTCAGATGCTGGCCTCCTGGAAGGGGGTATGAACTTGGGCAAGTAGTTCTCCTCAGCAGATGCCATCCTTAAAGGGGCTAATGGCTGACGGCCTTCTGCCAGCAGCACTCCTGGCATTGGGGTGGGGGAGGGGGGAATGAGGTCTTTATTTCTGCAGGGGGGTCTGGGTAGTACATTCTAACATCTTCCACAAGTAGCCAGAGCAATCTTTCTAAAAGACAAACTTGACCACATTACTCCCTTTGGATCTTAGTTCTACTCTCACACACACGGGGTCACCGTGAGTCAGAATCAACTCATTGGCAACTGGCTTGAGGGCATTGGCGGTTCGGTGGTAGAATTCTTGCCTTCCATGCAGGAGACCCAGATTTGATTCCTGGCCAGTGCACCTCATGCACAGCCACCACCCATCTGTCGGTGAAGGCTTGCATGTTGCTATGATGCTGAACAAGTTTCAGCGGTGCTCCTAGACTAATATGGATTAGGAAGAAAAGCCTGGCAATCTACTTCCAAAAATCAGTCAATGAGAACCCTATGGATCATGTAAACTTTCACTGAAAACACAATAAAATATTATTTAAAAAAATTGTAACACATGAATATACAAAAAAAAAGATGTTACGAACATGCAACACATTCATTGTTGCTATCTCCAAATGATTTAATGAATGAGCATTAATTTAAAAAAAAAACCCTATGGATCACAACAGTTCAATGTGCAATTGATCATGGGGATGGCGCAGGACAGGGCAGCATTTCATTCTATTGTTCCAACTCCACAGCAGCTAACAACAACAACAACCCCTTCACATCCTTCAGTGGTTTCCCTGTGCTGTTAGGATAAAGACCAAACCTGCTTATCTTGGCGCTACATGGTCTGGGTCTGGTCCACCTCCCCAACCTCATCTTGCACCGTGTCCTCACCCCTTTCTACTCTGCCCACCGTAACCTCCTTTCAGGACCTCATACTTGTCATATTCCCTTCTGCCACAGGGCCTTTGCAATTCTGCTCCCTCAGCCTGGGCCCTTCTTCCCCTTTCTCATCTACCTAATTGACTCCATCTCCTCTTTCAAGGCTCATTTCCTCAAGAATCCCTCCTCAACCTCCATGACCAAGTCAATTCTTCTTGCTGTAGGCTGTTAGAACACAGTGTAACTTTTCTCTGAAGCCTAGTCACAATTGGTCATCTAACATTTGTTTATGTGGTTATCTGATCACTGCCTAGCTTCCCGCTGCACTATAAGAGTCATGAGGGTAGGGACCATGTTTCTCTTCGCCATTGTTCTCCCAGGACCAGCACATGCCCGGCACATCACTGTTGTTATTGGTTGCTGTTCATTCAGCTTTGCCTCACGGTGACCTCACATGTAACAGAACAAAACACTTCCTGGTCTTGCACCACCTTCATGATCTTTGAGCCCGTTGTTGTGACTATTGTGTCAGTCCTTCTCATTGAGGATTTCCCTCACTTGCGCTGACCCTCTACTTTACCAAACGGGATGTCTTTTTCTAGCACTGGGTCTTTCCTGATAACATGTCAAAGCAAGCAAAATGAAGCCTTACCACCCTTGCTTCTAAAGAGTATTCTAGCTGTATTTCTTCTAAGACTGATTTGTTCGTTCTTCTGGCAGTCCATGGTATAGTCATTATTCTTCACCAACACCAACAATTCAAAAGCATCAATTCTTCCTCAGTCTTCCTTTTACACTGTCCAGCTTTCACATGTATATGAGGCAACTGAAAATACCATGGCTTGGGTCAGGTGTACCTTAGCCGTTCATGGCACAGAGTAGGTACTCAGTAAATGCTTACTGAATGAATGAATATGTATTCATTGATTCATAACTCCCCACAATGCAGGGTTTCACAGGAAGCTTTCGATGTAGTCACATTCACTGTTTTAAAAAAGAAAGAGAGAAGGAACTTGATGTTTCTCAGTCCCCTGAAAGCAGTGAAAGATTGGCCATCCGCAGGTTAACAAATAGCATGGGGGTTTGAGAGATGCCAGGGAGCCATTTTTCCAAGCAAGGACACAACTCACGGATTGCAGAGTTTTAGTAAATGGCCCCTTAGTGGACTGAAGAAGAACGCGATTTCCAAAGCGGGGCCTGACCTGGCCGCCCTGCTGGGGTCTGTGCCCCGTGTGCTGATGGGGGTGGGGAGAGCAGGTGTGCCCACTGCCATCTGCCTGGCCTGCAAAGCTGAATTCTCTTCCAGCAGGGCTCACATTCTAAGCCATAGATGATGCCCTGGGCTCTTAGATTAAGGAGCCAGGAGGAGGAAGGACAGGAGTTGGGAGTGTCTTGGAATAGGACTTCCATTCCTGAACAGCAATTGGAGTTGTTCACAACTGTTTATCAAGTTACCAAGGAGGTATCTGCTGGTTTCTCTCCCTTTTGGGTGGGCTCATTCCCATTCCACCAAATTCCATCTTTCCTGCTTCCTCCCAGTCCCCAAACCTTTCACAAATATTGTTGTTGTTGTCTTTCTTAGTTGCCATTGAGTCGATTCCGACTCATGACAACCCCATGCCCAACAGAACGAAACACTGTCCAGTCCCGAGCCATCTTCACGATCGTTGGTATGCTTGAGTCCGTTGTTGTGGCCCCTGTGTTTTCTGAATGCCTTTCCACCTAGGGGGCGCATCTCACAGCACTATATCAGACAATGTTCTGTTGTGATTCGGAGTTTTCATTGGCTGATTTTCAGAAGTAGATCATCAGGCGTTTCTTCCTAGTCTGTCTTAGTCTGGAAGCTCTGCTGAAACCTGCTCACCATGGGTGATCTTGCTGGCATTTGAAACACTGACGGCATTAAAAAAAAAAAAAAAACCGTTGCCATCCAGTCGATTTCAACTCATAGCGACCCCATAGAACAGAACAGAACTACCGCATCGGGATTTCCAAGGAGCAGTTGGAGAACTCGAACTGCCAACCTTTTTGGTTAACAGGCAAATGCTTAACCACTGAACCACCAGGGCTCCACTGACGGCATAGCTTCCAATATTATAGTGACACACCAGCCATCACAGTACAACACACCGACGGACAGGTGGTGGTTTCACTAACACTAACAGCTTCTATGTATTGTTCCTGTGCGCCAGGAGCTTCTGCGTGTGTGCATGGCCTTGTTAACGTTTACAAGGGAGGCTCTATCCTTCCCATTACACAGAGGAGAGAACTGAGGTTACATGATTTGCCAGACCTTGACTTCTAAACAGTTTGGGGTCTTTTCACAAGTTGCTGACAACAGAGGGACTGGGAAAATGAGGGGGCCCCTGGACGGGTTTAAGGCACAGCAAGGACAGGTGGAACATTAGTGTTTAGCTTCTGCCCTTAGCAACTGTTATGGATTGAATTATATCCCCCCAAAATATGTGTTGTAAATCCTAACCTCTTTGCCTGTGGTTATAACCCCATTTAGGAATGGGTTGTCTTGTTATATTAATGAGACAGGATTAGTGTAGGGTGTATTTTGAACTAGTCTCTTTTGACATATAAAGTGATCAAACAAGCAAACTAGGAAGCAGAGATGGGGCAAGATAGATGCCAAGACACATGGAGATCTCCAAGGAACCAGGAAGCAGAAGCTGACGAGACAAGGACCTTCCTCCAGAGCCCACAGAGAGAGAAAGCCTTCCCTTAGAGCCGGTGCTCTGAGTTTGGACTTCTAGCCTCCTAAAGTGTGAGAAAATAAATTTCTGTTTGTTAAAGCCATCCATTTATGATATTTCTGTTATAGCACCACTAGGTAACTAAGACAGAACTTGGTACAGAGAAGTGGAGGTGCTGCTCTTACAAATACCTAAAATGTGGAAGTGGTCTTGGAATTGGGTAACTGGTAGAGACTGGAAGAGTTTTATGGCGCCCGTCTTAGTTATCTAAGGAAAATTACATCAGTCACAAAATGGACAATACACAATACTGGGAATCACGGCCTAACCAAGTTGACACATATTTTGGGGGGACACAATTCAATCCATGACAGCGCCTAATAGTAAAAGCCTGGATTGCTTTGAAGAGACTGTTGGTAGAATTACGGACGTCAAAGGCAATTCTGGTGAGGGCTCACAAAGAAGTGAGGAGAGCTGTAGAGAAAGTTTCTGTGGTGTTGGAGAATACATATGGCACCAGCAACAGAATGTTGCTAGAAATGTGGATGTTAAATGTGCTTTTGGCAAGGCTTTAAAAGAAAAAAATGAATGTGTGATTGGACAATGGAGGAAGGGTGATGTTTTTCATGCAGTGGCAAAATACTTGTCTGAATTATGTTCAAATGTTTGGCGCAAGGTAGAACTTGCACGTGATGAACTTGGATATCTGGCTGAGGAGATTTCTAAGCAAGATCTTAAAGAGACCACATGGTTTCTCCTTGCTGCTTAGAGTAAAATGTGAGAGGGAAGAGATGGACTTAAAAACGAACTGTGCAAATGAAAACAGACTTAAAGATTTGGAAAACTCTGTTGTACAAACGAAGGACATGTGTCCTAGAAGGTTCACCGAGGATGTGGCTACACAATCTTTTGTTAAAGAGATTAAGTCTGTGACTGATGAATCTAACCAACTACCACAGCAGAAAAACCCATCAGCTTAGACTGAAGGGGACAGAGAAAAAAATTAAAGAAAAGAACGTTGTCTGCCTTTTGGAATTCTACAGGCAGGAATCAGGCCAAAGAACTACATCTGTTGTCCTCCAAGAAAAGAAAAGGACCATCCCTGGAGCATCCTGGAGATCAGCAGAACTGTTGGAAGGAGCACAGGAAGCAGGGCTTCTGTGTTTCAAAGTGTGGAGCCACGGTCTCCTGGATCTCAAAGGGTGGGGCCATAGCCTCTTAGCTTTCAAAGAGTCAGATCTTCGCCAGCTCAGTTCCGGAGTGTGGGGCTGCCATTAAGATGTGCCAGGGGGATAGGGCTGCTGCCCAAAGGTGAGGCCACAGGGCTGCCCTGCCCAAGGGACAAAAGAATGAGTCCTTCGAGGGCCGAGGGGTTGGGGTCACCACTCAGATGGAACAGGAAAATGGGGCCACCCAACGCCAAGGAAGAGAGTTGCCATCCCAGAGGGCCTGGAAGGCAGAGCTGAAGCCCAGGGCCAAATGGTGGAATGTTATGGTTGAATTGTGTCCCCAAATATATGTGTTGTAAATCCTAATCTCTATGCCTGTGGTTATAATCCCATTTGAGAATGGGTTGTCTTTGTTAAGTTAATGAGGCAGGATTAGTATAGGGTATATTTTGAGTCAAACTCTTGAGATATGAAAGTGATTAAACAAGCAAACTAAGAAGCAGAGATGGGGTAAGACAGATGCCAAGACACGTGCAGATGTCCAAGGAACCAGGAAGCAGAAGCTAAAGAGACAAGGACCTTCCTCCAGAGCCAACATAGAGAGAAAGCCTTCCCCTAGAAGCCAGTGCTCTGAATTCAGACTTCTAGCCTCCTAAACTGTGAGAAAATAAATTTCTGTTTGTTAAAGCCATCCACTTGTGGTATTTCTGTTATAGCAGCACTAGATAATTAATACAGCAACAATCATGCTTCCCGAGCCCTCTGATGGGGGGAAGCAATGCTGGTCTTCCTGCAAAGCCAGGGCAGGGTGGGGAATGAGAAGACCTAGGCATCAAGCCAGGGGCTGAGCGAGGGTAATGAGTACCCAGGGGCAGTCTCTAAGAACCCTCCCCCAATTTCAAGACGAACAGACGTTGGTAGCGGCAACGCATCAGCAGAAACACCTTCCTCCTCTTGGTGAGCTGCCTCAGTCAGGAGCCTTTTGTATTTGTGGCACCTCAGAATGTCATTCCACACCTCGTATGGCACCCCCTTGGACTTGCGCCTGGGGGTAAGTGGCCTCCTCTGCCCTCCTCGCTCGCTGCCTCTGAGGCAAGCTGCTGAGCCCTTGGAGAATCAGGCGCTGCAGCTGATGATCCCACGGGCAGCAACCACTCATTCCCCTTCTCTTTTCAAGCTTAGTTGCTGCTGCACCAAGACCAAGCCTAAGTCAGCCCGTCAGAGGAAGTGCACCCACTCTGGGGTCAGGGTGATGAGGGAGTCAGCCCCACACCCACTTGCTGCTTGTGCTGGCCCTGGCACAGCTGCGGGCATGCAGGATGACTCTGAAGAGCCCCGAGTGTTTCTGTGCATCACGGCCCTCAATGGCAGGTCAAGCATAGAGACTCCTAACTGAGGAGGAACGCCCCTCGCCTGCCCTGGCCTTCTGTTCCCAGCCCCGCACTGAAAAGTTAATGTTATGCAGTAAATTCTTTCCTAATACATCAGCAGTGCATGACCGGAGCATCTTCCCAGCCGAGAGGCTCATCCATCACTGCCAGTAAGCGGGACTGCAGGTTTCCTGAGCTGCTGGCAAAACGTTGTCACGAAGAGCAGCATGCACCTGTTTCAGGGTGGTGCTGGCAGGGCTGGAGAAAGACAGCTTCAGCTGGAGAGAATTCTACCTGGAAGGTCTTGGGCTGAGCAGCAAGTCCTCAAGGTGAAAAGAGAGAGATCAGTCTTTATTATCCCCGGGGGAGCTGGGGGGGGGAGAGACAGACCCATGTCCTGGGTATTATTTGAGTCTTAGAGAACTTTAGTGCCATCTCATTAAGGGCAACTTCAGCCTGCTCAGGTGTGCTCAGGTATGCTCAGGTCACAGCCTACTCAGGTGTGCTCAGGAAATCTTAGGTCATCGCCTACTCAGGTGTGCTCAGGTGCACTCAGGTGTGTCCAGGTGTGCTCAGGTCACCGTGCAAAACCCACAACTCCTGCACAGCTCAGCCCTGTTAGGTATCCACCCGAATAGTAAAATGGCTGCCTCCCACTGGGTTTGGAATCCAGGCCGGAAGAACCTAGGCATTGCAATCAAAGATAGCGGGCCTTCTCTTGGGAAGCTAGACAACCAAGGCTAATGAGGAGTGGAGGTGCGCTTCTAAAACATGGAAATGAAAAATGACACTCTCCAGCTCAGCAAAATATAAAAGAAAGACCACTCCTGGAGCTCTCTGAATGCTTGTTTTGTAGCCTGCAGGCAAAGCTGTCATGTTGGACTAAACCCCAGCCAACGAGAAACTCAGGCTGATAGCTCACTGTTAACTTTCCGTCCTCCTTACTTTCTCGTCTTGCTCGTACATCATCACTAATTTTTCCCCGTGTTAACAATGGCCTTATTTCCTGCCTGGGCATCTCACAGGCCTGACACCAGATTCTTTCATGGAAGTTTACACTATCTCCGTTAAATAAATAAGATGCAATCGTTCTCTTTTTCTGGTCCAGCGCCCCATCTCAAAATATCAAGTCCCAGTGTTGCAGATATACGGCTGGCATCTCTGTCTGTGTTTTGTAAGGACAAAACAGTAAATATTATCCTTCTGTTCTCTGGCCATCCGCTGAGGACATGAGGGAAAAGAGTATCGTAATTCTTCCCTTTACGGAGGTAAAAAGCATTACCTGGAGGATGGTATCTAAGTCTGACGTAGACTCTCAAGTGCTTTTGGCTCTGTTTTTCAGCCATTTCAAAGAAACGGGGCTTTGAAGTGTTCAAAAAGGAATCTGTATCCTTCTCCAAAACTCTTGTCTTGCTTCTGTAGGCTCTGGAAGGCTTGCGGGTAAGTAGACCCTACCCCTAGACGTGTGTCTGTGAATCTCAGAGAGTATTTTTACATTTTCTGAAAAAAAACCTGCGAAACTGTGTTAGTCAGAACTGTGTGGTCCCATGGCCGAGTCTTAAAAAATAACATTGAAACAGCAGACGCAAAAGGAAAATATCTGTCAGTCCTTCAGCTTTCTGTGTAAGTTTGTTTTCATATTTTTACAAGTTTTGATCCATAAGGTGCCAGCAATGGAGGTGACTGATTTCCTCTATTATTTCCAGAATGCTTAGCATTCTGGTCCCGTGGGGGTTCTTCTACATTAATTTCTATTTTTGCTTCTTGTGGGTTCATTTCAGATCAATTTGTCAGGCTTCAGTTGGTAGTTGTTTTCATACTGAAAACCCTGGATTTAGAATCAGGGACCTGGATTCCACGGGCCGACTTGAAATTGTCTCTCCGACCAGTCTCCTGAGACCCAACTTTCTCATTAGAAATGGGGGCAATAGCCCTTTATGACTTCCTGCTTCCCCAAAACTGAAGGTCCTTTGTAAACTGTAAAGTCTAGTTGCTGTCGCCACCTACCACTTTATGATTTTGGGGCCCAACCAATGCCACCACTAACGTGGCATTAGAATATCATCAGCTCCAACTCCCCCACCTCTACCCTCCCTCTCTTCTCCAGTATCACGTCTTCCTCTGGTGTCTGGAACACAAAGAGGGGGTTCTGGTTTAACTTTCTTGCCTCCCATGAGGCTGGGTCCCCAAACCCAGACTGTCCAAGGCCCCTCCATAAAAATCCAAACCAGTTGCCGTCAAGTCAACTCTGATTCATGGCGACCCCAGGTGTGTCCCAGTAGAACTGCACTCCACAGCGTTTGCAATGGCTGATTTTTCAAAAGTAGGTCATCGGGTGTTTCTTCTGAGGTGCCTCGGGTGGACTCCAACCTCCAACCTTTCGGTTAGCAGCGGAGTGTGTAAACCATGTTCACTGCCCAGGGGGCCTCTTTTCCACATCTCTTGAGCCTGCCTTTGCCATCTCTCACTGGAATGGCCCCCATCCTGGGATACTCATACCCACTCACATATATGCTCAGTCTCCTGCCACCACAAACCTGTAAGGCTTCTTGTTCAAGTCAGAATTTCATTTAAAACATCCTCTCCATTGATTGGACCCTGAAGACATTATCCTGAGTGAAATAAGCCAGACATAAAAGGACAAATATTGTATGATCCCACTTTTATGAAATATCTAGAATAGGTAAATCCATTGAGATAGAAGATTAGTGGTTACTAGGGGATGAGTCAGGGGTAATGGGGAGTTCGAACAAGCACACACCACACACACATTAATTACAGTCTCTTTGGGTGGTGCAAATGGTTAATGCGTTCAGCTGCTAACCGAAAGATTGGAGGTTTGAGTCCACCCAGAGACACCTTGGAAAAAAGGCCTGGCAATCTACGTCTGAAACATCAGCCATTGAAAATCCTATGGAGTACAGTTCTACCCTGACACACATGGGGTCGCCGTGTGTTGGAATTGACTGGATGGCAACTGCTTTGTGTTGTTGGTTTTTTTAATAGTGAGATAAAGTGACAACGAAAATAACAACAACAACAAAAAAAAACAATCAACCAAGCAAACGAAAACATCCCCTCCAAGAACTGCCCGACATCCCACACATACCCCAACAGGGCTGCCATCTGGTTGACGCAAATAGTTAACATTCGGCTGCTAACCAAAAGGTTGGAGGTTCGAGTCCACGCAGAGGCACTTTGGAAGAACAAGCTGGTGATCGACTTCTACTTCTGAAAAATCAGCCATTGAAAACTCTCTGGGGCACAGTTCTACTCCGACACATGCGGGGTTGCTAAGAGTCAGAATCAACTGTGGCAACTGGCTTTTTATATCGCTAAGACTCTTGATTCCTGGTTCTTTCCTGGGCATCCTGGCCTGTTTTCCATTGCCTGTAATAAATACCCCTCCGCCCAGGTGGGCAGCTGGCTGCTCCTCTGCTGGCCAGAGGAACTATCAGTTCCTCTCCTTGGGCCGAATGGGGTCTCCCCATCCCTGCTTTTGCCGTAAGATGTCTCCTGATCGATTCCATCCATATGATGAATTGTGAACTACATCCTCTGCTTGTATTTGCACAGAAAGTTGGTAATTAGTGGTGGAGCATTTTGTTAAACTTCGACATCAAATAATGCTGGAGAAAAATAAATTGTGTTGCATTGTATTGTCCTCCTGAGAGAGTGCCACACTCCCCACCCCAGCTCTTACTTGCCCGCCATGTTACCATCCTGAGAATTGCTATTCTTGTCTTGATTACTGGGTCTTTTCAGCCTCAGAATTAGTCTTCAAGGTACAGAGCAGTTTCTACAAACTTGATCTTTTTTCAGAAAGTCTTATTTACCAAAGTTAATTTTGCTCATATTGCAATGTGCTTGAAAATAAGTATGAATCTTGTTTATTTTCATTTACTGTGGTTCCACCAGCAAGCAGCAATTGGAATTAAATTGCAAGTGTTCAAGGATTGTGCTCCCATATTTCAAAACCATTGAGAAACATCTTGCTGGAGAAAGCCAGATTCAAACAAAGCTATAAACCAAGCCATTGTTAGCTTTAGGACTCCCCAGGGAGGGGCCCCACTGGGTCGCTATGGGACTTGGGGGGCATTTGTTTTAGCTTCAAAAGCTGGTCACAGTCTTACCATCTGTCTCTCTCGCATCTCTGGCAGGCAAGCTGGAGATGGCATCAACTTAATGGTTCCTAACCCATTAGAAATGCAAACCTTTTTATTTCCGTGTGAATAAATCTCTGCTTCTTCCCAAAGCTGCCTGAAAGGAATAGGGCTGCCAAGGAAGGAAAAGACTTTGTATTTTGACCAACAAGGTTACCCTCAGTTTCTTCCCAGCAAGCAAGAGAGATCTGGTCTCTGGACAGGAGGCCAGGGAAGTCCATCAGCAAATATTGATGGTGGACTTGCCGTGTGCTGAGGAAACCAAAGAGACAAGCTCCCAGCCCTCACATGACTTACAATCCAGCAAACAATGAGGCCCACAGATACACAGCAATGATCAATTGTGAGAAGTTCTACGGGGAGAGTTCAGGAGTCTATGAGAAACAATAGCAGGGGACACCCCTGTTATGGATTGAATTGTGTCCCCCAAATAGACAGGCTGAAGTCCTAACCTCTGTGCCTATGAACGTGGCCTTGTTTTGAAATAGTCTTTGAAGATGTTATCAGTTAACAAGAGGTCATGCTGGAGTACCAAAAACCAAACCAAACCCATTGCCGTCAAGTCCATTTCGACTCATGGCAAACCCATGTATTACAGAGTAGAACTGCGCTCCATACGGTTTTCTTGGCTGTAATCCCTAGTGGCCCAATGGCTAAGTGCTCGGCTGCTAATCAAAAGGTTGGTGGTTCAAACCCACCAGCCACTCCATGGGAGAAAGATGTGGTAGTCTGCTTCTGTAAAG
The DNA here is from genome assembly GCF_000243295.1 of Trichechus manatus latirostris. Classification (NCBI taxonomy): domain Eukaryota; kingdom Metazoa; phylum Chordata; class Mammalia; order Sirenia; family Trichechidae; genus Trichechus; species Trichechus manatus. The sequence goes on from NW_004444087.1 coordinate 2,142,190, forward strand.
ACTACAGCCTGTAAAACCCTATGGGGCAGTCCTACTCTGTCCCATGGTGTCACTATGAGTTGGACTCAGCTCGATGGCCCATGACAACAACAATCTTTAAGGAAGCAGATTGCCAGACCTTTCTTTCACAGTGCTGCTGAGTGGATTCAAAACACAGACAGTTTGTACTACCCAGGGACCTTTGATACTGGAGTAGGGTGGGTCCTAATTCTATCTGAACCAGTAAAACCAAATGCCATCTTCTGAGTCAACGCTGGGTGGACTCGAACCTCCAACCTTTCGTTTAACAGCTGAGCGTGTTAACTGTTTGCACTACCTGGGACTCCAAGTCCGTATAAGTGGTGTCCTTATAAAAGAGGAGAAGCGACACAAAGAGAGACAGAGGAAGGGCTCCCGTGTGACAATGGAGGCAGAGGTAACTACAAGCCAAAGAACGCCAGGAATTTCCAGAAGCCACCAGGAGCTGGGAGAAAGGCATGGAACACGTTCTTCTCTCAGCCTCAGGAGGAATCGAGGAATCTGGACTCCTAGCCTCCAGAATTGTGAGACAACAAATTTCTGTTCTTATAAGCCACCCCCCATTAAAAAACCCATTGCCATCAAGTCCATTCCAATTCATAGCAACCCTATAGGACAGAATAGAACTTCCCCGTAGGGTTTCCAAGGTTGTAAATCTTTAAGGAAGCAGACTGCCGCGTCTTTCTCCGATGGAGCGGCTGAAGAGTTGGGACCATCAACACTTAGCAACCGAGCACTTAACCACTGCACCTTATAAGCCACCCAGTTTGTGGTATTTTGTTATGGGAGCCCCAGGACACCCTTAGGACAGGGACCCTGAGGAAGTAGCATTTCAGCTGAGGCCTGAAATCTTGATGGTAGCTGCCAAGGTGGACTTTTCTTTCTGGACTCAAATCAAGGCATTATCAGCAACGTTATTATTTAACATGTGTAGATTTCCTGGGGTGCACAATAAACCTTAAAAACTGTGTCAGTAGAAATTTTGTGAATCGATTCTGATTTTTCCAAAGGACTTAATTTCAGGAGGCTTATTTCATCCGATTGATTGCTGCTCTGCAAGAACTCTTAACCCTTTGTTTCTAAGCATTTCTGTCCCTCATAACCAGTTGCCATGGAGCTGACTCCGACTCATAGCGACCCGATGTGTGTCAGAGGAGAACTGTGCTCCGTAGTTTTCAATGACTGGTTTTTCAGAAGTAGATTGCCACGCCTTTCTTCCAAGGCATTTATGGGTGAACTCGAACCTCCAAGCTTTCAGTTAGCAGCCGAGCGTGTTAACTGTGTACACCACCCAGGGATTCCTCTGTCCCTCATAACCACCCCGATCTCTTCTTTCCCAGCTAGGAGGTAATAGCCTGCCAGTGATTCTTTACATACACTGAGATAGTTCTGGAATTGGGAGACCCACTTCTATAAGGTGATGACTCCTTTTGTCATGGGGTAATTGGCTTCCAAATTACTCAGATTTAGGTTCAGATTTTCACATGCAAAATAAAATGTTTAATAATCCTCTAGATGGACTGCAAAAATGGCGTCATTTCTCCACGCTTCCCTAAACCCTTTGCAATGTGACAATGCAGCTTCCCACAAAGTTGTTTTAGCTGCTGTCAAGTCGGTCCTGACTCACAGCAGCCCCGTGCACAAAAGAACAAAATGCTGGCAAGTTCTGTACCATCCCCTTGATCAGTTGCAGATTAGACCCTTGTGATCCATCAGGTTTTCACTGGCTGATTTTCAGAAGTTGATCACCAGGCCTTTCTTCCTAGTCTGTCCTAGTCTAGAAGCTCTGCTGAAACCTGTTCAGCATCATAACAACATGAAAGCCTCCACTGACAGACGGGCAATGGCTGTGCATGAGATGCATTGGCTGGGAATCAAACCCAGGTCTCCCCCATGGAAGGTAAGAATTCCACCCCTAATCTACCAATGCCCTCACCTTCCCATCAAGAGGTAGAGTCTATTTCTGCACCCCTGAATCTGGGCTGCTCATATGATTTTCTTTGGCCAATAGGATGCAGCAGAAGTGATAACATGCTGGTTGGGAACCTAGACCTCAAGAGGTCTGTGTGCTACTTTTTTCTCTCTTGGAGCCCTGCCATTGCCACAGGAACCAGCCTGGACCGTCTCCTGGAGCCTGAGAGACCACGTGGAGTGCAGTCATATTGCCACTGGTTATAACTGAGGCCACTAAGGACTTGCTGACAGACAGCCAACCCTAATCATAAATGAGCTCAGCCCAGAGGGGCAGACCCACGCAGCCCACCTGCAGACCCCTGAGCAATAATAAATGATAAGAGTCTTTTGTTTCACAGCATCATTGTGGTGATGTTGTTGTTGTTAGCTGCCATCCAGTCAGCCTCTGACTCACGGCGATCCCATCACAACAGAATGAGTGGCTGCCCAGTCCTGCACCATCCCCGTGATCAATTCTGGATCAGACCATTGTGATCCATAGGGTTTTCACTGGCTGATTTTCAGAAGCTCTCCAGGCCTTTCTTCCTCATCTGCCTTTGTCTGAAGGCTTCACTGAAACCTGTTCAGCAACACAGCAACACACAAGCCTCCATCGACAGATGGGTGGTGTCTGTGCACGAGGTGTATTGGCCGGGAATTGAACCCACATCTCCCACACAGAAGGTGAGCATTCTACCACTGAACCACCAATGCCCCCATTGTGATGGTAAGTAATGGATCTTCCTAGTAAGTCCCAGGCATTGAGTTTGCGCTGGGATTATGAGCACGTTCAAGACATGTTTCCTGCCGTTTCAAGGAACTCGCAGTCTGTGGGCTTTTCTCACTATGTAACCCCATACCCAGCACCATCCACAGACATGTGCACAACATATACCCATCACCTTATGGAACCATCCATTCCCTGGCCAGCAGACTCAGGATCTGCTTTTGTCAAAGAGACTCCAAAGAAACACATCACAGGGAGAGAGAGAGAAAACATTTTACTCCCTTGATATCTTCACACTCATCACATAATAAGCAGTTACATTTTGCTGCCCCAGGCAACAGCCTGTTCTGTTTTAATTAACTTGCCTTTTATTGAATTTCCATATTCGTCACCAAACAGCAACGCACCTTAATGCATGTCTATAAAGTCAGCGATCACACTATGCGGCTCTCTGGGACACGCATGGCCTCTAATCACCAGGAAGAAGAGCATGGCCCACATCAGGGAGTTTGTGTTTTGATCCCTCTACAGAATGATCGGGGGCAGTGGTAGCTCAGGGGTATAGAGTTCTCACCTTCCATGTGGGAGACCTGGGTTCGATTCCTGGCCAATGCACTTCATGTGCAGCCACCACCCGTCTGTCAGTGGAGGCTTATGTGTTGCTGTGATGCTGAACAGGTTTCTGCAGAGCTTCTAGACGAAGATGGGCTAGGAAGAAAGACCTGGCAATCTACTTCTGAAAATCAACTGATGAAAGCCCTATGGATCACAACGATCAGATCCACAACTGATCATGTCAGTATAACAAACTGACAGACAAGTGGTATGTATATATATATATATATATACACCACCCATCCAAATGGGTGGTTCAAATGGTCAAACACTTGGCTGCTAACTGAAAGAAAGGTTGGAAGTTCAAGTCCCCTCAAATGTACCTTGGAAGAAAGGCCTGGCAATCTACTTCAAAAATCAGCCCATGAAAACCCTATGGATCACAACAGTTAGATCCACAGCTGATCCTGGGGATGGTGCAGGACCAGGCAGTGTTTTATTCCTCTGTACGTGGGGTCATTATGAAGTTGGGGCTGACGACACAGCCCCTAACAACAACAGAAGAATTGAGGCTGGGGGCCACGGGAAGAAGGTTCGAGGAAAGGAGAGTTGTGGCAAGCAGGGAGGCAAAGCTTCCACCCTCAGGAGTGAGATGGGAGCAGGCTGGGGCTCCATTATGCTGAGTAAAGGATGAGAACTGCATTACGCTGGCGGCTGTGTGCAATGGACACTTTATTTCTACTTGTAAGAGCAAGAGGCTGAAATGGTAACAGGCAGAGAAGATATGCACAAATCAAATTGAAACCGAGGGTCGCTTTCTCCACTATACACCAAGGCCTTCTGGGGTTAAGGCCGAGCTGACGATAACAAAGTAGGGGCCAGCGCCACAGAACAGACACATAAATTCTACCCCTAGAAAAATCTCCTAGCACCAGCCAGATGGAAGAATGTAAGCTCTGTGACCACAGGGCAGTTTGTCTGTCCTGCTCACTGCTCTACCTCCAGTGCCAAGTAGATGCCCAGCACGGCAGGTGCTGGATAAATACTCTTTTTCTTTTAATATTTATTTTTGGCAACAATATACACAGCCAAACATACGTCCATTCACAATTTCTACATGGACAGTTCAATGACATTGGTTACATTGCACTGCTTCACCATTCGCTCTGTCTCTACCCACATTGTTGCATCACCGTTAATTCAGGCTCTCTGCCCCTTAAAATTCTCATCTGTGCTTTAAATTAACTGTTGTCGCATTAAGCTCGTATAGGTAATTATCAGAATGCTATGCTCAAGGCACGCACTCTTTATTAATTGGGCTAAACTGTTGTTTAGTTTCATGATGGCTTCGTAGGATATTTTTGGTTCAAGGTTTAAAGATTATTTCCGGGCATTAAATTCAGGGCTTCCCCCAGTCGCCATGGATCCAGTAAGTCTGGTTTCCGTATGAGTTTGAAGTCCTGTTCCACGCTTTTCTTCCTTTTGATCAGGATTCTTCTATAGAATCATTGATCAAAATGTTCAGTCATGGTAGCCAGGCACCATCCAGTCTTCTGGTCTCCTGGCAAAGGAGGCAGGAGTTCATGGAGGCAATTAGACCTGCAGTCCTCTTCCTTCTTTGATTCCTGGGTCTCCTTCTTCCTCTGCTGTTTCAGGTGAATTGTGAATGAATGAATGTGGCTGCATCGTCCCTTGCCCCTCTCTTCACGTCGGGGCCTGTCCTAGGGTGGGTTCTCCAGAAGCAGATCCTGAGATGAGGATTAGAGGCGAACGATTTATTGAGGAAGTGCTCTCGGGAGAAGGTGGCGAAAGAGTGGGGCAAGTAGGGAGCTCACAGGGAGGGAGAAAAGCCCATCAAAACTGTGATTTCAAGCCAAGCACCACGGAAGGTGAGGTCTTGAGTGGTGCGAATGGTTAACGCCCTGGACTACTGGCCAGATTTGGCTTCTAGACTGCAAGTTTGAAATCTGTTTCTGGTACAACTCCCTGATTCCTCCAGATCCAAGATCTGGTAGGGGAGCACCTTCTTTTTTTTTTTTTTTTTTTAATTGCGGAAAAATTCACACACCATAAAATTAACCAGTAAAGTTTAAATTCAGTGGCACTTAGTCCATTCCCAGTGTTGTGCAACCGCGACCTCTATCTAGTTCCAAATTATTTGCATCACCCCAGAGGAGACCCCACACCCGTTAAACAGTCATTTCCCACATCCCTCACCCCAGAGCCCGTGGCAACCACCAATCTACTTTCTGTGGCTCTGGAGTTACCGATTCTGTATATTTCATGTAAGTTGGATCATACAGTGTTTGTCCTGTGTCTGACTTCTTTCACTTGGCATCGTGTTTTCAAGGTTCACCCATGGGGTCTCAGGTATCAGGACACCGCCTCTCTTTACGACTGAGTAATAGTCCATTGTCTGGATGGACCACATTTGAGTTACCCATCATCTGTCGATGGACCTTTGGCTGTTATAAGTAGTGTTGCAATGAATATGCATGTATAAGTACTTGTTTGAGTACAGGAACTTATTTTTAAGACCAATAGCAGTTAGAGGCAGATCCTGAATGAAAACATAGGCTCCTTGGCTCCCAGTCCAATGCATATTCCTCGATGGTGTAAGAACTAGATGGAGCCAAGAGATATGAGAGACGCTGTGGGCAGCATGCCAGGCCTTGGCTATTTCTGAAGTGATTTTAACAGTGTATCAGAACCAGAAAATGGCTGCTGAGCCAGATCTTTCCCAGATGTTCGGACAAGTTTAATATACAAATAAAGCCACCTGGCAAAGAAGATTCAAGGGAGCAACCGAGGAGGGTTTGATCTTATTCTTTCCTTAAAAAGACGAGTGCGTACACTCACACGTTCACACACATATTCACACACGCCCACACAGTCTCACATACCCAAACCACACAGATACACACACGCACCACACATACACCACACAAAAACACACACCTACACACATCCCACGCAAAGATACACATTCTCGTACATACACACACATACACACATGCACACTTCACGCATACTCATGCATACACATTCACACACATACTACACACATTCACACACAGAGACGCACACACTTTCACACACACACACCACATATACCACACACACACCACGCATACAGACACACACATACTCTCACACACACCCACACACATCCCCCCCACAGACTCACACACACACATAAACACCACACACACTCTCTCACACACACCACACACACTCACACACATAGTCTCATACTCTCACACATATTTTCTCTCACACACAGAGACACACGCAGATTTTCACCAATACTCACGCATGCACTCACACACCACATATACCACACACACACTCTCACACACCCACACACAGACTCACACACACACACAAATGCCACATACCACACTCTCACACACTCTTTCACACACATACACTCTCTCACACCCAACACGCACACACACACACAGTCACACACGCATACCTTCCTACTGTAGGGTGAGCCCCCAGACAGCACCAAACACTTTGAATACTTGGGAATGGTTCTCAAAAGAGTCCTCCCAGCAAAGTCCTACAGGGAGCTTTCTGGGGGCCGTGGGGCTTCTTTCATCTTCCCAAGCCAAGGAGAGATCCTACGATAAATGACAGATGCTGAGAAAATATGAGAATTGTGGCCAGAACAGAAAGAAGCAACATTTCCAGCTTTAAAACCTCTGCATTTCATGGATCCCTGGAACTGTCTTTGTGGCTATTTTTTGAAAGAAACATTATCACTCCCTGGGGCCCTGGCAGGTTGCAGGCTTTGAGTTATGGCCCTGGATCTCGCTATATGTTGGTTGTTATGCAAAATTAATTATCTTGGTCATTTAAATGTTTTCCCCCAAACATAACATAATCTCATTACAGACTTACTCCACAGCAGAGTGAATCTCGAGCCAAATTCCATTTAGGAAATTGAAGGTAATTTAGAGTTATATGATTTTGCAAAAGAAGAAGCCCCTTTCTCTGCTAAATGCTAATTTTGTCTGCCTCTGTAATATAAAAGTGACATTCATTTGGTTGGGGAATTGCTGTAAGTGTGGAGGAGACTTGGGGAGCAGGAGGGGTGGTCCAGGATTTTCGAGTGAGTTCTCCAGGAAGGATCTACATATGAGGATTCAGGGACCCAGACAGCGTAAGACAGAAGGCAAACAGGCTTTCCAGACGATGGCATTTGTCTGCAGGTGGAGAGGACACTGCAGCAAGGGAGTCCCTGGGCCATGTGGCCCTTATGGTCAAGTGGCAGCTGCGAGCAACCGAGAGAGGAGGCAGGCATTTGGAGAAAGCAGAAGGGAAAGGGAGAGAGGATGGCCTGCTGGGCTGGCCCAATCTTAGCTTATGCAGCATAAAGCTAAAGGACCATCCATCCAAGACACCATCTTGCCTCAAACAACCTAGCCTGGGCTCCCTGCTTCCACTGGTGCCCTGTTCTGGCTCTCCTGGCGCTTTCTGCACACAGTAGCCAGAGTGAGTCACTCCCCCCAGGCTAAAGCCTTGGGTGGCCTTCCATTGCTCTTTTATTTTAACTTATTTTTTGTTGTTGTTGAGAATATACACAACAGAACATACACCAATTCAACAATTTCTACATGTACAATTCAGTGACATTGGTTACATTCTTCAAGTTGTACAACCATTCTCACCCTCCTTTTCTTAGTTGGTCCTCCTCCATTAACATAAACTCACTGCTGCCTAAGTTTCCTATCTAACCTTTCAAATTGCTGTTGTCAATTTGATCTCATATAGATAGATCTTAAAAGAGCATAATGCTCAAGGTAGACGTTCTTTACCAGTTAAGCTAAACTATTGTTTGGTTTTAAGAAGACTTCAGGGAATGTTTTTGGTTTAAGGTTTAAATATTATCTTAGGGCCATAGTTTTGGGGGTTCATCCAGCCTCCAGGGATCCAGAAAGTCTGGAATCCATTAGAATTTAAAATTCTTTTCTACATTTTCCCCTTTTGATCAGGATTCGTCCATTTTAGATTGTGGATTCTTCTATTTTAGATTATAGATTCTTCTATAATTTTTGATCAAAGCGTTCAGTACAGGGTTTCCAAGGAGTGGCTGGTGGATTCGAACCACTGACCTTTTGGTTAGCAGCCAAGCTCTTAACCACTGTGCCACTAGGGCTCCTTCAGTAATAGTAGCCAGCCTTTTAAGCCTCCCCAGAGCTGGCCCCCACCTACCTATCCCATTCTATCTCCATTGATTGTGCTCAACACAGCTGCACCCTCCTCTCTCCCTTGAGCCTTCCAGGAGAGCCTTCTTCTTGAAAAGAAAAAAAGCCTCAAAGAGCCCTTTCATTCCGCCCCAGGGCCTTTTCACGTGCTGTTCTTTCTACCCAGAGACTTTTCTCTCTTCTTGTTGTCTAGTTAACTCCTACTCATTTCCTTTTAAATATCACCTCCTCAAGTCTTCCCTGAGTCTCCTCATCCAAGGGAGCCCCCCACTGCCTGGCATACAGCAACCACTCAATAAATACTTGTTCTACAGAAGAGGAAATGAATGAATAAATGACCAAACAAACTAATGTCTCCAAACACAGTACAGTGACTTTCAGCCCCTCCAATAAAAGGTGAGAGTGTTAAGCAGGGAGTCATAACCTCAACTCTGGTGAAAAGGAAATAGAGTTATAGGGAAGTGGGGGGTGTTCCCAAGTCTCACCTGCCCTGTATAAAAGCCCTACCAGAAAAGGTCTCACTTCTGTCGCTACTGACCCTCCACAACCCACCACAGGTGACGACCCACAGCTGTGAGGGTTTGGGCTCTCTCTGGCCTGTGACTCTCCCACCCAAACTTCTCTTCCACTGTCATTGTTTTGGTTATTGTTAGCTGCCGTCAGGTTGTTCTCCAACTCTTGGCGACCTCATGCACAGCAGAATGAAATGCTGCCCAGTCCTGCATCATCCCCACGATCAAGGATTAGTTCACTGTAATCCATAGGGTTTTCATTGGCTAATTTTTCAGAAGCAGATTGCCAGGCCTTTCTTCCACGGCACCACGGGGTGAGTCTGAACTTCTAATCTTTTGGTTTGTTGTTGCTGTTTTTAGTTGCCATCAACTCTACATGTGCAGAGTAGAACTGCTCCATAGGGTTTTCAAGGCTGTGACCTTTCAGAAGCAGGTTGCCAGGCCTTTTTTCTGAGGAGCCTCTGGGTGGGTTTGAACCACCAACCTTTCAGCTAGTAGCCAAGAGCTAACTGTTTGCATCACCCAGGGACACAAACTAGGCACCAATAAATATTTGCTGCATAAGGGAAATGAATATTCCCAAAGGACCCCAAGTTCCAGGCTCTAAACACAAGAGTGTGTTTTTCTTTCCCGTCTCTACCTGATGGGATCTTTTGCTCCAGAAACCTGGGGATAAAGGCATGATCTGGCCAAGGCAAACTGTCCCCACAATGTGCTTCTCTCTAAATAGCTTCTGTCTAATGCTGTGGTCCCCAGGCTGTGCAAAAATTAATGCCCTTGGCTGCTAACCAAAAGATTGGGAGTTTGAGTCCACCCGGCGGCACCTCAAAAGAAAGGCCTGGCAATTTACTTCTAAAAAAAAACAGCTATTGAAAACCCTATTGAGTACAGTTCTACTCTGACACAGATGGGGTTGCCATGAGTTGGAATTGACTCTATGACAACTGGTAATGCTGTGGTCCTTGGAATTAGAAAAACCCTCAGCTGTGGTCAACTGTATACCTTATTGCCTTTTTACCTGTTTCCCAAGCATTTTCCAGTACACTGGGGCATCTTTGATCCTAACGGTCTGTTCTCCCAAAACTTATTTTGGAAACAAATAACTAAAGAAACCAAACGCAGCTTGATCTCAAAAACCCTGAACCAAGCAAATTGGGTCTTCCTTTTAGCTCTTCCTTATTTACAAGGCTTTAAAGGATCTTATGAGTCATTAATTTTTTGGCTCCTGTGGAAGTATTTATGCAAGGCCATTACATAGCCACAAACTGTGGAGCGAAGTTGGAATTCTTTATGAAGGTGACCTCTGACCCCGACCGCCAACCTCCTCTTAGGCGGGATACAAGGACAGGCCTGCAGGCTTTGGGACTTCAGTTCATGGTGGCCTGGTTTCCAATTCCTAGATGATCATTTCCCACCTTGTCCCCATCTTTAGTCAAAAGCAGGAAACCAAACACCGGGGCAGAGCTCTAAATTCTAGGGGGGAAATAGGGATCCCACAGCAACAAATGAGTCACCCTCCAAAAAGCAATTTCTGTAAGCAGAAATGGCCAGTTCTCATCTATAGCTCGTGTCTTAGCAACCATGGAGAGAGGAAGCACTATATCAAAGTGATGAGATACAGATTAATAACATGTGTTTATAGCCCTCTCCGCTCCTGCTAAGGAGCCTGGTGGCACAATGGTTAAGCGCCCAGCTGCTAACCAAAAGGTTGGTGGTTCAAACCCACCCAGCGGCTCCACAGGAGAAAAGACCTAGGTTACAGCCTAGGAAACCCTATGGGGAAGTTCTACTCTGTCCTATAGGGTCGCTAAAGGTGAAAACAACTCAGCGGTCTACAAAATGAATCAGAATTGACTCAATGGCACACAACAACCACCTCTCCTTCCAGTGAAATTGTTTGTCACTGGGTCTGTTTTCAGGCTGTCAAAAAGAAGAAGTCCCTGGTGCACACGGTTAACACACTCAGCTGCTAACAGAAAGCTTGGAGGTTCGAGTCCATCCAGAGGTGCTGCAGAAGAAAGGCCTGGCAATCTACTGCCAGAAAATCAGCCATTGAAAACCCTATGGATGAATCTTGATAACATTATGCTTAGTGAAATAAGTCAATCGCAAAAGGACAAATATGGTTTGATCTCACTCATATGAAACACTTAGAATAGGCAAATGTCTACAGATCAGAGTTTAACAGTGGTTACCAGGGGTGGAAGAGAAGGGGAAAGAGGGAAATCTTTGTTTAGGTAGCACTGAGTTTCTGTTTCTCGGGATGGGAAATAATGGCAAAGTATTGTTGATGGTTGCACAACATGATCAATGTCATTGGTTTCATTGAATTGTACACGTGAAACGTGGAATTAGCAATGGTTGTGTTATCTATATTTTTTACAAGAATTTAAAAATAAAGAAAACCCTATGGAGCACAGCGCTACTCTGACACACAGGGGTTGCCATGAGTTGGAATTGACTGGATAGCAACTGATTAAAAAGATGTTCTTCAAGTGTTAACCTTGGTGAAAGGAAAGACAAGTGTTAACTTTGGTGAAGGGAAAGACAATACACAACATAGGGGAAGTCAGCCCAACTTGACCAAGGCAAAGGAAGAAGTACCAAAAAAAAAAAAAAAAAAAAAAAAAAAGACAACCACAGTAGATACTATAGCATATACAACCCTACAACAATAAAAACAAATAATAACTTAAAAGCAGATGTGTATGCTGAACAGGGGAAGGAGGGCATATAGAGTATGCACACATACATGTATAGGTTATGCTGTGGATAGTTTTACACACATATTTGTATGGACAGCATGTATATTCATATATACAATAGAGCGCAAAGGAGACGCAGTCATAGAAGTTTCCTAGACATATCCAAACACCTTGAAGGACCTAGTAACTGGGGCTGAGGGCAGGGGACCATGGTCTCAGGGGACATCTAGGTCGGTTGGCATAACATAGTTCATAAAAAAAATGTTCTACACCCTACTTTGGTGAGTAGTGTCTGGGGTCTTAAAAGCTTGCGAGCAGCTATCTAAAATACATCTATTGGTCCCATCCTGTCTGGAGCAAAGGAGAATGAAGAAAACCAAAGACACAAGGAAAATATTAGTCCAAAGGTCTAATGCACCACGCAAACCACAGCCTCCACCAGCCTGAGCTCAGAAGAACTAGACGATGCCTGGCTACCACCACCACTACCGACAGCTCTGACAGGGATCCCAGTAGAGGGTCCTGTAAAAAGGCAGGAGGTTGACAGGAAAGCTGGTAATAGGGAATCCAAGGTGGAGAAAGGGAGAGTGTTGACATGTTGTGGGGTTGGCAACCACTGTCACAAAACAGTATGTGTACTCATTGTTTAAGGAGGAGCTAGTTTGTTCTGTAAACCTTCATCTAAAGTACAATTTTTTAAAAAAAGAAGAAAATGCACAAATGTATCTTAAAAAATAATAATAGAGGGTGCCAGAACAAAATTCAAATTCACAAAAAAGACCAGACTTACTGGCCTAGCAGAGACTGGAGACACCCCCAAGACTATGGCCCCCGGACGCCCTTCTAACTCAGAACTGAAGCCCCTCCCAAAGTCCACCTTTCAGCCAAAGATTAAACAGGCCTGTAAAACAAACAATAACATACGCGAGGAACGTGCTTCTTAGATCAATCAAGTGTATGAGAACAAACGGGCAACACTTGCCCAAAAGCAAAGACAAGAAGGCAGGAAAGGACAAGAACACTGGACAAATGGAAGCGGGGAACCTGGGGTGGAAAGGGGGAGGATGCTGACTCATTGCAGGGATTGCAACCAATATCACAAAACAATTTGTGTATAAATTTTTAAATGAAAAACGGATTTGCTCTGTAAACTTTCACCTACAGCACAATTTTAAAAAAGGGAGGGGGGTCTTGCCTACTGAGATTTGATTAACGTAACAGAGCGAGGAAAGTGGGAAAGAGGTTCAGTAGGAGGGGGGGCAGGGAGCCGCTGGCACAAAGGGATCTTAGGAGTTACTAAGGACTGGGGACAAAAGGGAGGGGGTTTTACGAAGTGTTTGTGTGTGTTTTAAATCAGATTCTCTGTAATATGCTTAGAGAGAAAATGGCTTAGGAATGAAATTTGTTTTAATTCCTTTTGACTGTGGACCTGCAGAGACTGAGCTATGAGGCCTTTCCCCCTGGGATGGATCATTATTTTACCCATACATCGTCTTTGTTTTCTGATAGTCAACTTTTCTTGTTTTACATGCTGTCACGATTGAATTGTATCCCCCCTAAAATTTATGTTGAAGTCCTAACTACTGGCATCTAAGAACGTGTCCTTGTTTGGAAATAAGGTCTTTGAAGGTGTCATCAGTTAAGTCAGTATGAGGTCATACTGGAGCAGAGTGGGTCCTAATCCAATATGAGTGGCATCCTTATAAAAACAGAAGAGACGCAGAGAGACAGACAGTGTGTTATGGATTGAATTGTGTCCCCCAACAACGTGTGTCAATTTGGCTAGACCATGATTCCCAGTGTTGTGTGATTGTCCACCATCTTGTCATCTGATATGATCTTTCTATGGGTTGTAAATCCTACCTCTATGATGTTAATGAGGCAGGATTAGAGGCAGTTATGTTAATGAGGCAGGACTCAATCTACAAGATTAGGTTTTGTCTTGAGTCAATCTCTTTTGAGATATAAAAAAGAGAAGTGAGCAGAGAGACAGGGGGACTTCCTACCATCAAGAAAACAGAGCCGGGAGCAGAGTATGTCCCTGTGCTGAGAAGCTCCTCGACCAGGAGAAGATTGATGATAAGGACCTTCTCCCAGAGCTGACACAGAGATCAAACCTTGCCCTGGAGCTGGCACGCTGAATTCGGACTTCCAGTCTCCTAGACTGTGAGAGAATAAACTTGTTTGTTAAAGCCATCCACCTGTGGTATTTCTGTTATAGCAGCACTAGATAACCAAGACACAGAGGGAAGATGGCTGTGTGGCAACATGGCAGAGATGGAGTTATGCTGCAGCTGCAAGCCAAGGAGTGCCTGGGACTACCAGAAGCTGGGAGAGAAATGGAAGGATCTTCCCCTGGAGACTTCAGAGACAGCATGGTCCTACTGACACCCTGATCTCGGACTTGTAGCTTCCAGAACTGTGAACAAATAAGCTTTTGTTCTTATAAGCCGCACCCAATTTATAGGGCTTAGTTACAGAAGCCCCAGGACACTAAAACACACGCCATGCTTACATTGTAAGTGTGAGTCAGTTCAGATTGGACAGTGCCTCCATTTCCGTGCCAGGCCCTGAGAGAACACAAGAATGAACAAGGAAGGAGGAGGAGGGTCATGGGGAGCAGGGGTGGGCAGAGGGAGGCCAGGAGAGACAGAGAAGGGCTGGCCGCTGTCACTACGGGAGGAGAACAAAGATTGTTACTCTCCTAAACTCCAGCGTCCGTGTCCCCAGAAGGAAGAGACTTAACTTCTCAAAGTCTGCACCTCAACCCTAGTCTATGGTCCTCTTGGCGTCACTGTCCTTCTGGCCAAAGGGTGGGTCTCAGGCTACCGTCTTCCCCAAGCCAGCAGTTCAGGTAGGAAAGGTGGATTCTTTCACCTGATGGCATTTTCCCCCCTTTATTATGTTCATGGTTATTTATATCACCTTGGGCGTAAAGATTTATTATAATCAGAGCAGCATTTTATATTTATAAACCGCCTTTCATCTGTCAGGCGTCTGGTACTGACAAAGAACTCTGGAAACTATAAAGAAGCCACACAAAGCCCTACTCAGCTCCACCTGAAACTCAAAGGCAAGTGTGGGGGTGGGGGAGGAAACGGGCCTCGAGCTAAGCATTTTATGAATATTATTCCATTGGCTTCTCACAACAAACCAGTGAGGTAGTAATTATGCCCATTTTAACAGATATAGAAAAAAAAAAAAACACCAAACTCTTTGCCATCAAGTCAATTCCAACTCATGGCAACCCCATGTGTTACAGAACAGAACAGGTCCATAGAGTTTCTTGGCTGTAATCTTTATGGAAGCAGATTGCCAGGCCTTTCTTCCGAGGTGTCACTGGGTGGGTTCAAGCCGCTGACCTTTAGGTTAACAGCCAATTGCAAACTGTTTACGACAAATACAGAAAAGAGCTTCCCAGAAGTGAACTTCCTGGCTTCTCAAATCAAGGCCATTTAATCCAAACCTCATGTTCCCAAAGGGTTTCCCCCCACCTCGAGTTTACAATGTGATCTCCAAATGAGGCTCATCAGCACAGTCCTGGAAATACGCTGACATGTTTGGAAGAAGACACCTGTCTTCATACAGGTGTCAAAGGTGCCCCATTCTTGGCCTACACCACCCGTACCGCATAATGAACCAATATATTTTTTAAATAAATCCTGTAATCAACCACAATTGCATTGCTTTCTGTGTTAAAAAGGAGTCCCTGGGTGGTGCAAACGGTGAATGCTGGGCTGCTAACCTCAAGACTGGCAGTTCAAATCCACCCAAAGGCACCTCAGAAAAAAGGTCTGGTGATCTACTTCTGAAAGTTCACAGACATTAAAAACTCTATGAAGCAGTTCCACTCTGACACACATGGGGTCGCCATGAGTCAGAATCAACTTGAAAGCAGCTGGTTTGGTTTTGATCTGGTGTGTTAAACGAGCTAATTTATTTAAGAAAAATATTTTAAATATATATAATTTTATAGCTATTTTTGGCATGTTGTTGCATTTTAAGGATCGTGGGACCACTAAAAAAAATTTTAAAGAAATATAATGGATATATGCTAAGAAAGGAGAGAAAATGGAATCATATAAAATGCTCAGTTAAAACCAGAACAGGCAGAAGAAGAGTAGAAGACACTAAGAAAGGAAAGAACAAAGAACAAGGACAGTCAATAGAATCGTGGGCATCTTAAAAAATGAAGGTGGCCTTCGCCTCTCCTGACTCCCGAGAGCCATCTCAGACGTCTTCTCTTTGCCTTTTATTCTGTCTTGGGCTGGGGGCCCCAGAAGCAAACCCTGAAACAAAGATTTGGGGGCAAGTTTTTTCTATGGGAGGTGGTCCCAGAAATCTCCCATATGGGGTGGGGAAATGAGACAGCAAAGGGCAGAGAATGAATAAAAGATTTGTTACTGAGCCAATTACCACTGTGGGCAACTGGAGCGCAATGCTGCTGGGGACCCCTGGGAGACAGGGTAGAGCACGCCTCAGCGTTATCCCACCAGAGAGGTGAGAGAGTTGGGGTATTTATCCTCCAACCCCTTCCAGTTATTGGTTGAGAGACACTCCTGGGGCTGCTTGTGCAGGCCAAGTTAGTTCCCATGGCCAGAGAAATCCTTCAGGCAGACAGCCCCAGGTGGTGGCAGCTGGCCACTACGGGGTGTTTGCATCCAGAGCTGGCAAATACCAGGGCATTTTGGTGGGGCACTGGCAGCCTCCTCCACTATAGCATCTTCAGGAGCCTGCATTTCTTTATTCTCCTTCTCCTTTCTTCCTAGCTGGAAATCCTGTTGCCGTCGATCGATTCCAACTCAGTGACCCCATGTGACAGAGTAGAACTGCCCCATAGGGTTTCCAAGGCTGTAATCTTTATGGAGGAGCCCTGGTGGTGCAGTGGTTAAGAGCTACAGCACACTACGGCTGCTAACCAAAAGGTTGGCACTTCAAATTCACCAGCCACTCCTTGGAAACCCTTTGAGGCAGTTCTACTCTGTCCTATCGGGTCGCTATGAGTCGGAATCGACTCGACAGCAACAGGTTTTGGAATCTTTATGGGAGCAGTTCGCCAGGTCTTTCTCCTGCAGAGCTACTGGCAGGTTCAAACTGCGAACCTTTCAGTTAGCAGCCGAGCGCTTAACCACTGAGCCACCAGGGCTCCCCTAGCTAGAAATAGCTGAACTCAATCAGCTCATCTAAGGAAACCATATCCTCACCATTTCCCCCTAATCCATGTAAAAAAGAAACATATTTGAAAATATCTTTTAAATAATTTATTTTATTTTTGTTGTTGAAAACACACACAGCAGAACATACACCAATTCAGCAATTTCTACATGTACAATTCAGTGACATTGATTGCATTCTTCAAGTTGTGCAACAATCCTCACCCTCCTTTTCTGAGTTGTTGCTCCCCTATTAACATAAACTCACTGCCCCCAAGCTTCCTATCTAAACTTTCCAGTTGCTGCTGTCAATTTGATCCCATATGCACAGATAGTTCTTAAAAGAGCACAATGCTCAGGGCGGACATTTTTTACTAGTTAAGCTAAACTGTTGTTTGGTTTTAAGAAGACTTTAGGGGATGTTTTTGGTTTAAGTTTTAAAGATTATCTCAGGGCAATAGTTTGAGGAGTTCATCCAGCCTCCATGGCTCCGGAAAGTCTGGATTCCATGAGAATTTGAAATTTTGTTTCCCATTTGAAAATATTTTCAATAAGCCCAAGAACACGAGCCCTCAGAGGGTAGGAATGAGGTTAAGTAGGTTGTTTCTCCCCCTTTTTACTCATAACACTTTGCTCCTTCCAAAGGCTCAATAACAAAGCCACATTAACAAAACTTTCCACTCTGAGACGGGCAGTGAAGAGGTGGGAGAGAAAGGCGAGGAGACCGAGGTGTGGCAGCAGGTTGAGGCTGCACCATTATCCCCATTTTACAGACAAGAACCGAAAGAGTGTAGCTGTGGTCCATGGGTCACATGCTGAGTTAACAGCACAACTAAGAGACTCAGAGTATGTCATCTCATACTCATAGGCTCCTCTCCAGGTTTTGGAGACTCAAACGTGGTAACCTACGGCACTGTTGTCCTGTGCTCTCTGGACATAGGTCCCCAAGAGGAATGTCAAGGCAGAGCAAAGGGTGCAAATCAATGGTTCCCCAAACCATTTCAATTCAACTACACAGGCATTGCGGAGGGCCCGCTGTGTACAACGTTGCAAGGAAAGTAACGAGCTGCTATCTAGTTAACCCCAACTCACAGCGACCTCATGTGTGTCAGAGTAGAACTGCACTCCATAGGATTTTCAATGGCTGATTTTTCGGAAGTAGATCACCAGGCCTTTCTACCAAGGTGCCTCTGGGTGGACTTGAACTTCCACCCTTCTGGTTAGCAGCCATGTTAACCATTTGCACCACCCAGTGACTCCTGAAAGGAAGACAGTAGTGGGTAAGATGCAGTCCATGCCCGTGGGATGATCTAGTGTATGCATCAGAGGAAGATTTGTGTCAAAGTAGGTGTCATGGATTGAATTCTGTCCCCAAAAATATCTGTCAACTTGGCTGGGTCACGGTTCCCCGTACTGTATGATTGTTTAACATTTTGTAATCTGAGGTGATTTCCTTAAGTGTTGTAAACTCTATCACTATGATGTAATAAAATGGATCAGCGGCAGTTATACTGATGAGGTCTACAAGATTAGATAGTGTCTTAAGCCAATCTCTTTTAAAATATAAAAGAGAGAAGTGAGCAGAGATACACGGGAACTTCACACCACCAAGAAAGCAGTGCCGGGAGCAGAGCTCATTCTTTGAACCTGAAGTTCCTGCGCAGAGATGCTCTCAGACCAAGGGAAGACTGATGCATCACAAGGACCTTCCTCCAGAGCCGACACACAGAGAGAAAGCCTTCTTCTGGAGCTGATGCCCTGAATTTGGACTCGTAGCCTACTGGACAGTAAGAGAATAAACTTCTCTTTGTTAAAGCCATCCACTTGTGGTATTTCTGTTAGAGCAGCACTAGATTACTAAGACAGTAGGGTCCAGAGAATGCCCGAAAAGGGGGGTGGGCATTGGTGCACCAAGAGTAGGGTAGTGGGAGCCAGCTGCCCTGAGCACAGGCAATAAGGGGTACATTGTCTGTAGAGAATTTAAAAGCAATAATAAAACCAACTGAAAGTTGGTCTATGTTTATTATCACCATGAACCAGCAATTCTACACAATGTCAGTGATAAAAAAGATAAAAAAAACTTTGGTTTTTTTGAAAAAAATCTCTGGTTGGTCTACATTCTAAACAAATGCCAGGGTTACTGTTGAGTTTGAGTAATATACGTTTGGTCTTCAAATTAGGACATTCTTATTATTTGAACCTTAATAAACATTGGATTCTACATGGAAGTTATTTTGGAAAACTCCCAGTTATACGGCACGCCACCAACATACATAAACTCAGCTACACACGCTCATTTCAAGAGTACGGTCTCAAGGGAGCAACATAAGGATGTCCACTCTGGCCACTTCTACTGGAGGCAATAATAATAATTTATTTCCAAACTAAAAAAATAAATTAGTTTGGGGTCCGCCACTCATCTGTACGTTTGTTGTACTGTGGTGGTTTGCGTGTTGCTATGATGCTGGAAGCTATGTGTCACCGGTATTTTAAATATCAGCAGGGTCATTCATGGTGGACAGGTTTCAGCTAAGCTTCCAGACAAAGACAGACTAGGATGAAGGACCTGGTGGTCTACTCCTGAAAAAACTAACCAGTGAAGACTTTATGAATAGAAGCAGAACATTGTCTGATATAGTGCTGGAAGATGAGTCCCTCAGGTTGGAAGGCATTCAAAGTACTACCGGGGAGGACTGCCTCCTGAAAGTAGAGTCAACCTTAATGATGTGGATGGAGTCAAGCTTTCAGACCTTCATTTGCTGATGTGACATGACTCCAAATGAGAAGAAACAGCTGCAAACATCCATTAATCATCAGAATGTGAAATGTACGAAGTATGAATGTAGGAAGATTGGAAGTCATTGAAAATGAAATGGAACACATAAAGATCGATATCCTAGGTATTAGTGAGCTGAAATGGACTGATATTGGCTATTTTGAATCAAACAATCACAGAGTCTACTATACTGGGAATGACAATTGAAGAAGAATGGCGTCACATTCATTGTCAAAATGAGCATTTCAAGATCTATCTATCCTAAAGTACACTGTCAGTGATAGGGTAATATCCATACCCCTACAAGGAAGACCAGTTAATATGACTATTATTCAAATTTACTACCAATTACTAAGTCCCAAGACGAAGAAATTGAAAATTTTTACCAACTTCTGCAGTCTGAAATTGATTAAACATACAATCAGGTTGCATTGATCATTACTGGTGATTGGAATGTGAAAGTTGGAAACAAAGAACCGCCAGTAATTGGAAAATATGGCCTTGGTGGTAGAATCTATGCTGGAGGTCGCATGACAGAATCTTGCAAGACCAACGACTTCTTCATTGCAAATACCTTTTTCAGCTACATAAACGGTGACTATACGCGTGGCATCAGGATTGGAGGAAGACTCATTAACAACCTGTGATATTCAGATGATACAGCCTTGTTTGCTGAAAGTGAAGAGAACTTGAAGCATTTACTGATGAAGATCAAAGACTACAGCCTTCACTATGGATTACATCTCAACGTAAAGACAATAAAGAATCCTCACAACTGGTCCAATAAGCAACATCATGATAAACAGAGACAATATTGAAGTTGTCAAGGATTTCGTTTTCCTTGGATCCACAATCAATGCCCATGGAAGCAGACGTCAAGAAATCAAGTGACACATTGCGTTGGGCAAATCTACTGCAAAAGACCTCTTTAAAGTGTTAAAAAGCAAGGATGTCACTTTGAGGACTAAGGTGCGCCTGACCCAAGCCAGGGTGTTTTTAATCGCTTGATATGCATGTGAAAGCTGGAGGACGAATAAGGTAGACCGAAGAATTGATTCCTTTGAATTGTGGTGTTGGCAAGGAATGTTGAATATATCACGGACTGCCAGAAGAATGAACAAATGTATCTTGGAAGAAGTACAGCCAGAATGCTCCTTAGAAGCGAGGATGGTGAGACTTCATCTCACGTACTTTGGACATGTTATCAGGAGGGACTAGTCCCTGGAGAAGGACATCATGCTTGGTAAAGTAGAGGGTCAGCGAAAAAGAGGAAGACCCTCAATGAGATGGATCGACACAGTGGCTGCAACAACCGGCTCAAGCATAACAGCGATTGTGAGGATGGCGCAGGACTGGGCAGTGTTTCATTCTGTTGTGCACGGGGTCGCTATGGGTCAGAACCGACACCAACACAAACTAAAGAACAAATAAAAAAACCATTATTTCCGAAAATAATTTGTCATATAGATAGGGGCTGTTAGGTATGACCTATTTCAGCTCAAATATGCTGGCGGTCCCACTGAAGGCAGCCATTTCCTGGCGGGTGAAATGCCACAGCTTTAAAGAACTAGCTGCACCCAGAGTAAGACAACACAGGCACAGCAGATCGTAACAGCTATTCATAAAATATTGATACATTTCATCTATCTAGTCAAGTTCTTTAAAATTGTATGGGCTGCTTCCACACTGTAATTTAATCTCAGCATCACCCGATGCAAATGCCGGTGCTGGGGGAAAAACAACAAGTATATACAGAATACAAATCTGGTATATGTTCTGCGTGTGTGATGGGGGCAGGAGTTGCTTTGTTCTTGTCTGGTTTGGTTTTGTCTCTGGGTGTATCCCTCTGTTGGTAGTTCTTGGGCTGGGGTCTCAGACAGTGTGCCGAATGACAGTGTTTAGTGTATTTATTCTGTGCGTGTATCTGTTGCGTCAAATATTATTGAACCTTATTGATTTTCCCCAGCGTTTGCTTCTGTACGACGAGCCCTAGAACCTTTCACTCTTCCTCTCTGTTCCAGTTGTTCTTCTCTATCGTCAACTCTCCCTTTCTGATACTCTGCTTGCGACGCTTCACTTCCTCCAGTTTGCTCTCTCTGCTAACCCCTTATTGGCAGTGGTACACCTTCTCCCTGTTCTTAC
The DNA here is from genome assembly GCF_000243295.1 of Trichechus manatus latirostris. NCBI lineage: Eukaryota > Metazoa > Chordata > Mammalia > Sirenia > Trichechidae > Trichechus > Trichechus manatus. Next base: position 2,163,944 of record NW_004444087.1, read on the forward strand.
CCACAGGACTCAGCCATTTTAGGACTTCCTCGAATATTTCCAATGGACACACGATTCTTGGATTAAACTGAAGACCAGAAACTGTACAGATCCTCCAAACACTTTATGCACTGTTGTTATTGTTGTTAGGTGCCATGGAGTCAGTTCCTTTATTCACTGTTAAGTTAAAAGTAGATAGCAATGCGCTAATCTCTTTAATGTACGACTTAGAATATTTTTATATTCTGTAAACGTAAGTGGGGAGTCCCTGGGTGGTTAGGTGCTCGACTACTAGTCCAACACTGAGGTCTGGCAGTGCAGTGGTTAAGGCGATCAACTGATAACCGAAAGGTCAGTGGTTCGAACACACCAGTGGCTCTTTGGGAGAAAGACGTGGCGATCTGCGTCCATAGAGATTTATAGCCTCAGAAACCCTATGGGGTTGCTATGAGTTGGAATCGACTCGATGGCAGTGGGCTATTTGGTTGGTACTAGTCTAACAGTTGGCAGTTTGAACCCACTCACAGGCACCTCGGGAGACAGGCCTGGTGATCTGCTTCCAAAAGGTCACGGCCTTCAAAACCCTATGGAGCAGTTCTACTCTGCACACGTATGGTCGCCATGATTCAGAATCAACTCGACGGCAGCTGACAACAACAAACAAGTAAGGACATGCTCAGAAATGTACATAAGTCTGCTAAATAGTCACCTGTCACACGTCGGTGTCAACATTGATAAAGCGACAGGTGTTTTCACATTAACCACGGCACGCTTACAACTTCATTGGCTGGAGTGATCTTAGGAACAAACTGCATTACACGCATAGACACTGAGAGATGCCTCGTAAAAACCCAGGCTACTATAAAACACTTTGCAAACCAGTGATGTGTAGATGATTGTTTAAAGTGGCCAATTCTATAAGCTGCAACATTCATATTTTTAATGAGGCTTGACTATTGTACAGTGGGTGCTAAAAACAGACGTAACTCAGGGCCATTGATATTGCTTGGGTGTTTCCAGTGTTTTCCCCCAAAGCAAAGGGAGGGGAGAAGAAAGGCAATTACCACGCATGGTGATGGATGAGCTTGCTGTTGTTAGGTGCTGATGAGTCAGCTCCAATTCATAACGACCTATGTATCACAGAACAAAATGTTGCCCAGTCCTGTGCCATCCTCATAATAATAGATATGTTTGAGTCCATTGTTGCACCCACTGTGTCAATCCATCTCATTGAGGGTCTTCCTCTTTTTCTCTGACCCTCTACTTTATCAAGCATGATGTCCTTCTTTAGGGACGGGTCCTTCCTGATAACATGTCCAAAGTAAGCAACACAAAGTTTCACTCTCCTTGCTTCTAAGGAGCATTCTGGCTGTACTTCCTCCAAGACAGATTTGTTTGTTCTTTTGACATTCCATGGTATATTCAATATTCTTCACCAACACCATAATTAAAATGTGTTGATCTTCCTCAATCTTCCTTATTCATAGATAGGTAAGCAGGGCTAAATATTTTCCATTTTTAAATGGGGGCACAAAAAGCAAATATCATAACCCAAAATCATCATGGAATTTAGTTTCTTGGTTTGTAAGTTTAGAGTAATGGCTTCATGGGACATCCCAGTTAATTGGCCTGATAACATGTTTAGTGACTGTTCTACCTCCTAGTTTGATGTGTAGTTCCTAGGGTCTTAAAGCTTGCAAGTGGCCATCCAAGGCACAACACATGGTCTCTATTCACCTGGAACAACAGAGGAAGAAGAAGAGTCAGCAATAGGAGAAGGAAATGGAATGTGTGGCTAATTGCCTCCATGAACAACTGTCTCCTTTGCCATGAGACCAGAAGAACTGGATGGTGCCTGGCTACCATTACTAAACATTTTGATCAAAGATTCCATAGAAGAATCCTGATCAAAACGCGGGGAATGCAGAACAGAATTTCATATTCTCATGGACTCTAGACTTCCTGGAGCCATGAAGTTTGGAAGAACCCCTGAAACTATTGCCCTAAGATAATCTTTAAGCCTTAACCAAGAATATCCCATGAAGTCTTCTTAAAACCAAACAACAGTTTAGCTTAACTAGTAAAAAATGTCTGCCTTGAGCTTATGCTCTTTTAAGAACTATCTCTATGGGATCAAATTGACAACAGTAGCTCACAAGATTAGATAGGAACCTTAGGGGGCAGTGAATTTATGATAATGGAAAAGGAACAACTCTGAAAAGGAGAGAGACTGGTTACACAACTTGAAGAATGTAACCAATGTCACTAAATGGTACATGTGGAAACTATTGAACTTGTATGCTTTGCAGTATATATTCTGAACAACAACAACAAAATAAACAAAATTCTATTAAAAAAAAAAAAAGCAAATATGGGGCCACTCTGAAGTTCTATGTGAAGCAGGACAGACTTGAACTTGATGGAACACCTTCCGAGCCTCAGGTAACCCAGAAGGTTTTCAAGCCTAATCAGTTACATGCTAGTAATGTAGTCCCTGAAGACAAACAAAAGCATCCATTATATGCTTGCTGCAGTAGCTCGCACACTTTTCTGGTCATTACTACGATTATTCATTATTTATAGAGAGCCGCAAGCACATGCCCCACGCTGTAAAATGGAGGTAATGTGCCAATTACCTTAATGTTGATTAATAGAGAAAGAAAATGGCAGTTGAGTTGTGGAGACTATTGTCTATCCTATTGGAAAGGAAAAATGGACAGTCTGCAGAGAATGGGGTGATTCTGCATTTTCCCAACATCTGCCTTGTGCAAAAGATGGCACCTGCAAAAAGTGGAACACAAAATTCCAAAATTCTCATGGAGTCCAGACTTTCTGTAGCCATGGAGGCTGGGTGAACCACCGAAACTAATGCCCTGAGATAATCTTTAAACCTTAAACCAAAAATTATCCCCTGAAGTCTTCTTTAAACCAGACTTATTTAGTAAAGAATGTCTGCCTTAAATTTCATGCTTATTTGAAGAACGATCTATAGGGTCGCTATGAGGCGAAATCGACTCGATGGCAACGGGTTTGGGTTTTTTTGGTATCTGTATGGGATCAAATTGACATTAGCAATGCAAAAGATCAGATAGGAAGCTTAAGCGGCAGTGAGATTACATTAATAGGGGGAGAACAATTCAGAAAAGGTGAGAATGGTCACACAACTTGAAGTAATCAGTGTCACTGTATTGTCCATGTAGAAATGGTCCGTTGGTGTATGTTTTGCTGCGTATACTTGCAACAACAACGAAAAGAACATGGCGCCTCTACGGGCCAACACAGAGTTGCCTTTCTGGGCTTGGACCAAAAAGCTCCAAGTTCATTTCAGCAGTGGTACGATCATGAGCCTACAATAATTTTGCACATTTTGTACAGAAATACCTCCACACCAGCACTATGGCTGAGTGAATTTCAAGGTATCTTTTCCCCCGTGAGAGATATAGATGGTGCTAATCATATTTCATAGCTTACACAGTTGAAAACTGTTCGATGTATATTACCAGCCTACAGATGGGAACATTCTCCTCCTGGATTTAAGCCATGCTTTCTGCAAGAAGTGGGAAAAACAAAGTCAAGGGTCATTTAAGGTGTTGAGCACACAAGAAAGTAAACGGGCCTTCTGATGGGTTTTTATTTTTATTTTTTTTTATTGGTTTGGGATAATATAGATACACTGATGCCTTTTTGGAACCATTTCTGCATAGGGAAACGGCATGAAAACAATCTGAAATTAAGAGGAATGAGCTTGAAGGGGCAGAGAAAGCAGTAACAGCATAAAAATATAAAATAGGTAAAACATAATTAAAGGCCTGGAAGGTTCTGTTTTGCTCTGGAAGCTATTTGGCGGGGGGGGGATATTATATACAATGGCAGCGAGGTGTGACATCTGGGAACAAAGCAATATATTAATTCTCAGATCAATAGTTTGTGAAATGCCTTTTTTGCTGTCCCAAGCGTGTGACTGTTTCACTAATAAGGAATGATTTTCTTGGAGTTAAAGGCAGCCACCACCGGATGAGATATCTCTCTGGAGGCGAAAGGCTGAGGAGGAGGGAGTATTAGAGAGGAAAGTAGGGGTCATTTAAGCAGCAGAACCATATCATCCCCTGGGCCCTCTCTCTCATTCCATTTTGCTCTCAATGCCGTGCAGAACCATCTCAAAACACAGCATTGTGACTGGATTCAAGGTACTGTTCCCGGTAAAGCCACAGTCTCTAATTTTTTCCCCTTCTGATCTCTTGTGTCATGGCAACACTTAAGCTGCTGTATATAGCTAGCATTTTTCAAGGAGGAGAAAAATTTAAGAGAAACTAAAGAACAGCAGTAAGAAAAGGGGGCTGTGGCAGACAGAGCTGACAATTTCAGGAAGGGAACTAATTTAATGAACCACGTCCAATATGGCAGCTACAATATAGATCCCTGCCATTAATGTCCTTTCTGTTTCTGAGAAGACCTCTGTTCCACGAACACTGGGTTGGTCTGTGGCGACTCAGACTTGAAAGAAGATATACTATATACCCCTCCTCCTTGCGCCTCACAGCCAAAGAGTGGCAGATGTTAGAGTACCAAAGGCCAGCCTCCTTGCCTCTTTGTTGTTGTCAGCTGCTGTTGAGTTGGCTCCAACTTATGGCGACCTTATGTATGACAGAACAAAACATTGCCCAGTCCTACACCACCCCCATGATCTTTGGTACGTTTGAGTTCATTGTTGTGGCCATCGTGTCAATCCATCTCACTGAGGGTTTCCCTCATTTTCGCTGACCCTTTTCTTTACCAAATATGATACCCTTTTTTAGTGATTGGTCTTTCCCGATGATGTGTCCGAAGTAAGTGAGCTAAAGTTTCACCATCCTCACTTCTAAGGAGCATTCTGGTTATACTTCTTCTAAGACTGATTTGTTCATTCTTCTGGCAGTCCACAGTTTATTCAATATCTTTGCCACTGTTGTTGTTGTTGGGTGCCATCGAGTTGATTCCAACTCCTAGGGACCCTATGTGAGAGAAGAACTGCTCCATAAGGTTTTCTAGGCTGTAATCTTTACCGGAGCAGATCTCCAGGTCTTTTCTCCCATGGAGTAGCTGTTGGGTTAAAATCATTGACTTTTCGGTTGGCAGATGAGCACTTTAACCATTGCGCAACCAGGGCTCCTTATTCTTGCCACTAGGGGGAACTAACTCTGGGATGCAGTTCACCCTCCAGAGCTCCCTGTGGGATCAAGCTTAAACTAGACCCCAGTTCCTCATTCTGCTTTTTCCCTCTGTACTATTCTGCTTTCCTCTTTTTCTTTCTCCCTCAATAAATCACTCCCCCAAGAATCCCCATCTCAGGCTTGCTTCTAGTTTTCTCTGTGCACATGGAAAAAGAACCTACATACATGTGTATATACATACATTGTGGTCGTTAGGTGCCGTCGAGTCAATTCCGACTCATAGCAACACTATATGACAAACTAGAACTGTCCCATAGGGTTTCCTAGCCTGTAATCTTTATGGGAGCAGATTGCCAGGTCTCTCTCACAAAAAGCCGCTGGGTGGGTTCGAACTGCCAACCTTTTGGTAGCAGCTGAGCACTTAACTCTTGTGCCCCAGGGCTCCTTATACTCATATAGGAATGCACTAGGGAAAGATAGCCCTTTCCTTTCTCAACTTCCCACAGAGGACAGAGAGGGTCTACTGGAGTTCTCCCAATGGGTGGAGGAAGGAGCTAGAGAGAAGAGTAAGAAGCACAGAGAGTGAAATGGTCAGACATGAGTGTACAAAAAAGGTAGAGTTCTTAGATACACCTGGCAGGGAAGTGGGTGCTCTTGTCCTCTCTCCCTGCTGGAGAGATCACCTCCTGGGCTGCCCTTGCCAATCTGAGAGCTACATCATTGTCCCCCAGAGACAGTCCTGAAGCTCGGGCTTTCCCAAGCTATTCTCAGTCCCCGGTGACATGGACTGGGATATATGTATGTATATGTATATACCTAACATTTTTCAAGGAGAAGAAAAATTGAAGAGAAGTAATGTTCAGGAGACATACTGGAGAACAACAGGGAGAAAAGAGGGTCATGGAAGATACAGTTGACAATTTCAGGAAGGGAACTACAGGCAAGCCCCAGATTACGAATGAGTTCCCTTCCTAAGTCTGTGTTTGAGACAAATATGTACGTAAGTCAGAATAGTTCGATACGATTCACGTCTAATATCAGTTAGTCAAATGTTTGTCCTGGTATATAGTGTATCTTTCTATGCATAAAAAAAATTAGAGAAACACTGCTAGATACACTGAAACATTTTAACATAACACAGCAGTAATAATAATAATAAATCTTTCCATACGTGTGGCAAAGTAGCATCCATTTGTTATTATGAACCATTGTATGCACCTTGAATTTTTCATGTAATAAGCTTTATGGGGAGCCCTAGTGACGTAGTGGTTAACAGCTCCGCTGCTAACCAAAAGGTCAACAGTTCAACTCCACCAGCCCATCCTTGGAAATCCTATGGGGCAATTCTACTCTGTGCTATAGGGTCGCTATGAGTTGGAACCCCCTCGACGGCACCTAACAACACAGACCTTATGGGGTTTGGTTGGTAACTATGGGTTGTACGTAAGTTGGACGTTTGTAACCCGGAGACTGCCTGTAATTTAATGAACCGCATCCAATATGGCAGCTACAACATAGATCCCTGCCATTAACGTCCTTTCTGTTCCTGAGAAGACCTCAATTCCATGAACACTGGGTTGGACTGTGGCGACTCAGACTTGAGAGAAGACATGTTACATACCCCTCCTCCATGCACCCCACAGCCAGTGAATGCCTGACATTAGAATAGAGTTGAATTAGCGTTGAGAAACTACTATGGCTTGGGAGGTGACCCCATAGCAGAGAGTGCAGGTGGGCTTTGGGACTGGATAAGAAAATGGCAGATACTCTGTTATGGATTAAATTGTATCCTCCTAAAACGTGTGTTGTATATTGTCATCGCTGTACCTGTGGACGTACTCCCATTTGAGAATAAGGTTTCCTTTGTTATGTTAATGAGGATATTCAGGATAGAGTATCTCTTCAGCTAATCACTTGTGAGATATAAAAGAGCATATTAGGCACATCGAAGCAAGCATGAATGGGGGAAAGATAGATGTCACGTAGAGATCGCCAAGGAATGCCGAGAATGCTAGAGAAGCTGACACAAGAATTTTCCCCCAGAGTGGACAGAGAGAGCCTTCCCCTAGAGTTGGCACCCTGAATTTGGACTTGCAGCCTTCTGAACTGTGAGAAAATAAATTTCTGTTCATTAAAGCCACTCATTTGTAGAATTTCTGCTATAGTATCACTAAGAAACTAGACATGAAGTGACCCCATAGCACTGGCTGCAGGTGGCCTTTGGGTCTGGATAAGAAGACTGCAGATACTCCACCAAGTCAAGAGAGACCAAGTTATGAATTACAGGAGCTACAAACGTCAGCCACCAATCCCAGCAATGCAGGCAGCAGCCAGGTGAGAAAGGAGACCCAAGGAGCTAGAGGACAGAGGCTCAAGACCCCAAGGCTCCCTCTCCGCCCTCGAGGTCCTGTAAGCCACACTTCTCCTTCCTCACACTCAACCACCATCTTCTGCGGAAAGCAGAGGGAGGGGCAGCTCTATGAGAGACTGGACAAGGTTCAACCGTGTAGCATATTTCACTCTTTCTCTTTCTTGGATTTCTCTTTCATCTTGTAGTACATTCTCCAGATGATGCAAACGGTTTTTACTTGACCGCCAGCCTAAAAGTTGGTGGTTTGAACCCATCCAGTGGTATTACAGAAGAAAAGACCTGGTGATCTGCTTCCATTAAGATTATAGCCAAGAAAATCCTATGGAGCAGTTCTACTCCATAACACAGGAATCAACTGAAGGCAACTAATAACAACAACAGCACAGTCTCAAGTAATTTTTGCTTGAGAAGTAAAATTTCAAAGCCCCTGCATGTCTGAAAATGTGTTTATTTTGCTCAGTAATTTGGTTGACTACAGAACTCTTCGTTTAAGGTATATTTCCCTGAGAACGTTGAAGCCTTACTTCATCCAAGTCTTCTAGCATCCAAGGTTGCTGATGAGAACTTTCCACCCCATTAGATCCTTGGCAGCAGTGTGCATTTTATTTTTCTTTCTAAAAAATTTTAGAGTCTTCTCCTAGTCCTTCTTTCTTCTTTATTTCCTGAAAGTTCATGAGGGTATATCTAAGTGCTGTTTTTTTTCCATTCATCCTAGTTGGCTCTCAGGGAGCCATTCTCGTGGGGAACTCTGTCATTCTTCAGCTCAGACAATTATTATCAGTATTTCATGATGAATTCTTCCCTCTCTTTTCTCTCTCCCTTCTGGAACTCTTTATTTTCACAATTTAGTCTTTTCCCCGTGTTTCAAGTGAATGGAAGGTTGAATAGTGATTGACTGATTGTTGTTGTTTGCTGTCAAGTCGATTCCGACGCATGGTGACCCCATGTGTTACAGAGTAGACCTACTCCATAAGGTTTTCTTGGCTGTGATCTTAATGGAAACAGGTTGCCAGGCCTTTCTTCTGCTGAGCCACTAGGTGGGTTCAAACTGTCCACCTTTAGGTTCACAGCCGAGCACAAACCAATTGCGCCACCTATGGACATCTGGAACTGTTCCTAAATGGACATTGATCCTTTTGAATTGATTATATACATCTCAGCTTTCTCTCACAGTTTTCATTTCTTTGTTGGTTTCCTTTTGTTTTGGTTTTTCAGCCTAGAAGAGATCCTTAACAGACATTTCTCCCAATCTCTCCTACTGAATTTTTCATTTTATGTTTATTTTGGTAATCATATTTTTAATCGCCATGAACTTGCTTGCTTTATGCAGGCAGCCTATTTCATAGCAATCTGCTCTTACTTTATGGATGTGATATCTGCTTGACTCTTTCTGAGGATACTAGAGGATTGTTTTTGGATCATTATGTCTCATTTCCTTCCCTGTGTTATCTGACTCTTCCCATCCTTGGGGAACAGCTGTCCTAGTTGTTCATCTAAGTCCTACTGTTTCAAGTTGTCCATGCTTACGAAGGCCAGGGTTGACTAATGTCAAGTTTCCTCTGTCTTTCCTGATGTCCTTAGTGAGAGGCTGACAGGGCTCTTTGGGGACAGACATGGTGCATCACCAGCCTGCATTCACTCTGTTGTTGTCACTGTTAGCTGCCACCCACTTGGCCCCAACTCACGGCGACCCCATGCACAGCAGAAGGAAATGCTGCCCGGTCCTGCACCATCCCTATGAACATTTGTGGAATAAAGGCCTGGTGATCTAGTTGTGAAAATTAGCCAATAAAAACCCTATGAATCATAACAGAAATTGTCCAATATAATGCTGGAAGGCAAAGTACACAGTGGTCACAACAATGAACTCGTCGAGCATACCAAGGATCATGAGGACAGCGCTAAACCAGGGAACATTTTGTTCTGTTGTACATGAGGTCACCATGAGTTGGAACCAACTTGATGCCAACTAACAACAGTAGCAACATTACAAATAAACCAGGTGAAATTAATTTTAGGAATATATTTTATTTAACTCAATATATTCAAAATATTATATCATTTATATTATATATACTATTATTCAACATGCAGTCAATATGATGCAATAATATTAATGATATACTTTACATTCTTCTTTTCATACTAAGCCTTCAAAATCCATGTGTATTTTATACTTATAGTACATCAATTACAACACTAAATTTCCTTTGGAACTACTTGCTCTGTGTTTAGATTTCATAAAATGTACAGTTGAATAAATGGATCAACGTACTGAAATTGCTCTAGACATACTTAAAAGTTTTCCAACAACAGAAGCAAGTGTCAGATATTAAATTTAAATTAATTAAAATTAAGTAAATTAGAAATTCAGTTCCTACACAGGGGGCGGGACCAAGATGGTGGAGTAGTCAGATGCTTCCAGTGGACCCTCTTACAACAAAGACCTGAAAAAACAAGTGATTTGATTATATATGGCCATCTGGGAGCCCTGAACATCAAAGGCAGAGTCAAGCAACCAGACTGAGTGGCAGGGGAGGGAGAGACGGTTCGGAAGCAGTAAGAAGATATCAGACCTGACCTGGCGAGAGCGTGACCCCTTCAGGCCTGATCAGCTCTGGATGAGTGGTGAGACAGGCAAGCAGCAGTGCTCTGGAGGCGTATTCTGCACAGGGAGAGACCCAGCAGCTGACAGTCTACACAGCCACCCAGAACCAGTGAGAAGCAGCCCTCATCGGCGAAAGGTAAGTAATTGCATATGGCCTGCCGCACAGATCAAAAACAGCCCCCTTAGGGAAAAACCTCTCTCCCATTTACCTCCCTGCTCCCTGCTCTGCACTGGGTCCTGGACCGGCTTCAGCAATTGCCAAGTCCCCTGGGCCGGAAGTAGGATCCATCACACGCCCGGAGCCATTCTCCCTTCCTTAGAGAGTGAACAAATTAACAAATGGGAAAAAATAAACTGCCAGCTCCCCTAAGCCAGGAACCCAGGGTAGGCACAGCTTCTTTGCCTAGGCACAGGCATAAGGGATCCATGGAATTTGAGTGCCTTTCTCCCTGCATAGATTTGTGTGGGCCCATCTCAACAGCGTAGGCCCTCATTACCACAGTACAACAGGGTATATACCTGAAGTCTAACTTCAACTGTTTCAGTTGTGAAGTGGCAGGTTCTTGACTTTTGACACTGCTCTGCCTATTAAGCAGGGTCTTCACCTACCCACATGAGGGGCCTGAGAACTGTTGGCTCCACCCAAACCACCTAGCCACCTGCGATAGGGGCCTGTGAATAAGAAGGAACCCCCAGTCCTTACAGCCAACAGCATTAGGTGCTCACACTCTGGCTGCAAAAACCACCCACCTATGCACTCTAGGGAACAGGGACACGCCTTCCTCCTGGACACCTGGTGGCAGCCGTCAGCCCCTGCCTTGCTCAGAGTGTGTCCCTCTGATGCAGCCAGATGCCTATGCCTACACCAATCATCCATGCTAGTCTAGGACTGTAAGTGAGAGCCTACACCACACAGTTGGTGGCTAGCTACCTGGACACCTGAGCTGAATCCATACAGGAGGAGTGGGCAGACTCCTGCGATCACATACCTAGTAACAGATCTAACAACCTGGTGACAGGACATTAGAGCTTCAGAGGTGCCAATAATCAAATTAGGTCATACAAGGAGCCTATGTGGGCATATAAAAACAAAACAGGAAGCTAGGACACAGTAAGCAAACATAAAATAAATAAATAGAATAACTTATTGATGGCTCGGAGACAAGAGTGAGTATCAAATCACATAAAGAGGAAATCCATGATGGCTTCTGCAAGCTACCAAAATAAAGAATCTATAAATTTTCCAGAGCAAGAAAATTTCTTGGAATTACCGGACGCAGAATACAAAAGATTAATATACAGAACTCTTCAAGAAATTAGGAAGCAAATTAAGGAAAATGCAGAACACGCAATATAGGAAATTAAAAAGATAAGAGAAGAGTGTACTGACAAATTTAACAGGCTGCAAGCATCCACAGAAAGACAGCAATCAGAAATCCAGATGAACAATAAAATTTCAGAATTAGACAATGCAATAGAAAGTCATAGGAGCAGAATTGAGGCAACGGAAGTCAGAATTAGTGAGACTGAAGATAAAGCACTTGACACCAAATTATTTGAGGAAAAATCGGATAAAAGGATTTTAAAAAATGAAGAAACCCTAAGAATTATATGGGACTGTATCAAGAGGAGTAACCTACGAGTGACTGGAGTACCAGAACGGGGGAATAACAGAAAATACAGAGAGAATTGTTGGAGATTTGTTGGCAGAAAACTTCCCTGATATCATGAAAGATGACAAGATATCTATCCAAGATGCTCATCAAACCCCACATAAGGCAGATCCCAAAAGAAAGTCACCAAAACATATTATAATCAAACTTGCCAAAACCAAACATAAAGAGAGAATTTTAAGAGCG
>NW_004444087.1:2176591-2224591 GCF_000243295.1 Trichechus manatus latirostris
CTTGAAGAAATGCTCACGATCATTAGCCATTAGAGAAATGCAGATCAAAACTACAATGAGATATCATCTCACCCCAACAAGGCTAGCATTAATCCAAAAACACAAAATAATAAATGCTGGAGACGTTGTGGAGAGACTGGAACACTTATACACTATTGGTGGGAATGTGAAATGGTACAACCACTTTGGAAATAGATTTGGCGCTTCCTTAAAAAGCTAGAAATAGAAGTATCATAAGATCCAGCTATCCCGCTCCTTGGAATATATCCTAGAGAAATAAGAGCTGTCACACTGTTCACAACAACAAAAAGATGTAAACAACCTAGGTGCCCATCAGCGGACGAATGGATAAACAAATTATGGTATATCCACACAATGGAATACTATGCGACAATGAAGAACAACGATGAAGCCATGAAACATCTTGTCACATGGAGGAAGCTGGAGGTCATTATGGTGAGTGAATTTAGTCAGTCACAGAAGGACAAATATTGCATAAGACAACTATTATAAGAACTCAAGAAACGGTTTAAACACAGAAGAAAACATTCTTTGATGGTTATGAGGGTGGGGAGGGAGGGTCAGGGTTATTTACTAACTAGATAGTAGATAAGAATTACCTTAGGTGAAGGGAAGGACAGCACACACTACAGGGGAAGTCAGAACAGCTGGACTAAACCAAAGCTAAGAAGTTTCCTGACTACAATCAAATACTTTGAGGGACAGAGTAGCAGGGGTAGGGGTCTGGGGACCATGGTTTCGGAGAACATCTAGGTCAGTTGGCATATCAAAGCTTATTAAGAAAATGTTCTGCATCCTACTTTGGTGAGCGGTGTCTGGGGTGTCAAAAGCTTGCAAGCGACCATTTAATATGCATCAATTGGCCCCAACCCACCTGGAGTAAAAGAGAATGAAGAATACCAAAGACACAAGGAAAGTATTAGCTCAAGAGACAAAAAGGCCCACAGAAACCAGAGACTTCATCAGCCTGAGACCAGAAGAACTAGATGGTGCCTGGCTACCACCAATGATCGCCCTGACAGAGAACACAACAGAGAGTCCCTGATGGAGCAGGAGAAAGGTGGGGTGCAGAACTCAAATTCTAGTAAGAAGACCAGACTTAATGGTCTGAGCAAGACTGGAGGAACCCCAGAGAGCATGGCCCCTGGATTCTCTGTCAGCCCAGAACTAAAACAATTTCCGAGGCCAATTCTTCAGACAGGGATTGGACTGGACTGTGGGACATAAAGTGATACGCCTGAGGAGTGTACCTCTTAGCTCAAGTAGATACAAGAGACTAAATGGGCAGCTTTTGTCCAGAGGTGAGGGGGAAGGCAGAGAGGGTTAGGAGCTGGTTGAATGGACATGAGGAATCAGGCGTGGAAAGGAGGAGTGTGCCATCACAGTATGGGGAGAGCAATTAGAGTCACATAACAACGTATGTATAAATTTTTGTATGGGGGAAAAAGATAATAGGGGTAAATATTAATGTAACCACAAAGGAAACTAACAATCCTGTAAGTCAAAATAAAAAACTAGAAAAATACAAAGACTCAGCAAACACAAAATCAACAGCAATGAAAAAGATGAAAAGAAAATCCATAAGGAAAAATGACTCGGCACAGAAAATTAAGTGGAACAAAGAAACTGTGAATAACACACACAAAAAGACATCAAAATGACAGCACTAAACTCATACCTATTAATAATTACACTGAATGTAAATGGACTAAATGCACCAATGAAGAGACAGACAGTGGCAGATTTGACAAAAAAAAAACACGATCTGTCTATATGCTGCCTACAAGAGACACACCTTAGACTTAAAGACACAAACAAACTAAAACCCAAAGGATGCAAAAAAATATATCAAGCAAAAAACACTTAAAAAAGAGCAGGAGTGGCAATATTAATCTCTGACAAAATAGACTTTAAAGTAAAATCCACCAAAAGGATAAGGAAGGGCACTATATAATGATTCAAGGATCAATATACATCAGGAGGACGAAACTATAATAAATATTTACACACCCAAGGACAGGGCTCCAAAATACATAAAACAAACTCTAACAGCACTGAATGGCACCAACCATGTGTCAAGTGTTCAAAAGGCAAGTATGGCTAGAGACAACCTCATTTAACCGCGCAATCCTTTGTCATGATAGAGTTTTGAGTTACATGGTGTATTTGTCAAAACTCGTTTCATGATATAGCTAAAATCTATATGTAAATTTTACCTTAAAAAAAAAAACCTCTCTAGTTAATGATATGAATAATGAGATGTTTAAGAGTTGTTATGGATTGAACTGTGTCCCCCAAAATAATGTGTTGTAAATCCTAACCCCTTTACCTGTGGTTATAATCCCATCTGGGAATGAGTTTTCTTTGTTCTGTTAATGAGGCAGTATTAGTGTATGGTATGTCTTCAATCAATCTCCTCTGAGATATAAAGAGATTAAACAAGCAAGCCAGCAAGTAGAGATGGGGGAAGAGAGATGCCAAGCTACATGAAGATGGCCCAGGAGCAGAAGCACCAAAGAGACAAGGACCTTCCTCCAGAGCTGACAGAGAGCGAAAGTCTTCCCTCCCCTAGAGCCCGCGCCCTTAATTTGGACTTCTAGCATCCTAAACTGGGAGAAAATAAATTTCTCGTTGTGAAAGCCACCCACTTGTGGTATGTCTGTTACAGCAGCACTAGATAACTAACACAAGGCTGAAGTGTACTGATGTGAGCATACTTTGAGAAGTATCAAAAAAAAAAAAAAAGAATTGCTGGATGCATGGATAAGTGATAAAGCAAATCCAGCAAAATCTTCATTGTAGAGTCAGGCGGTAGCATATGTGCTGATTCTTTATATACATATACAATTCTTTTAACCTTTCTCAATGTTTAAGAATTATAAGATGTTGGGGTTGGGAGGTGGGAGGAGGCACGTCTTCAGTGAACTGCAAAAACCAAAACCAAATTAGTTGCCATTAGGTCAATTCCAACTCATGGTGACCCCACGTGTGTCAGAGTAGAACTGTGCTCCATAGGGTTTTCATTGGCTGATTTTTCAGAAGTAGATCACCAGGCCTTTCTTCTGAGGTGCCTCTGGGAAGATTAGAACCTCCAGCCTTACTGTCAGCCAAGCATATTAACCTTGTGCACCACCACGGACTCCTCAGTGAACTATACCTGCATGCAAAGACATCAATAAATCCCCAAAACATAGTACTGGGTGAAGGAAGCCCGACCCAAAAGAGAACCTCTGTATGGTTCTATTTTTACAAAACTCAAAAACAGGCGAAACTGATCTATGCTGTTAGAAGTCAGAATATGGTGGCCCTCGGGAATGGGACTGGAGGGGATCACAAGGGAGACATCTAGGGAGTAGATGAAGTTCATTTTTTTATATGGATGTGGGCTACCTGGGTGAATTCACTTTGTGAAAATTCATCAAGCTGTATGAAGGTCTTGTGCACTTTCCTGGGAATGTAGTTCAATAAACAGTGTTGTTGTGGTTTTAAGGCATGCTGTATTAGTTTTCTGTAGCTGCTCTAACAAAATATCACACATTGGGAGGCATATAAGAACAGAAATGTATTGTCTCACAGTTCTGGAGGCTACAAGTATGAATTCAAGGTAGCCAGGCCACGCTCTTTCTGAAGGGTCTACGGGAAGATCCTCCCTTGCCTCTTCCAGCTTCTGGTGGTTCCTTGTGATCCTTGATGTTCCTTGGCTTGTAGGCACATCACTCCAACATCTGCCTCTGTCCAAACGTGGCCGTCTCCCCTCTGTCTCTGTGCCTCTTTCCCTCTTTTATAAGGCTTAGGACCCACCTTACTCTAGCATGACCTCATGTTAACTGATAAGCTCTTCAAAGATCCTATTTCCAAACAAGGTCACCCCAGGTACCAGGGGTTAGGACTTCAACGTATCTTTTTGGGGGGACACAATTCCACCTATAACACGTCTCTTAGTACTCTGCATGGAGGAACCAGAGTTCTCCTTTAAAACTGCACTGATGGACTTAAAGGTTTCACCCAGTGCAAGGTTACCACTTCCTTGGTCCCCTTCAGGCAGCCAGGGGTTCTCCTGGGCACTAAGGGCTTAGATGCTGTGGGCCTTGATGTTTATTTCAGGACGCTTCTCTCTTTGCAGTTTGGATGACATTTTTCAGCATGTTCTGCAGAAAGCAAGTTCGTGTTCTCCTTCATGCCCTGGCCCATGAGAATCAGTGCAATGTGCTCCTCAAAATGGCCAAGATCCCAAATGCTTCTGTGTGCAGACCACAATTCCCATTACTTATTTATCTTCTTGCTCAGCCATTTAACTTATCAGATATCTTTCCCTTAAGGAGCTCAAGGAACTTTTCTCAGAGAACTTAAAACATGATTCAGATCAGTACATGATCAGCTGTAAACAAGAGAATTAAAAGTAGGGGAGAGAGAAGGAGGGAGAGAAGAGCTTGGTAAACTGAGGCAGGGTAGAATGAGAAGTGTGGACAGTGGCACATTCACGTAGGGAAGACAAGGACCCAAGTTTCCCTGTATGTGTCTATCAATCAGGGCAGAAATAAATGAATGGGACCTGATTCGTTAATAGGGCAGAGGAGATTTGGAAGTACACACCAGGCTTTTCTTCCTAGTCTGTCTTAGTCTGGAAGCTCCTCTGAAACCTGTCCACTATGGATAACCCTGCTGGTATTAGAAATACCAGTTGCATAGCTTCCAGCATCATAGCGACATGCAAGCCACCAAAGTGCAACAAACTGATAGATGGGTGGTGCATAGTATATACTTATACCGGTTGGGAAATAACACCTATACTTGTTGGAAAAAAGGAACACACCCAAACACCTACAAATAACCTTCGGGGCAAATTATTAAAACTAAAAGATCCACATTTTCTCTTAAAAATATTGTTTACCAGAACCTTAAGTGCACAGCCAGTGGTGAGTATATTTGGGCCCAAGGCCTCGGAGCTGAGGAAAGGTGCAGGTAAGGTACGTCACAATGAAATGTCCTGGAGAGATTTGAGAGGCCCTTAGAGGAGTGTTGGCTGCAGGGCAAGCCCCAGAAAGCTTCCAGAACAAGGGCTGGGGGAGGTGTGACAGTTAAGGATGTGTGTAAATTTGGGTAGGCCATGATTCTCAGTAGTTTGGCAGTTATGTAATGATGTAATCAACTCCATGATGAGATCTGATATGAGCAGCCAATCAGTTGAAAGGGAATTTCTTTGGGAGTGTGGCCTGCCGCCGGTATATAAATGGATGTTCCATCAAGGCTCTGCTCTGGATCCTGCATCTGGCTCTTCATCATCTGACAGTTGGTTCTTGGGACTTGAGCCAGCAGCTTACTGGCTGATCTTGGGATTCCCCAGCCTCTGCAGCCTGTGAGTCAGCAGTCTGCCATCTTACCTGTCAGTCTTGGATTTGTCAGCCTCTGCAGCCTGTGAGGCAACAGCCTACTGTCTCACCAGCCGATCTTTGGGTTGTCAGCCCCTGTAGCTCTGTGAGTCAGGAAAAGCCTCCAGCCTGACGCCTGACCCACGGACTTCTGGCTTGCCAGCCTCTACAACTACATGAGCCATTTCCTTGAGATAAATCCCTCTCTCTCTACACACACACACACACACACACACACACACACGCACGCACGCACGCACGCACGCACGCGCGCGCATCACTGGTTTTGCATCTCTAGAGAACCTAGCCTAAGACAGTAGGGAAGAGAGTGGGGGTGCCAAAGGCTATAGGTTTCTTTGCTTCCCAGTCCTTTGCGGGAAAAGTCTCCTCTCAAAATTTTGATGAGTTGTCTGGATGTTCAGAATGTCCCTAAGTCCCTCTCCAAGGATGACTCCCTAAATGTCCCAAGACAGGGCTGTGCAAAAGAGAGAAAGAGGACATCCCCTCCCCCTGCCCCAAGGGCACATTTGGGCTCTTGAACTTGGCTGAGCCTGGGTGGGCCATCTTGGGGTCAGAGCTGGGGGAATCAGCTTCACTTCACCTGAGGCAGTGGTCTGCCCCCCTCCCCCAGGCCCACCTTAGTCTTCCCATCCTTGGTCCACCTTTCCCCTGTCCCCCAGTGCCCCCACCCTAGGGCCCACCTCCAGCTTAACACCTTGACCTCATGACCACCCTCCTCCAAAGCCTTGGACCAGAACTCCGCCCCCCCTTCCCTTATCTTCTTTTCTAACCTTTTGCATTTTTTTCAGTCTCACTTCCTGTCGGGTTTTGCATTTCCCTCCCCCGCCCCTCCCAGCCTCTGACACACTTTCTCTTCTTTTTTTTCCTCTCCTGGCTCTTCTGGCCTCCGGACTCCCGCCCGGGCCGCGCAGCCCCCTCCCGGCCCAGCAGCCCCCAGACGGGTGCGGGCCGCGGGGACTAGGGCCCGGCCGGCGCGAGGAGGAAGCCGGAGGCCGGCGTGGAGGAGGCGGCGGCGGCGGCGGCGCGGCTGCCGGAGACGACGGAGCATGAGCGCGCCAGGTAGACGCAGTGAGGGGGTCTGGAGGGGGCGCTGAGGAAGGAGTGGGGGTCTAGGTGGGGAGGGGGTCTGGAGGGAGTTCCGGGGGAGGAGTGAGGAGACTGGAAGGCTAGAGGGGGCGCTGTGGGGAGCTAGGGGTAAGGAGTGCGGTGCGGGGGGCGGGGAGGGCAGAGACTGGAGTGCGCGCGGGGAGGGGTGGTGCGCTGGGAAAGGCGCGCCGTACGCCCTGCGAGGACCCCCAGCCCTCTCCTCTCACCACCTCTCCTTCCCGAGTTCCCCCTTCCTCTATCTCTTCCCCCACCCCCTTTCTTTTCCACATCTTTCTCTGCCTCCACTTCCCACCTCCCTGCACTTTTCCCCCGTGTATCTCTAACGTATCTGCTCGTCTCTGCCTCGCCGAGCCCCCACGCGTCCCGAGGGGCAGGGGATGAATGGGGGACCGGGCGGCAGAGGCCCAGCCGGGTGCCCGGTCGGAGCACCTGCCCCCGAGGGAGGAAAAGAGCCTTTCTGACACCTGAAAGGACAGGAAGTTTCCAGACCACAGCCAGGCCTGACTCAGAGGCTCCTGAGAGAAGGTGCGGCTGGGGCTCACTCAGGCAGGGAGGGCGGCCGCAGAGATGGGGTGGGGAGGGACAGGCCTCCCCAGGGAGGGAATCAGGAGGCGACAGCAGGGGCCCAAGCCAGGATTAGGCCCCAGTGGCCTCAGGCCAGAAGCCCCCTCACACGAGGGAGAACCCTTAGGCTCCTGGCTCTGAGGGCAAGAGGGAGGCAGAGGTGTGGTTCTTGGGAGGGCCTTCACAGGTTGGGCTGCTGGATGTTGAAGTTTGTCTGAGCTGCGAGCGTCTTCTTCCTGGCCCAGGAGGGTCTGAGGGGCGGGAGGGGTGACCTGCCCCAGCGCTGCCTTGGGCGGCAGGGAGTTTGGGCGGAGCTGCCTCCTTGATCCCGGCCTGCCTGCAAAGCCTTTGACTGGTCCTTGGAAAACTTTTCTCCTGACATTTATCACTTCTCTGAAAGGTATAAAGTTATCAGCCTACTAGAAAGGAGAAAAAGTGTCAGTCACTCACTCAGCATTTATTAAGTGTTGCCCTGTGCACAGTATGTGTGCAAGTCCCGTGAGCCGTGAATTAATGCAAGGCTAGGAATTCTGCTAAAATTCTCCACTTCTGTGTCTTCCCGGAGTCGCCAGATCTCCCCACTCTGAGGCAGCTGGAAAGAAAGGATAGTTCTGCCTGGGTCAGAAAGGTCCCTTGGTGACATAAACAGTTTGCACTCAACTAGTCACTGAAAGGTTGGCGGTTCAAACCCACCCAGTGGCTCCACAGAAGAAAGGCCTGGCAATCTGCTGCTTTCCTATGGAGCTGTTCTCCTCCATAACACATGGGGTCACTGTGAGTCAGAACTGGCTTGATGGCAGTGGGTGTGGTTTTTTAGTTTTTGCCGTGGGTCGGGGGTGATCTGGCCACAAAGGTGGCCCAGGACACAGTCTCTCCACACCCCAGGGCCACGGTTTGTAAGGACGTCGATTTTATGAGCAAAAGGAAGGCCAGTAGCCCCACTCTGAACAGTCTTGAACCTGCATAGGAATGATCCCCTACCTGACTTTCCAGGTAACTTCTAACCCTAACTCTTCTTCTAAGGATGATGCTATTGTTGTTAGATGCCATGGAACCAGCCCAAACTCATGGCGACCCCATGCGCAACGGAATGAAGTGCTGCCCAGTCCTTCACGATCCCCATGATCAGTGACGTTTCAGACTGTTGTAATCCATAGGGTTTTCATTGGCTGATCTTTGGAAGTAGACTGCCAGACCGTCCTTCCTAGTCCGTCTTAGTCTGGAAACTCGGCTGGAACCTGTTCAGCATCACAGGAACACGCAAGCCTCCACTGACAGATGGGTGGTGGCTGTGCATGAGGTGCATTAGCTGGGAATTGAACCAGGGTCTCCCGCATGGAAGGCGAGAATTCGACCATGAACCATCAATCCCTCATGATGACGCTTGTTTGAATCCATTAACAGATGCACTTTGTGTGTGGCATTGTTCTTGGGGGACCCACAAGAGAAGTAAGAGATGCGAGCTCTTCGACCTAACTAGCTCAGGTCATACAGTTGCGTGTGCCATGATCATGGTGTGGCCAAGACACACGTAACATGGAAAGAAATTCAGAGAAGGGAGAGATGGTGGGAGATGGGAGGATTCAGAGCGCTCAGGGGTTAACAGAAGGTTCCAGACTAAGATTATGCTGGGAGGGGCAATGCCAAGAACTCTTTCTCCACATTCATGGGGCATGTTTCTCCACTCTTCCAAGAAGAGGCTGGCTTCATGAGACTCTAAGGACAAGTGTCTGTGGCCTGGTGATGGCAGGGGAAGGGAGTCAGTAGAGAATGAAAAGGTGATTACAATGCTTCATGCATGAAAGGTCAAATTGAGTCCCGATTTTCAGATGATTATGATGAAAAGAAGTGTCAAATGCTGAAAATCAAGAGCCTCTTCAAATCAAACAATCATCGGGGCCCATCTTAAAAAGCCCTAAAGTTCTCTCTTGCCTTGCACCCACGCTCTCTGTAAGGCAAAGCCTTCTGCCCGTCACGTGTGGTCTGACATGGGTCATCCCAGATGACCACTCAGCCACAGAGTGTGACCAGTGTGGCTGTTGTTTTGCAAAACCAGAATGGTGAGCCTTGTGTTTTAAAAAAATCAGATCAATGGAAGTAAAGGAATAGGGGGTTCTGGCTTTGGGGTCCTTCTTTAAGGTCTGGAGGCCAGGTGGGAGGGCGGGAAGAAGCACCCTGCTGTGACCCAAAGACGTGGGTTCAAGCCTTGGCTGCTCATCTTTCCTAGCTCTGTGACCTTGGACTGCTTGTTGTTACTGAAGCTCTGAGAGAGAGCCATTTCTCCCCAGTGAGATGAGGATATTAATACTGATTATTGCCAGCATTGTCAGTTACATCAAGCATAAAATGAGAAAATACAAGATACGACATATCATTCTCTTCGCTGTTACTGCCAAGATCTAGAAGCCATTAAGAGGTTGGACTTGGAAGTCGCACAGACCTGGGGTTGGGACACAGACTAGCAAATTACTTAATCTGGTTCAGCCTCGGTTTCCTTGACTGTAACTCCAATTTCACAGAGTGACTGTGAGGATTAAATGTGTATCGTGTATCTGGTACATAGCAGACGCTCAGTAAATCTGTTGTTGTTTGCCATGGAATCGACCCCCTACTCATGGGGACCCCACACACAATGGGACGAAACACTGCCTGGTCCTGCACCATCCTCATGATTGGTTGTGGACCACATTGTTGATCCATAGTGTTTTCAATGGCTGATTTTCGGAAGTAGACTGTGAGACCTTTCTTCCTAGTCCATCTTAGTCTGGAAGCTCCACTGAAACCTGTTCAGCATCATAGCAAAACACAAGCCTTCACTGACAGATGAGTAGTGGCTGTGCATGAAGCGCATTGGCTGGGAATCAAACCCGGGTCTCCCGTATGGAAGGCAGGAATACTACCACTGAACCACCACTGCCCTCAGTAAATCCAGCCTGCAGATATTCCTCTCATTCCCTTAGCTACATTATCCAGTCTGTCTAGAAAATATTTGACTTAAAAACAGAAACAGAAAGAAAATAAAAAGACAACTTTCGAGTAAGCCACTTAAAAACTCTTTTTGCTAGACAGAAATCAAACCTTAGCAAATTCCCCCAGTGTCAGCCTCTTCTTTCATGCCACACCACATGGAAAGAACATGGTCAGTGCACACATTACATACAAATGGCACACCAGTGTCTCGTTCACCGGTACTTTCCTTGAGGTACGCCTGCTTCTGGCTCACTGGTTTTAATGGGGCAACTGTTTTTGGGAGGGTTGTAATTTGTTGAAGGGTTCAGAGATTATAATGGCTGCTGTCAAATTTGTGTAATTGGTGGCAGTGGCCCAGTGCCAAGGGGTAATAAAAGCTCTCCGATTTCTGCCACCACACACCCCATCTATCCATCCATCCACCCATCCATTCACCCATTTATCCATCCATCCATCCATCCATCTGCCTATACACCTGTTCACCCACCCATCCATCCACCCACTCACCACCCACCCATCCACCCATCCACCCACCCACCCACCCATGCATCAACCCATCCGTCCTTCTGTCCATCCATCCATCCACCCACCCAACCATCTATCCACCCATCCACCACCCATGCATCAACCCATCCGTCCTTCTGTCCATCCATCCATCCATCCATCCATCCACTCACTCATCCCTCCATCCATCCACTCATCACTTCCTCTTCCAGCCCTACATTCAAGCCCCCTGCCCCAGCACATCTGTTGCACCTGTGCCCCTGGTCCACTTGTACTCAGGTGGGGGCTATTCCTCAATGGGAAAGACTCCCCATGAGTGTGTGAGCCAGACAGAGAGGCACAAAATCCATACCCCAAGAAACAGGTTCCATGCCCCCCGTGGTTTCTGTTTTGCGGGTGTAAATTTCCTTCCTGCCCCTGCTCTAACTCAGGAATAGGCAGTCTTTATACCCAAGTATGGCAGTTTAAGCACTCAATTACTAGCTGAAAGGTTGGCAGTTTAAAAGCACCCAAAGGCGCCTCGAAAGACAGGCCTGAAGATCTGCTTCTGAAAGGTCACAGCCAAGAAAACCCTATGGAGCAATTCTACTCTGCACACGTGGGCTTGACATAAGTCAGATTGACTTGATGGCAATTAACAACAGCAGCAATGTCTGTGATAAGGCTGGGGACACACATGTCCCTCGTGCTGTCTCCCGCGTACCCCGTATATCCTTGTGGTGTCAAAGGCAACACCTGTCAGGACTTCTGTTTTTTTTCACAGTCACTGCCAGCCCTGGTACTGCCAGGTCCACTAAGAGGCAAGATACTATAGTAGAAGGGGCTATGGAGTTGAGCCAGCAAATGGGCCGCGAATCTTGGCTCTACCACCTACTACCACCTTAGACAAGTCACTTGTTGGCTCTGAACCTCAACTGCCACATCTGTAAAATGAGGATAAAAATATTGTTGTTGTTAGCTGCTATCAAGTCACCCCAACTCGAGTCAGCCATGATCGTTTGTGTATTGGTCCATTGTGATCCGTGGGGTTTTAAATGGCCGATTTTTGGAAGTAAATTGCCAGGTCTTTCTTCCTAGCATAATAGTCTGGATGCTCTGCTAAAACCTGTTCAGTATCATATGTTGTTATATGTCGTCGAATCAATTCTGACTCATAGTAGCCCCATGTGACAGAGTAGAACTGCCCCTGTAAGGTTTCCTAGGCTATAATCTTTTACGGTTGTAGATCACCAGGGGTTTTCTCCTGCTGAGCAGCTCTTGGGTTCGAACCACTGACCTCTTGATTAGCAGCCAAGCACTTAACCATTGCGCCACCAGGGCTCCTTGTTCAGCGTCATAGTGATGGGCAAGCCTCCACTGACAGATGGGTGGTGACTGCATATGAGGCACGTTGGCCGGGAATCAAACATGTGTCTCCCTTACGGAAGGCATGAATTTTACCACTGAACCACCACTGCTTCATAAAAGCGCTGCCCCTGAATTAATGTCGGCTAACATGTTTTTCAAGTGTACCGTGTCTGTTAAAGTGTTAAGGGGACTTCTGCTTTAAAGTTTTATTTCTGACTTGGTTATTCTTCGGACTTGGGAGTAGGTGGTAGAACAGAATATGTATAATAAAGAGATACTTCCCTAATTTGCAAAGAGCTCTTATAAATCGATTAGATGCAGGAGTCGGCAAACTTTTTCTGTAAAGGGCCAGATAGTAAATATTTTAGGTTTTGCGGGCCAGCTACTCAACACTGTCTCAGCTACTCCACTCTGCCATTGTAGTGTGAAAGCAGCCACAGATGGATGTAAGCGAAGGGGTGTGGCCAGATTTGGCCCGTGGTGCTGGCTGGGCAGGATTGACCCCTCGGCCTTAGTTTTCCCAATCCCTACATTAGAGAATTCAACCCAATAGAAAAATGGCTAAGGGATATAAACAAGCAGAATATGGACAGACCAATCAACTACAGCTGATTCTCATTATTCGTGGCCGTTGTTTGGTAAAGTTGCTGCCAACACTGGATTAGCAAGCAAATACCGAACCACTGCTGCAGGCAAAATACAGGGTTAGGTCCCTGGAAGCCTCTGGTCGTGACATTTTCTTCAACTGATCAAAACATATCCGTGCTTTATTTAATATATTGTTCATTCATTAGCATTGAACTTGCCAGTAGCACTATAACTCAAGCCTAAACGAAATTTATCTAACACGCATTTTTTCCACAAGGCACATCGCAGCCTTCTTGCACTTGGGAACACTAGATGGCATTTCTACACTACACTAAGGAAGCATTTTAAACAGCAGAATCACCCCTAAAAAGCACAAAAATGCAAAAAACGTGGCACTAAATAGACGGCGAAAAGGACACTCGTTATCAAGATGAGAACTGAAACCTTAGCTGGGAACGTCCGTCCGTGACGGGCGACTCAAATTTTTCACCGCTCTACACACGTCCAAGAAATGTCCGAGAAAGCTCCATGAGTACTGATGTTGGGGTTACAAATAAATTTTACTAAGTAGGCAAATTCAGAGGGGGCCCTGGTGGTGCAACGGTTAAGCGCTCGGCTGCTAACAAAGGTCTGCGGTTTGAACCCACCCAGAAGCTCCCTGGGAGAAAGACCTGCCAATCTGCTTCCGTAAAGATTACAGCCCAGGAAACCCTTTGGGGCTCTGCTGTGTCACATGGGGTCGCCATGAGTCAACATTGACTTGATGGTACCTAACAACAGCATCAAAAATATGGAATTCGTGAGTAATGAGGATCGAGTATACTTCAATAATAATTAAATGCAAACTAATACAACAGAGACAATATCATTTTTTTACCTGTCAGACTGGCAAAGATTTAAAAGTTTGATAAAACTTAATATTGGCAAGGATGTGGTAAACGGGTACTCTTACACACGCTTAATTTGACAGTATTTACCAACATTATAAATGAACAAACCCTCTGTGTCAGGAATTCCACTTCGAAGAAATTATCTTGAGCAAGCATGCCAAGCTTTTGGCTCAGAGATGTCAGTTGCAGTGTTGTTTATTGTTGGAAAAAGTTGGACACAGCCTAAATGTTCCTCAAGAGAGCAAGGTACAGGAAGGATGTTGTTGCTGTTAGTTGCTGTAGAGGTGATTTCGACTCATGGCAACCCCACGTGTGCAGAGTAGAACTGCTCCATAGGCTTTTCTTGGCTGTGACCTTTCAGAAGCAGATCACCAGCTCTGTCCTCCAAGGCACCATTGGGTGGCTTTGAACCGCCAGGCTTTCAGCTAGTAGTCGCACGCTTAACTGTTTCTACCACCCAGGGACTCCGAAAGCAATGTATATCTCCCCACACAATGGAATTCTTGAGGCCATTAATGAGAACGAGGTGGGTCTCTGGGGACATACGGAGAGTTTCTGAAAGAAAACCCTAGTTCATATAAGAAACTGTTAATAGTAAGGATCTCTGGGGAGGGAGGGAAGCTAGGTGACCAAAAAGAGAAAGAATTTTAAAATTTATTTATATATTCCGCTTATTAAATATATGTGTGTTGATTATTATTTTATTTATATATTTATCTTGTGTCCTCCTTCGTTTGAATTTTTTTACTGTAGACATCTTTTATTTTTACGAATAAGAGACAAACACATTAAAGCTATACACAGCATGGATGGATTTCACAGATGTCGTGTTCAGTTTAAGAAGAGAGTGGCAGAGGTTGTCCCCAATCTTCTGCGACTTGACATCATCCTAACTTTCCCCGTTACCAACCTGCCTACTCACAGTGGGAGGTTTTCCTCTTGCAGTGAGTTATGGTTTCAGCTGTGTCTCTATAAAGAGGCCTACCTTTGAAATCACAAGGCCTCAGCGCTGCTGTGGAAAAGCAAAGCTGATGATCCATCTGTAAAAACAGGTTGTTGTTTTTTTTTTAAATTAAGGTATAGCTCACATGGAGTCTGTAAAATGGTAGTAGTAGTAGTAATAGTAGCATTAGAACCTGTCTAACTTCAGGAAGAATAATGACCAGGATCAGCCCAAAGCTGATTCCTATGAGGTGAAAGTCAGACATACCTGCACTCTCCGACCTTTTTACTGATTCTGATACCAGCTGTCCTTCCCACAGCACTCTTTCCTTTTATGCTGAGTTTGATGATCCTTTGCAAAGGCCACCCAGAACTCACAGACCATACTTATAGTAGTGGTTTATTAAGGAACAGGGTACAATTCAGGATCAGGATCAACGGGCTACACCTCAGGATCAGGAAGCATGTAGGCAAAAGTAAGTCTCCCTTCTTCAGTGCAGGAGACAGCTCTTAGCTCCTCTCAGCTATGCAAGCAGCAGGCCCTTCTCTCTGCCATGCATGCCCCCTCTCAGCTGTGCAGGCCTCCTCTTGGCCCCCTCATGACAGGCCTCCTTTTGACCCTGCCATCTGTCACCACTGACTGCCACAGAGACCCTCCCAGGCTTGTCACTGTCTTCACTGTTACAGCCCTTGACCCATGTTACAGCTCTTTTAGGAGGTTCCTTGCTCCTTTCTCTCTACGTCTTCTCTCTTGCCTTTTCTCCCTTCTGCTTCTTCCTGCTTCCTGTCTGAAAAACCTCTGTGGGGCTGGCTGCATATATACAAAAACTCCTTATCAATTTCAAGGCCTGGCCCTCCCACCAGGGCCACAAACTGACCAGTCCCCTCTTGGTAGGCCACAGATACTTCATTTGCATAGTAGGCTACATAAACTTCATTTGCATAATCCATAGTCAATTCATTTGCATAGTATATTGACAGTCCCTGCAAGCTGCATACCAGTCATAGGGTAG
The DNA here is from genome assembly GCF_000243295.1 of Trichechus manatus latirostris. Lineage (NCBI taxonomy): Eukaryota > Metazoa > Chordata > Mammalia > Sirenia > Trichechidae > Trichechus > Trichechus manatus. The sequence goes on from NW_004444087.1 coordinate 2,191,928, forward strand.
GCTGCTACCCAGGGCCAGGGGAAAAGTATCAAACCATACTTGTTTACAGCTTACCCAGGAAGTGTCAACCAACCTGGACAAAAGTAACAAACCCTCTGAGGTAGAAAACTAGGGCAAAGGTAACTCCTCAGGGCCTAGGAGAAAAATCCCTCAAGCCGTTTTTCCAGAGAACCAAGGCAAAAGGCCACATAAAAGAACTCATTTCACCACAAAGTCCTTGAGTGGTGTAAACTGGTTAAGCACTTGGCTGTTAACCAAAAGGTTGGCAGTTTGAGTCCACCCACAGGTACCTTGGAAGGAAGGTCTGGCGATCTTAAAAAAAAATCATCCATTGAAAACCCTACGGAGGACAGTTCTACGTGACACACATGGGGTCACCATGAGTCAGAACTGACTCTGTGACAAGTGGTTTTATAGCACACACACGGTGCACTTTACAGATCTTCAGTGTACAGCTTGATAAATTTTTCCATAAGCCGTGCATCCACCAGGAGTCCTGGTGGCACAGTGGGTTAAGCGCTCAGCTGCTAACCGAAAGGTTGGTGGTTCAAACCCACCAGCCATTCCACCATGGATCCATGCATCCACCACCCAGATCAACATATAGGTCCTTACCAGGCCCCCCAGGGCTCCCTTATGATCCCCTCCCCCCCTCTGGCGTTTGCCATCCCCCACTCCCAAAGTAGCCACTTTTCCAATCTCTATCCCGCTTGTTTTGCCTGGCCTTCCTTGTCTTATAAATGGAATCATACGCTATGTTCTCTTATGTCTCTGACTTCTTGTACTCAACATGAGACCTGTGAAATCCACCCGTGTTGTGTGTAGCACTAATGTGTGTGTTTGTTTTTTTCATTGCTGTACAGTATTGCATTGTCGAAGAGTCCATAAAGATTACAGCCTTGGAAAACCGTATGGGGCAGTTCTACTCTGTCCTATAGGATCGCTGTGAGTCGGAATCTACTCGACAGCAGTGGGTTGGGTTTGGTTTTTATTGCATGGTATAAATTTACCTCCATTTACTTACCCGCCTTACTATTGATCAACATGTGGTGTTTGCAGTTTTGGGGCTATTATGATAAAGCTGCTGTGAACAGTTATATAAGTTTTAGTGGTGACAACTCTTTTTTTTTTTTTTAAATCTGAGAGTAAACAGAAACTCTGGGCCTGCATTATTGAGGTTAAGTAGATTGTTCTTTCCGTGAATAAATGCTGTTACGAAGTAAAATTGCATTTTACTGGCATTGTGTTTCCTTCCCTGCCTCTAAGTAAGGATTATGTGATTCACTGAAGTCTTTTAAGAATAAATGGCCTTTTTTAAAAAGGGATTTGCGTATACTTGGTTCTGGGAGAAATGTTCAGTTGAATAATAATGATACCTCGCACTTCTTTCCACGCCTTCTGTATTCAAACCTGAAACTGCTTTTCAAAAACCAACTTGTTAACCTCCATGGTGCCCTTGGGAGCCAACGCTCACGGTTATCCTGTTTGCAGATCAATAGACTGAGGCACACAGAGATTCCTCAATCCTTGGGAGCATTCTCAAGCTTTGAAAAGCATTTCTCCCCATATTCTTAGGAGAGGTTCTTTCACAGGGCCATGTGTCCTGAGTTTGAGGAGGATTTTGGTTGGAGAGGAATGCGGCCTATTAATAGGAAGGGTTGTTGCTGCTGTTATCGGCTGTCAAGTCGACTCCAATCACCTCACTGACGACAGAACAAAACATTGCCCGCTCCTGCATCACCCTCACAATTGCTGGCATATTTGAGTCTATTGTGGCTCTTGTGCCACTCCCTGTCACCGAGGGGTTCCCTCGCCCTTGCTGGCCCTCTGCTTCACCAAACATGATGTCCAGGGCAAGCAAGTGGGACAGTGTTCTGTTGTGATCCATAAGGTTTTCAGCAGCTGATTTTTTTGGCGTTAGATTGCCAGAACTTTCTTCCTACTCTGTCTTAGTCTGGAACCTCCAGTGAAACCCGTCCACCGTGGGTGACCCTACTGGTGTTTGAAATACCTGTGGCATAGCTTCCAGCACCATCATAGCACACAAAGCACCACAGTGGGACCAACTGACAGACGGGTGATGGATCGGAAAGGGTGGTTTTCTCTAAATGTTCATTTAGAGAATGTCACGCAGTCGCAGCAGAAACAGAGGTCAGGGAGCAGATCAATCTGTTTTTCCCCCATCATTTTGTACGTTGTTGTCAGTCATCGGTGAGTCGATTCCAACTCATGGCGACCCCATGCGTGTAGAGTAAAATTGCTCCTTAGGGTTTTCATGCTGTAATCTTTTTTTAACTCGAATCTTTATGGAAGCAGACTACCAGGCCTTTCTTCCGCTGTGCCGCTGGGTGGGTTCAACCTTTAGGTTGGCAGTTGAGCACAAACCGTTTATGGCGCCTTTTTGTATAGAATTTTTATATAATTTTGTATGTCTGTTAACTTATTTTAAAATACATTTTGAAAACCCAGCTTTTGATGTGTCATGTCAGAATCAGGTTATTTGGACCTAGGAGGCCCTTTTCACTCTCGGTCCATGACCCTGTTTCTCTGCCCCTCCCCCGTGCTCTCACCCCTGCAGCTGGGCCCAGAGCCTCCCATCCTGCCCTGTTCCTGGAATGAATGGTCTGTCCACCTGCACCAGAGCCCACCAGGTCTCACCCATCAAAGATCCTTCTACAGTGAAAACCCAAGTCAACTTATGGCAACCGCATGTGTGTCAGGCTAGGAATGTGCTCCATAGGGTTTACAATGGCCAATTTTTTGGAAGTAGATTGCCAGGCCTTTCTTCTGAGGCACCTCTGGGTGAACTCAAACCTCCAGCCTTTCCGTTAGCAGCCAAGCATATTCACCGTTTGCACTACCCAGCAACTCTCACTTCTCCAACAATTATGTCCTTTCTTTCTTGCATCCCCAATTTTCTCCTTCTCGACCAGGATCATTCCCATCAGCGTACGGATATGCTGCAGTTATATCCATGCTTTAAAAACAAAGAGGAAACCTGTCTTGGCTTCATGTTCTCCTCTAGCTGTACTGCATTTCTCTGCTCCCTTTTAAAGCAAATCTCTTCAAAGTGTTGTCCACACTCACTACCCCAGTTCCTCTCCTCCCCTTCTATCTTGTGTGTGTGTGTGATAAAATAGATAGAACAAAATGTTTGCCATTTCAACCATTTTGAAGTGTATACTTCAGTGACATTAATTGTATTTAATATGTTGTACAACCATCACCACTATTTATTTCCAAAAGATTTTCATCCTCCCAAACAGAAACTCAGTGTCCCTTGAGCAGTAACTCCCCATTTCCGTCTTCCGCCACCCCTTGGCAACCACTAATCTACTTTCTCTCTCTATGCATTTGTCTATTCTAGATATTTCATGTAAGTGGGGTTGTACACTATTTGTCCTTTTGTGTCTGGCTTCTTTCACTCAGCAAGACGTTTTCGACGTTCATCCTTGTTGTAGCGTGGATCAGAACTTCATTTCTCTTTCTGGCTGAGTAATATTCCATTGTATGCATAGACCACATTGTGTTTATCCGTTCATCTGTTGACAGACACAGAAGATTGTTTCCGCCTTCTGGCTATTGTGAATAGTGCTGCTGTGAACATTGGTATACAAGTATCTGTTTGTGTCCCTGCTTCCAAGCCTTTTGAGTTTATACCTAGAAGTGGAGTTGATGGTATCTATGTTTAACTTTTTGAGAAACCTCCAAACTGCTTTCCTCCCCTTCTAATCTTAAACCACTCCAGTCAGGCTGTTGCCCCCAGCGCTCAGCTTAAACAGCCCAAGGTCACCAGTGACCTCCAAGTTGCTAAATCCAGTGGTCATATCTTAGTCCTGATCGGACTTGACTTCTTGGCAGCGTTTGACACTGTTGATCCTTCTTTCTTCCTTGAAACACAGTGTTCACTTGGCTTCTGGCCCCTGCACTCCTGGTTTTTCTCCTACCTTCTGGCCACCCCTTCCCAGTCTCTCTGTTCTGATTCTGCCTTATCACTAAAGTCGAAGTGCTCAGGACTGAGTCCCGCGGCCCCTTCTCCATCTGCTCTCCCTCCCCAGGTGGTCTCACGCAGTCTCATGGATTTGACATTCATCTGGATGCTAACGACACCCACGTAGGGACCCCCCGCCCCTGAACTCTGTCGTTGTCAGTTGCTGCGGAGTCAATTCCAACTCATGGCGACCCCATGTGTGCAGAGTAGAACGGTTCCATAGGGTTTTCAAGGCTGTGAGCTTTCAGAAGCAGATCGCCAGGCCTGTTTTGCGAGGCATGTCTGGGTGGGTTCCAACCACCAGCCTTTCGGCTAGTAGTCAAGCACTTAACCGTTTGCACCACCCAGGGATTCCTCTTCAACTCTAGACTTTAATGTCCAACCGCCTACTTGACATGTGTACTTGGACGTTTAGTAGACCCAGCATTGACCTTCTGATTATTTGATCCTTAAACCCTCTATCCATTCTGCCAGTTGCTCAGGCTGAAAAACCTTGGAGTCATCTTTGACTCCTCTCTTAGTAAGAGTACTTCGTCCACTTGCTTAGCACACAAACACACACACACACAAATTTTTTGTTCTGGTTAGGTCATAAAGAATGTCATTCTCGTACCTATTAACGCATCGTTAAATGGATTAAAAAAAACAAAACAAAACAAAACACCACCACTGCCGTCAAGTTGATTCTGACTCATGGTGGCCCCATGAGTTACAAAGTAGAACGGCTCCGTAGGGTTTTCTTGGTGGTAATCTTTACAGAAGCAGATCACCAGGCCTTTCTTCCATGGTGCTACTGAGTGGGTTTAAACCATCAACCTTTTAATTAATAGTGAAGTGCAAACCGTTTGTGCCACCCGGGGACCTAATGCATCTTTAAGTGGGGGCTTATTTAACCAGCAGATGGAGCACAACATGGTGTCTTGGAGAGACCCCTGCGCTCAGAGACGGGGGATTTGGGTTCTGGGCCACTGACCCTTTGGGCAGTCCCTTCGTCCCTCTGGGGCTCAGCTTCCTCAGATGTAAAGTGAGGAGATTAGACTAAGCTTGGAATGGCAGATGGGTTTCATCCTGTAGGCCAGTTCTGATCAACTGGCAATGCCTTGCTGGAGCAGCGTGTTGAGAAGAAGTCAAGTTCTGCGGAAGAGAGTTGTGTGGTCGATTACCATATCTGTCATGGGTGCGAAACTGAAAATTGAAGCTCAGGAGCCGCCTGTTAGTCATCCCTGCACTTGCTCGTCATGGCCAAGAACTCTTTCAGCTCTATAACCCATGATTACTTGGTGACCTTGAAGAAATCATTCCACCGTCCCAGGATGTTGTTTCTTCCCAGGTAGGATGGAGATAAACAGTACCTGCCTCCCTGCTACCCAAAAAAATGATCCAAGGAGTGTCTGAGAGAGTAGATGAAAAATTGCTTTGAAAATAAAAAAATATGATATAAATGTGAGGTTTTATTATTATTAATTGACCTCTGCCATCATTAATGAATGAACAAATCTGTCTTGGAAGAAGTACAGCCAGAATGCTCCTTAGAAGCAAGGCTGGCGAGACTTTGTCTCAAGTACTTTGGACATGTTATCAGGAGGGACCAGTCCCTGGAGAAGGACATGATGCTTGGTAAAGTAGAGGGTCAGGGTAAAAGAGGAAGACCCTCAGTGAGATGGATTGACACAGTGGCTGCAGCAATGGGCTCAAGCATAATAACGATTGTGAGGATGGTGAGGGATCGGGCAGTGTTTTGTTCTCTTGTGCATAGGGTCGCTGTGAGTTGGAAATGACTTGATGGCACCTAACAACAACAACAATGACCATCGTTAAAAGGAGCCGTGGTGGCACAAAGGTTGAGCACTTGGTTGCTAATGGAAAGGCTACTCCATGGGAGAAAGATGTGGCAGTCTGCTCCTGTAAAGATTTCAGCCTAGGAAACCCTATGGGGCAGTTCTACTCCATCCTATAGGGTCGATATGAGTTAGAATTGACTTGACAGCACACAACAACAACTGACCTAAAGGTGGTCAGTTCGAATCCACCCAGCAGCACCATGGAAGAAATGCCTGGCAATCTGCTCCCATAAAAATTACAGCCTAGGAAACCCTGTGGGGCCATTCTACTCTGTCATATAGAGTTGCTATGAGTCAGAACCGACTCAATGACACCTAACAACAACAGCTATCATTAATTTATATCAGTCAGGCCCACCCCTGGACCATCTTACTGGGCTGGGCAAAAGCTTTCTCTTCCACCTTTAATGCAATTCTTTCATCTTTTCACCCTCCTGGCTAAACAATGCCGTTTGGATTTCCCTGGTGATGACAAGAAAAGGAATTAATATGGATGTTGGATGTGGGGATGCAGTCTTTCCTCTTTCCATACTTGAAAGCTCTCAGTATCCTTTACATCCGCTGGTCGGGCAACTGCCCGGAGGTTTTATCCAGGGTCACTCAGCTGGTCGGTGGGGCGTGTCTTGCGTAATGGAACCCTGGTGCTCCTCATTCCCATCCTGTGTCCCAACCACTTACTGATGCTTCTGCACAGTGGATGGAGGAAAAAAATCTTTCCACAGTCAATTTTTATCTCCCTTGATGGTCTATCCCTATTATCCAAATCTTTGGAGTTAAATCAGTTCTCCAGTTGGGCAGTTAGGAGCAGCGGATTTCCCTGGCGTGCTGCTAAGGGTGGTGTTGTTCTTCTGTTGTTACTTGTTGTCAAGTTGATTCTGACTCATGGTGACTCCATGTGTTCAGAGTAGAACTGTCCCATAGGGTTTTCTTGTCTGTAATCTTTACAGAAGCAGATTGCAAGGCCTTTCTTCCGTGGTGCCGCTGGGTGAGTTAAAACCCTGACCTTTAGGTTAGTTATTTTTTGTTGTTGTTAGGTGTTGTCAAATCAATTCCAACTCATGGCAACCCCATGTGTGCAGAGGAGAACTACTCCATAGGGTTTTCAAGGCTGTGACCTTTAGGAAGCAGATCACCAGACCTGTCTTCTGAGGCACCTCTGGGTGGGTTTGAACCACCAACCTTACAGCTAGTAGTTAATTTCTGGAGTAGGGATGTGCTCTGCAGCTTGTGGGAATCTGGATGAGATGACCAGACATATTTATTTTTGTTACCTGATGAGAATGTCCCTGTCCCTAACTTTACACGTCCCCTTTCACCTTGAATGTCGTCCATGTCCTGTTTTCTGCCAAAATCCCAGACACAGTGTCCCTTTGCAGGCTCCTATATGTATTAACTTTTCCCAGAGACCCAGGGGCGCCATCTGTCCTTGCATTCTTTGGTTTAAGCAAAGCTTTGGGGGCATTTCTTGTTGCCAGTGGTATATTTTGAGTTGGATTCATGGCCCAGGCTCTTATTTATTAGTGTGTATGTTTTATCGTAAAGCATCTCATTTTCTTCTTTTTCTTTGGGCTTCATTCCGCAGCCTTTGTCGTGAACAATGTTTGGTGCTGTGTGAAATGAGACACTTTCGGAGCTCTTCTGAGACATAAAAGGTTGTTTGTTCTTTTTTTTTTCTGGTTTGATTTTTTTCTTTCTTTTTTTTTGTTAGTGGCACAGAAATAAAGGACTTGAGTTTCCTGTACGACTGGAAAGAGTGAATCAGATTTTTGTTTTGTCGAAACCCTGAACATCTCGGGCGGGAGTTGAGAGTCTCTGGACAGAGCTGAGTGCTGGGTGGAGGTGTTTGGGGCATTGCCCCTTCCTGGTGGGCCCCGATGGGACAGGGGGTGGCCACCCACAGAGACTGATTTGACAGGTACCAGAAAGGTTGCCTGATTCAAAGTGCCGCCCCCCATGCTAGAGTGGGTGCCTGATACTTCCCCCCGTTGACTTTTCTGTTCCATGGGGCATTTCAGTGATTCAAAGCCTGTGTTTCTCACAGAATAAAAATGAGTGTGCCATGAGTGTGGGCTCTGCTTCTCCCCAGCCTTGTGACCTTGGACAAGTCATTGAACTTCTTCGCACCTTCCTCCTGATCTGTGAAACGAGGGTAACAGTCTCACCCTTCTTGCAGGAAATTAAATAAGATCCCATCTACCAAGTGTCCAGCACCTGCAGTGAACAATAAGGAGGGGATTGTGATATGGCTGGGTGCCACTTTTTAGCAGGGCAGCCTAGAGCAAGCTCTGAAGGCTCCCTTCCAAATGTAAGATTTAGTGTGAACAATTGACAAAGCACATTTGTTATAGATTGAATTGTGTCCCCCCAAAATATGATTTGGAGCCCTGACGCCTATACCTGTGATGTGATCCCATTTAGAAATAGGATTTTCTTTGTTGTGTTAATGAGGCCACATCAGTGGAGGCTGGGTCCTAAACCTAATCACTTCTGAGTGATACAAAGAGCAGCATAGCCGCAGAGGTTTTTAAATAATTTATTTTGTTTTTTGTTATTGTTGTTGAGAATATACCCAGCAGAACATACACCAGTTCAACAATTTCTACATGTACAATTTAGTGACAGTAATTACATTCTTCAAGTTGCGCAGCCATTCTCATCCTCCTTTTCTGAGTTGTTCCGCCCCTATTAACCTAAACTCACTGCCCCCTAAGTTTAGACACAGAGATTGTTACCATTGTTGCTGTCAAGTCGATTCCGACTCATGGCGACTACGTGTGTGCAGAGTAGAACTGCTCCGTAGGGTTTTCAGTAGCTGGCCTTTTGTGTCTCTCTTCTGAGGTGCCTCTGGGTAGGTTCTAACCGCCAACCTTTTGGCTAGCAGTCAAGCGCTTAACCTTTTGCGCCACGCAGGAACTGAGCAAGCACAGATTGGGGAAGACAGAAGCACATGTGAGGATCGCCAAGAAACCAAGATATGCCAGGGCTTCGGAAGCTGAGACAAGTATCTTCCCCCAGAGCTGACAGAGAGAGCCTTTCCCTAGAGCAAATGCCCTGAATTTGGACTTCTAGCCTCCTGAGCAATGAGAAAATAAGTTTCTGGTTATTTAAAGAAATTTAAATAAAGCCACCCACTTGTGCTATTTCTATGACAGCAGCATTAGGCAACTAAGCGTTCTTATATTCATTGGCCTGATCCCAGTACATGAGCTTCTGTTTCTACCCGTATGCATTGATTCATGCATTTAACACACACCCAGCGTCTGCCATGCACCAGTCATCCTGCTGGGTGGGAGAGATAGAGAGATGGAAAGACAGGGTCCCCGCCCCAACAAGCCTGCAGTCTGGTGAGAAGACAAAGTGTGAACAGTCAATTGCAAGACAGCACAGTTGCTATAAAGGAGGGCACAGAAGGAAGATGGATCTTGGGGAGGTCTAATGGTTGTTATGTGTCAGCTTGGCAAGGCTATGCTTCTCGGTGGTTTGGCAGACACTGGACTGTGTGCTCTCCATAATGTAATATAACGTGATTACCTTCCCTAATGTGATCTGATGCAATCAGCCAGTCAGTTGAAAGGGGAGATTCCTTGGGTCTGTGACCTGCCTCCAGTATATAAATGGGTTTTGTGGCAAAGCTCACTCTCTCTTGACCCTGACCTCTTCTCATTGCCTGACTTCCACTTCCTGGAACGTAAGCCTACAGAAGTGTCTGGCCCGCCGCCTGACATGCAGATTTTGGATTCATCAGCCCCTACAACTCCGTGAGCCAGCAGAGGTCTCCAGCCCGCCACCTGACGTACGGATGACGTATGGATTTGGGACTTGCCAGCCCCCGCAATTGCATGAGCCATTTCCTTGAAGTAAATCTCTGTACATTTATATATACACACGTCTCTCTGGTTTTGTTTCTCTAGAGAACCCAGGCTAAGACAGAAAGGAACACACCTATCTGTCTGGGGAGTCAGAAAAGGCCTCACAGAGCAGATAGAAGCTGGAGTGAGAAGCTGGAAAATGAATCGGTTGTTGCCAGGCAGAGGAATGGAGAGGACATTCTCAACAGAAGACACACAGACAAAGCCATGGAGGTGTGAGGAAGTGTGGGGTGGTCACTGTCACTGGAAGAAGGATGTGAAAATGGGGGATCAGTGTGGGGCAAGGCCAACGACAGCCCAGGGCTCTGTGCCAGGAGAGGTGATGATGTCCTGTGGGTGAGGGTGAGATGCTGGGTGCTCTAAGCAGGCGCCACGAGCCAGGATGGACAGATGGGAGACTGGAGGGAAAAGGCAGGGTCCTCGGTCAGTGGGACCCAGGCCAGGAGTAGTTTATTGCTATTTGTAATGAACTTTGTATTGAAGTATAATGTACATGGAGTCCCTGGGTGGTGCAAAGGGTTAATGCGCTCGGCTGCTAACCTAAAGGTTGGTGTAGTGGTCCGTGGTTCAGGTCCACCCAGAGGTACCTCAGAAGAAAGGCCTGGCAATGTACTTCTGAAAAATCAGCCACGGAAACCCTTTGGAGCACAGTTTTACTCTGACACACACAGGGCCGCCATGAGTCAGAGTCGACTGGATGGCATGTGGTTTTTATGATGTACGTACAAGAAAAGTGTGCATCTCAGTGAATATTCGCTGAATGAACACACCGGTGTTACCAACACCTGGGTCAAAACCACGTGATCATGACTAATTACAAAACTACTTTTTAGTATGTCCCAAATATTGTCTGGGACATACTTAGACCAAAAATTATTTGTTGTTTATTTAAAATACATATTTCATTGGGCATCCTTAATTTTATCTGGTAACCCTAGCTTCACCCATGTGATGGAGCGTAGCAGTAGTTTTTTCATTGTTTATTGCCAATAATCTTCCATTTTATGAACAGTCCCTATTTTATCTATACTACTGTCATGGTTTGAATTATGTCCCCCAAAAAATGTGTGTACCAATTTGGCTAGGCCGTGATTCCTGGTACTGTGTGATTTTCCTGTATGTTGTAAACCTGCCTGTATGATGTTAATGAGGGAGGATGGGTGGCAGTTGTGTTAGTAAGGCAGGACCTGATCTACAAGACTGGATTGTGTCCTGAGGCAATCTCTTGAGATATAAAAGACAGAAGTGAGCAGTGAGACAGGGGGACCTCATACCATCAAGAAAGCAGTGCCAGGAGCAGAGCGCGTCCTTTGGACCAGGGTCCCTGTGCCGAGAAGTTCCTAGTCTGGGGGAACACCGAAGAGAAGAAGGCTGACAGAGAGAAAAAGCCTTCCCCTGGAGCTGATGCCTTGAATTTGGACTTTTAGCCTACTTTGACTATGAGGAAATAAACTTCTCTTTATTAAAACCATCCACTTGTGGTATTTCTTTTGTAGCAGCACTAGATAACTAAGACAACTACTATTGGTAGATATTTGTGTTGTTTCCAATTTTGGTTATTATGAACATTCTTACACACATCTTTTGGAGGCATTTGTTCATATTTACATCCAAGAGTGCTGGTATGTTTATGTTCAGCTGTAATAAAAACCACTAAATAGTTTTTCAATGACGTTTTTCTAGTCTACATTCCCGTTAGTAATAGATGAGAGTTCCAGTTGCTCCACATCCTCATCCACGCACAGTATTGTCTGGCTCTTCATTTTAGCCACTCTGGCAAGTGTGTAATCATATCATTTTTGTTGTTTTAATCTGCGTTTCTCTCTTATGACTAAGTTGAGAACCTTTTCATGTGCTTATTGGCCATTTATGACTAATTAAGTTGAGAACCTTTTCATGTGTTTATTGGCCATTTTGGATATCCTCTTTTGTGAAGTGCCTGTTCAAGAGTTTTGCCCATTTTTCTATTGGGTTGTCTTTTTCTTGTTGAGTTGTAGTAGTTCCTTGTATGTTGTGGATATGAGTCCTTTGTCTGACATATGTATTGCAGATATCTTTCCTCACTTTGTGGCTTGCCTTTTCACTCTCTTAATAGGGTCTTCAGATGAATAGAAGTTTTTAATTTTAATGTAGTCCAGTTTATGTGGGTTGTTTTTTTTTTTCCTTTCTTTTTCTTATGGTTCACTCTTTTGGAGTCATGTTTAAGAAAGCTTTGTCTATCCCAAGGTCTTTATTTCCTTCTAGAAGCTTTGTTGTTTTATCTTTCACATTTAGATCTATAATCCACCTACAGTTGATTTTTTTTCTTTTAAAATTAACTTTATTAAAGTATAATTTACATACAATAAAAGGTACCTATTTTAAGTGGATAGTTCAGTGAGAATTGATAAATGTATATACCCATGTAACTACAACCACAGTCAACTTCCATCACCCCAAAAAGTTTTCTCATGCCCTTTTGCTACTGAAAGCATGGTCTATAGACCAGCATCATCATCATCACCTGGGAGCTCGTTAGAAATGCAGAATCTCAGGTCCTATCCCAGAGCTACTGAAATTTTTTGTTGTTGTTGTTAGTTGCCCTGGAGTTGGTTCCAACTCAGGGTGAACCCACGTACAACAAAATGAAACATTACCCAGTCTGGTGCCATCTTGTTGGTGTGTTTGAGTTCATTGTTTTGGCTATGTTTGAGTCCATTGTTGGTATGATTGTTGGTGTGTTTTAGTCCATTGTTGTCACTACTGAAATAGAATCTACATTTTTAACAAGATTCCCAGTTACTCTGTGTGTGCACTAAAGGTTTAGAGACAGTCTGAGTTCCTTTGGAGAAAGGTGACAAGCCAAAAATATTGTTGCTATTGTTATAAATAGTATAACCTGAAGCAAGTCCAAGGTAAATGATAGATTGTTGAGTTTGGGAAAAATGAAAGCATGAAGAAGGATGCAGTTGGGAAGAAATTTTGAAGTCATTTCAAAGGCACCCTCTGTTCACCTGACTGAATGTCTCTTCTCCCGAGGCCTGACCTCACTGGTTTATGATGTTGTGGTAGGCATGAGACCTGGGAATCAGAAGGGATACGTTTGTCATTGGGGTGGCTCTGGGCTTATGGGGCAGCTGCTTCGTGGTCCATACCCTGGACCAAAATTGGAAAGGCCATCCCAATGACCAAGTCCAGAAAAGATTTTACGTCTTTGTTTTTGTTGTTATTTTCTTCTTTTAAGTTTAATTTTTATTTTTAGCTAAGTTACACACACACACACACACACACACACAAACTCGTTGCCATCGAGTTGATTTCAATTCATGGCAACCCCATATCTTACAGAGAACTGCTCCATAGGATTTTCTTGGCTGTAATCTTTTCATGGAAGCAGATCACCAGGGCTTTCTTCTACGGCGCCACTGAGTGGGTTCAAACTGTCAGCCTTTAGGTTAGCAGCCGATCGCAAACCGCATGCGCCACCCAGGGACCTGAAGTAATATATTTACTTAGAATACTAGGAGTCCCTGGGTGGCACAAATGGTTAACCACTCGACTACTAGCTGAAAGGTTGGTGGTTCAAACCACAGGTACCTCAAAGAAAGGCTTGGCGATCTGCTTCCGAAAGGTCACAGCCTAGAAAACCCTATGGAGCAATTCTACTCTGCACACTTAGGGACACCCTAAGTCGAAATCAACTCGACAGCAACTAACACCAACAGTGAAATACTACCACATGGCTTATAATAAAAAAACAGCAGTTCCCCAGCCTGCCCCTCACCAATCCCAAATCCCAGACATTTTAATCACCTGCTTTTCCAGTGGCACCTTGTCCCTCACACCTGTGTCCCCAAGCCACAGTGTCACAGGCCCTGTTTTCCATTGAGTAAACCTTCCTTGTCCTGCCAGGGTTGGGGAGGGAATCTGGGGTTAACCGCTCCTTTCACACATCTTCAACCTATCTCCTGGGCTGAGCTCTACCCTGCACCCCGACTTCTAAGGTATGCAGTGCCTCCATTTCCTGAAGCTTTCTGGGGTTCTGCAGAGCAAATTGGCTTTCTTCTGCCAGCTCTTCTCCCTTTAGGCGCTTCAGTTTCATCCTTCCCTATCCTGTTGTTGTTAGTTGCCATCAAATCGATTTCAACTCATGGCGACCCCAGGTGCACAGAGTAGAACTGTGCTCCATAGGGTTTTCAAAGCTGTGACCTTTCAGAAGCAGATCACCAGGCCTTTCTTCCGAGGTGCCTCTGGGTGGATTCGAATTGCCAACCTTTCAGCTAATAGTGGCGCGTTTAACCATATGTGTCAGCCAGGGATTCCTTTCTCTACTCTAAGGTTTCTGAATTGCACGCGGGCAAAGTTATTAGAATTTTTAAAAAGGTTAATATAGTTACTGAATCCGAAATTAAATATTTTTTAAAAAGTCAACTGCATTTCTCTACAACAGCAACAAACATAAGTATAATTTTTAAAAAGGTACACTTTACAATAGCAGTAAGAAACAAAAGATACTAGGAATAAATTCAACAAAAGCTAAGCAAGAGCTTTATGGAGATTAAAAAACGTTAAAGAGAAAGACATTTAAAACCAGTTGCCATTGAGTTGACTCCGACTCACAGCGACCTCATGTGTGTCAGAGTACAACTGCGTTCCCTAGGATTTTCAGTGGCTGGTTTTTTGGAAGTAGATTGCCAGGCCTTTCTTCCGAGGTGCCTTTGGGTGGACTTGAACCTCCAACCTTTCAGTTAGTGTCGAGCTTGTTAACCAATTCACCACCCAAAGACTCAGAAAGACATTTAAGAAGACCTAAGTAAATGAAAACATAAGCCAAGTTCATGGATAGAAACACTCAACATCGTAAAGAAGCCAGTTTTTCCCAAATTGAACTATTAAGTACAATTCCAATAAAACAGAGTTTTTTATAGAACATGAGAAGTTGGTTCTAAGGTAGAGTGTCCGGTGGCCATAGTCTCCGGGGTTCCTCCAGTCTCTATCAGCCAGTAAGTCTGGTCTTCTTTTATGAATTTGAATTTTGCTCTACATTTTTCTTCAGCTCTGTCCAGGACCCTCTCTTGTGATCCCTGCTAAAGCTTTCGGTGATGGTAGCTGGGCAGCATATAGTTCTTCTGGGCTCAGGCTGGTGGAGGCTGTGGTTCATGCGGTCCATTAGTCCTTTGGACTAATATTTTCTTTGTCTTTGGTTTTTTTTCATTCTCCTTTGCTCCAAACAGGATGCGACCAACAGATGTATCTTAGATGGCTACTCACAAGCTTTCAAGACCCCAGACACTACTCACCAACGTAGGATGTAGAACATTTTCTTTAGCTGTCCCCCGAGACACTGGTCCCCAACCCTCAGCCCTAATAACTCCATCCCTCAAGGTGTTTGGATGGTCTAGAAAGCGCCTATGACTTTGCTTTCAAGTTGTGCCGACTTCCCCTATATTGTGTGTGGTCTTTCCCTTCACCAAAGTTAACACTTGTTTACTATCTAGTTAGTGATTTCCCCTCTCCACCCATCCCCTTCCTCGTAACCATCAGAGATTTTTTTTTCTATGTGTAAAGCTTTTCTTGAGTTTTTAATACTAGTGGTCACATACAATATTTGTCCTTTTGTGATCGACTTATTTCACTCAGCATAATGCCCTCCAGATTCATTCATGTTGTGAGATATTTCATGGATTCATCATTGTTCTTTATTGTTGTGTAGTATTCCATTGCCTGTATGTACCATAATTTGTTTATCCACTTATCTGTTGTTGGGCATTTAGGTTGTTTCCATCTTTTTGCTGTTGTGAATAATGCTACCGTGGACATGGGTGTGCATATGCCTATTCACATTTAGATCTTCTGTATCTTTATTGAGTTTCTTTCTAGGTATTCTGTCCTTCACCAAAAGTGGTGTGTTGAAGTCTCCTACTATTATTGTGGAGCTCTTTCTCTTTGCAGTGCTGTGAGAGCTTGTTTTATGTATTCTGGAGCTCTGTCATTGGGTGCACAGATATTTATTATGGTTATGTCTTCCTGGTATATTGATTTCTTAATCATTATATAGTATCCTTCCTTATCCTTTATAGTGGATTTTACTTTAAAGTCTATTTTATCAGAGATTAATATTGCCAGTCCTGCTCTTTTTTGGTTGTTGTTTGCTTGGTATATTTTTTCCCATCCTTTGAGTTTTAGTTTGTTTGTGTCTTTGTGTCTAAGGTATGTCTCTTGTAGACAGCATATGGATGGATCGTGTTTTTTTAATCTATTCTGCCACTCTCTCTTTACTGGTGCATTTAGGCCATTTACATTCAATGTAATTATTGATAGATATGAGTTTACTACTGTCATTTTCTTGTGGGTTTTGTGTGTGTGTGTGTGTGTGGTGTTGACATTTTCTTTGTTCCGCTTAATTTTCTGTGCTGAGTTCTTTTCGTTTATGTATTTTCTTTTCTTCTCTTTCATTATTGTTGATTTTGTGCTTGCTGAGTCTTTATGTTTTTCTTCTTTTTTATTTTGATGGGTAGGTTTGTTAGCTTCCTTTGTGCTTACCTTGAAATTTACCTTTATTTTTCTAAGTTTAAACCAATCTTTTATTTCTCGTTATTGCCTTGACGTCCTCTCCGTATGGAAGTTTTTTGACTACACCATTTATTCCCTCTTTTTTGTTTTGACGTTGTAATCATTTACATATTGCCATCTCTGTTACCCAGTTTTCAGTCTTTTAGCTTTGTTTTGTTTTTGAGAATTCCCTATCTGGGTTGGTATCTGCTTGATCTGTCCTGTATTCTAATCTTGGATTGTTGTCTGATATTTTTGATTTTCTAACCAGAGGACTCCCTTTAGTATTTCTTGTAATTTTTGTCTGGTTTTTACATATTCCCTTAATTCCTGTGTATCTGGAAATGACCTAATTTTGCCATCATATTTGAGAGGCAATTTTGCTGGATGTATACATCTTGTCTGGCAATTTTTTTTCCTTCAAAATTTTATATATGTCATCCCATTGCCTTTTTGCCTGCATGGTTTCCACTGAGTAATCAGAGTTTAGTCTTATTGGTTCTCTTTTGTAGGTAACTTTTTGTTTATCCCCAGCCACTCAGAATTCTTTCTTTGTCTTTGGTTTTGGCAAGTTTGATTATAATAGGTCTTGGTGACTTTCTTTTAGGGTCTATCTTGTATGGGGTTCATTGAGCTTCTTGGATAGATGTCTCCTTGTCTTTCATAATATTAGGAGAGTTTTCTGCCAGCAAATCTTCAACATTTCTCTCTGTGCTTTCTGTTATCCTCCTCCCCGCCACCCCGCCCCATTCTGATACTACAGTTGCTCATAGCTTTTTCCTCTTGATAGTATCCCACATAATTCTTAGGGTTTCTTCATTTTTCTTCATTCTTTTTTCTGATTTTTCTCAAACAAATTGATAGCAAGGGATTTATCTTCAGTCTCGCTAATTCTAACTTCTGTTGTCTTAATTTGTCTCCTATGATGTGCTATTGAGTTGTCTAATTCTGAAATTTTATTGCTAATCTTTTGGATTTCTTGTTGGCTGTTTTTGTATGGTTTCTAGCAGCCTGTTTATTCTGTCATTTTGTTCTTGTATTGTTTTCCTGAATTCTTCTATTGTTTTGTCTGTGTATTCCCTGGTTTGCTCTGTATTTTGCCTGATCTCTTTTTTGATCTCTTTATGTTAATCTTTTGAATTCTTTATCAGGTAGTTCCATTGCCTTATCTTCCTCCAAAAGGTTTTATTTTTTTTAATTTATTTTTATTTTTTATTTATTGTAATTTAGATGAAAGTATACAGAACAAATAATTTCTCATTAAACAGCGCACATGTCGCTTTGTGACAATGGTTAACAACTTCATGACATGTCAACACTGTCCCTTCTCAGCCTTGAGTTCCCTATTACTAGCTTTCCTGTCCCCTCCTGCCTTCTAGTCCTTGTCCCTGGACTCTTGTGCCCCATTAGTCTCATTTTATGGGGCTGTCTAATCTTTGGCTAAATGGTGAACCTCAGGAGTGAAACCCCATACTCTCGGGGTTTCTCCAGTCTCTGTCAAGCCAGTAAGTCTGGTCTTTTTTTGTAAGTTAGAATTTTGTTCTGCATTTTTCTCCAGCGCTGTCTGGGATCCTCTGTTGTGATCCCTGCAGAGCAGTCAGTGGTGGTAGCCAGACACCATCTAGTTGTATTGGAGTCAGTCTGGTGGAGGCCGTGGTAGTTGTGGTCCATTAGTCGTTTGGACTAATCTTTCCCTTGTGTCTTGTTTTCTTCATTCTCCCTTGCTCCTGAAGGGGTGAGACCAGTGGAATATCTTAGATAGCAGCTTACAGGCTTTTAAGACCCCAGACCCTACTCACCACGGTAGAATGTAGAACATTTTCCTTATAAACTGTGTTATGCCAGTTGAGCTAGATATTCCCCAGTACTGTGGTCCCCACAGCCCTCCACCCAGCAATTCGGTCTCTCAGGGAGTTTGCCAGAAGGTTTCCTGGTTCTTTATTTTGGTGGCTTGCTGGAGCCATCTTGTTCTGCTTTTTTATGGGATTTAATATTGACTGTTGTCGCTGATGTATTTATTTATTGTATTTTTGTTTACTGCATCCTGAATTTTTGTTTTGTTTTGATATGTCCAAGTACGCTGAGCTTGTGTGCTACTCTAGTCGTTAATCTGACCTCACCGAAGCTCTCATCTCCTGTCTCCAGGTCGTTGGAGGAGCTACTAGGTGTGTGGGCCCCAGACTCTGTTCACTGTTCTTGTGGGGCTGCTGAAGATGTAGGTGGCGTTTTGGTGAGGTGGTGAATCTGTCTTGCTCGTCCCCTGGCCATGGGTTCAGGAGGTATTCTCTCTGGTCATTGGGTTGGGTTGTGTGTTGTGTGTGTGCTCTGCCACTTTTTAGTTGGTTGGGCTCAGATGCCTGAGTCAGCAGTCACCAAGTGTGTGGTGCAGAGACTCGCATCTACAGTCATAGGTGGGCAGGGCTGCATGCGGGTGTTTGGAGCAAGCACAAGTCTCTGGTTGCAGAGGGGGGTGATGTGGGTGGCAAGGCAGGGTCTGTCAGCTGCCCCCCAGTGCCCAGATGGAGGGCGTGCCCTTGTCCCCTAGAGCACATAGTGGGGGGCTGGGAGTAGTGTAACCGGTCCTTGGGCACCCGGTGCCCTTGGCTAGAGGGATTGGGGGGCACTACTGGTTCTCAGGTCCCTGTCGTGGGCAACTAGATGGAGTGGGTGGCACCACTGGCCCTAAGGCCCTTGATATAGGTCTTTATACCATTCTTTTGTCAAAAAGTTGGTATTTATCTGGATAACTTTTACTGTCTTTTAACATTCAACCTTTTAGTGAGCTTATGTTTAAGGTTTGTTTCTTATAACCAGCATATAACTAGATTTTTTTTCCTAGTTGAGCAACTTTTTGGTCTAACTGGATAATTAAATTTGATACATTTAGATTCACTTCTGTCCTCTCATTTTATGCTTTCTCTACTCCCCTCCTTTTTATATATATGTGTGTATGTGTATATATATATATATATATATTTTTTTTTTTCCTTATTTCTTCAGGATTGATTGAGATTTTTGTTTTGTTTTTCCCTCCTATTTCCATCCCCTGTTCACCTACCAACCCACCCAGCTTCTGGTTTAAAAGTTATACACTTCATTTTTTATTTGTTTAATGGATACTTTAAGGAGCTCTGATAGCACAACTGTTAAGCAGTTGGGTGCTAACTGAAAGGTTGACAGTTCGAATCCACCCAGCTGGTTTGTGGGAGAAAAACCTGGCGATCTGCTTCTGTGAAGATTATAGCCTAGAAAGCCCTATGGAGATATTTTGGTCTGTCACATGGGGTTGCTATGAATCAGAGTTGAATCAACAACTCCCAGCAACAACAACAATGAATACTCTAGAAAGTCTATCATACATATTTAATAAAATATAATGTTAATATCTTTATCCTCCTCCCCCAAAATACAAGGACTTCAGTGTCTATTTCTAAATACTGAGCATGCTAATTCATGCATTGTTGTCCAATATTTTGGTTCTATTATTTGTATTTTGATGTGTAGGATTGTTAGTTTCCTTTGTGGTTACCTTAATATTTACCCCTATTTTTCTAGGTTAAAACCATTCTGTTATTTCTTTTTATCGCCTTGACTTTCTTTCCATATGAAAAATCTTGTCTACATTTTTTAAGTCCCTCTTTTTTGTTTTAATGTTGTCATCTTTTACATATTGATATCTCTGTATCCCTATTTTCAGTGTTTTAGATTTGATTTATTTTTGTGACATCCCTATCTGGGTTGTTATCTTGCTGCTCTGTCCTGTATTCTAGTCTTGGGTTGTTATCTGATGTTATTGATTTTCTAACCGGAGGACTCCCTTTAGTATTTCTTGTAATTTTGGTATGGTTTTTGCAAATTCTTGAACTTCTGATTATCCCAAAATGTCCTAATTTTGCCATCATATTTGAGAGACAGTTTCACTGGATATATAATTCTTGGCTGGCAATTTTTTTCCTTCAAGCCTTTATATATGTCATCCTATTGCTTTCTTGCCTGCATCGTTTCTGCTGAGTAGTCCAAGCTTATTCTTATTGATTGTCCTTTGTAGATGGCTTTTCGCTTATCCCTAGCTGCTCTCAAAATTCTCTCTTTATCTTTGGTTTTAGAAAGTTTGATTATAATATGTCTTTGTGACTTTCTTTTGGGATCTACCTTATGTGTGGTTCAGTGGGCATCTTGGATAGATAGCGTCTCATCTTTCATGATCTCAGGGAAGTTTTCTGCCAACAAATCTCTAAAAATTCTCTTTGTATTTTCTGTTATCCCCCCTGTTCTGGTACTCCAATCACTTGTAGGTTATTCCTCTTGATAGAGTCCCACATAATTCTTAGGGTTTCTTCATTTTTTAAAATCCTTTTATCTGATTTTCCCTCAAATAAGTTGGTGTCAAGTGCTTTATCTTCAATCTCACTAATTCTGATTTCCATTGCCTCAATTCTGCTCCTGTGACTTTCTATTGCGTTGTCTAATTCTGAGATTTTATTAATCTTGTGAATTTCTGATTGCTGTCTATGTATGGATTCTTGCAGCCTGTTAAATTTGTCATTATGATCTTCTCTAATCTTCTTAAGTTCCTCTATTGCTTGGTTTGCGTTTTGCCTAATTTCCTTCCTGATCTCTTGAAGAGTTCTGTATATTAATCTTTTGTATTCTGCCTCCAGTAATTCCAAGAAATTCTCTTCCTTGGAAAAATTTCTTGATTCTTTATTTTGGGAGCTTGCTGAAGCCATCATGGTCTGCCTCTTTATGTGATTTGATACTGACTGTTGTCTCCAAGCCATCAATAAGTTATTTTATTTATTTTATATTTGCTTACTGTGTCCTAGCTTCTTGTTTTGATATGCTCAAATAGGCTGCTCGTGTGAGCTAGCCTGATCACTGGCGCCTCTGAAACTCCCAGTGTCCTGCCACCAGGTGGCCAGACCTGCCACTAAGTATGTGAGCTTAGGAGTCCGCCCATTCCTCCTGTATGGATTCGGCTCAGGTATCCAGGTAGTCGGCCACCAAGTGTGTGGTGCAGGCTCTCACCTACAGTCCTAGACAGGCATGGGTGATTGGTATAGGCACAGTCAACCAGCTGCAGCAGGGAGTCACACGCTGAGCAAGGCAGGGGACTGACGGCCATCCCCAAGTGTCCAGGAGGAAAGCGTATCCCTGTTCCTTAGAGCACATAGGTGTGTGGGTTTTGCAGCCGGACTATGAGCACCCAGTGCTGTTGGCTGTAAGCACTGGGGGGCACCTCTTATTCTTGGGCCCCTGTCACAGGTGGTTAGGTGGTATGGGTGGAGCCACCAGTCCTCAAGCCCCTGATGTGGGTAGGTAAAGGCCCTGATTAATGGGCAGAGCAGTGTCAAAAGTCAAGAACCTGCCACTTCACGACTGAAACAGTTGAAGTAGGCTTCAGGTATATACCCTGTTGTACTGTGGTAATGAGGGCGTATGCTGTTGAAATGGGCCCACACAAATCTATGCAGGGGGAAAGGCACTCAGAGTCTGTGGACCCCTTATGCCTGTGCCTAAGCAAAGAGCTGTACCTACCCTGAGTTCCTGGCTTAGGGGAGCCGGCAGATTATTTTTTCCCCAGTTTGCTAATTTGTTCCCTCTCCAAGGCCAGGAGAACGGCTCCGGGCATGTGACGGATCCTACTTCTGGCCCAGGGGACTCAGCAATTACTGGAGCCGCCCCAGACCCAGTGCAAAGCAGGGAGCAGGGAGGTAAAGGGGAGAGAAGTTTTTCCTAAAGGGGGATGTTTTCGATCTGTGCAGTAGGGCAGACACAAGTACTTATCTTTTGCCAATTGAGGGCTGCTTCTCAGTCGTTCTGGATGGCCGAATAGACACTCTGCCGCTAGGTGTCTCCTGATGTAGAAAATGCCTCCCGAGTGCCGCTGTTTGCCTCACTGCACACCACAAGCTAATCTGGCCTAAGGGGCTCCAGCTACTGCCAGGTCAGGTCTGGCAAATCCTCGCTGCTTCCGAAGTGTCTCTCCCTCCCCCTGCCACTCAGTCTGATTCCTCAAGTTTGCCTTTGATGTTCAGGGCTCCTAGATTGTCATATATAATCGATTCACTTGTTTTTTCGGGTCTTTGTTGTAAGAGGGACCACCATAAGCGTCTGACCACTCTGCCATCTTGGCCTTTCCTCCTGGTTCTATCATTTTTAAACTGCCAGCTGCCATTGAGTCACCTCCGACTCATGGTCACCCCACGTGTGTCAGAGGAGAACTGTGCTCCATGAGGTTTTCAATGGCTGATTTTTTGAAAGCAGATCACCAGGCCTTTCTTCTGAGGCCTTTCTTCCTCTGGGTGGATTTAATCTCCAACCTTTTGGTTAGCAGCCAAGCCCGTTAATTGTTTGCACCTCTGGGGAGTCCTCTATTATTTTAACCCCCTCAAAATAGGCATTATTGGTTCCGTTTTATACAGTTGATGTTTGTTTAGGTTTATTCACATATTTATCATTTTCTTTGGTCCCTTTTCCTTCTTACATCCCTGACTTTCTTTCTAAAAATATTTCTTCCTTCCAGAAATATATCCTTTAGAAGTTCTTTTAATGAGGGTCTGTTGGAGATAAATTCTCTATTTTTGTTTCAAAATGTCTTTATTTTGCTGTCACTCTTGAAATAAAATTTCTCAAGGCGTACAATTCAAGGTTGATGGATATATTCTCCCAGCACACTGAGTGTATTATTCCACTGCCAGAGGTGTCCATTGCCTTAAGAAGTCATCTATGAGTCTAATTGTTGTTCTTTTGAAGGTAGCCTTTTTCTCCCTGGCTTCTTTTATAATTGCTTTCTGTTTTTAGCACTTGCAGTTCCACCACAAAATATATAGGTATGGATTTAAATTATATTTCTCCATCTTGGGATTCATTTTGCATTCCAAATATGGAAATTCACATTTTCATCAGTTCTAGAAAATTCTCAGCTGTGCACTCTTCAAGTGTTGTCTCACTCTCTGTATCTCTCTTAGCATATCCATCGCCGTCGAGTTGATTTCGACTCATGGTGACCTATGTGACAGAGTAGAACTGCCCCATAGGCTCTTCTTGGCTGTAATCTTTACGGAAGCAGATCACCAGACCTTTCTTTCATGGCATTGCTGGGTGGATTCAAACTGTCAACCTTTAGGTTAGTAGTCAAGGGCAAACCATTTGCGCCGCCCAGGAATCTTTCTCTCAGCATATGTGTGGTATCTTTTCACTTGTTAGTCCACATGCTTAACCTCCCCAATGCTTTCCATCTTTTTGCCTTGCTTTGCCATGTTCTTGGTAATTTCTTTAGATCTATGGTTTAGTTGACTGATTCTCTCCTCAGGTGTATCTATTCTGCTATTTAACTGTCCTTTGAGGAGTTTTTAAAAAATTATTATTAAGAAAGTTTTCAAGCATGTACAAAAATAGATTTGTATAATGAGTCCCTTCTGCTTTCCTTTCATCCAGGTTCAAGAATTATCAACACATGGCCATTCTTGTTGTTATATCTGTACTCCCCGCTCCTTCTCCCTTCACTGGATTGTCTTAAAGCAAATCCCAAACCCCATATCATCTGTTCTTGTGGTGGTCAGCTGCCGTTGAATTGGCCCCCAATTCATGATGACACCCAGGCACAATGAACAAAACGCTGCCTGGTCCTGTGCCATCCCCATGATCAGTTGCAGATCGGACCGTTGTGATCCATAGGGTTTTCATTGGCTGATTTTCAGAAGTAGATCACCAGGCCTTTCTCCATCTATAAATACTGTAATTCCATGGAGTTTTTAATTTTAATCATTATACTTTTTAAAAATAATATTTTATTGTGTTTTCAGCAAAAGTTTACACAGCAAATTAGATTCCCATTTGTCAATTTCTACACAAATTGTTCAGTGACATTGGTTACATTTTTCACAAAGTGTCAACATTCTCTTTAATTTCATTCTGGTTGTTCCATTTCCAGTACTCTAGTTTCCCTGCCCCCTTATCTTCTTATCTTTGCTTTAGCGTAATTGTTGACCTTTTGATCTTATACAGATGGTTTTTTTTTTAATGAAGCACTGTACTCATGGGTAATATCCTTTATTTTGTGTGCCAGTCTATTATTTTGCTAAAAGGTGATCTCAGAGGATAGTTTTGGTTCAAAGTTTGAAGAATATTCAGGGCAAAAGTCTCAGGGGGTCGTCTAGTCTCAAATGGTCCAGCAAGTCTGTACTTTTTAAGAATTTGAGTTCTGTTCTGTATTTTTCTCCCTTTCTATCAGGGTCCATCTATTGTGGCTGTGATCAGAATGATCGGTAGTGGTAGCCAGGTACCATCTAGTTTTTCTGGTCTCAGGGTAGATGAGTCTGTGACTTGTGTAGGCTCTTAGCCTTGTAGACTAGTTTCTTCTCTGAGACTTTGGTTTCCTTCTGTCTCATTTGCTCCTAACGAGTAGAGACCAATAGTTGTATCTTTAATTGTTACATGTTTTCACTTATAATTCTGTTTTTCTCTTCTTAAACTCTGCTTGTTTATTTTGAATAGTTACTTATTTCTTATACTTTAGGTTCTCTTTTTTCATTTACTTAAACATATTAAATAATAATTCTATGTTCTGCATCTGATTGACTCTGAATATGTGAATTTTCTGTGGATCCGATGCTGCATTTTTTGTTCTGCTGACTGTTGGTTATTGTCCCTTGTTTTGTATTGTTTTTTTTTTATTGTGAGCTCATGTTCTTTGAGACTCCGTCTATGAAAAATTGTTGAGAGCTGCACTGAGGATGTGCTCATAGATGATGTGGGTTTGCTTCTGCCCGATGCCTTGGAGACTTATGAATGGAACCACTGTATTTACTTGTCTATTTCACATAAAAATTTTATTGAAGTATAACATACATACAGAAAAAAAGTACAAATCACTAGTGAACACCTTTTGTAACCAAGAATCAGAAAATTATCAGAACCATGGAGTCCCCCTTATTCCCCTTGCAATCTCTTCCTTCTTTCAAGTGTTGCCACTAGCCTGAACATACAGTCTTTTTTCCTGTTTTCAAATTTCATATAAATGGAATCATGCAGCATGTACTCTTTTTTTAAAATTTTATTTATTTTGTTGTTGTTATGGAAAATATACACAGCAAAACATATACCAATTCAGCAGTTTCTATATGTACAATTCATTGACATTGACTATATTCTTCAAGTTGTGTGACCATTCTCAACCTCTTTTTGCAAGTTGTTCTTTCCCCGTTAACATAAACTCACTGCCCCCTAAACTTCCTATCTGACCTTTCGAGTTGCTGTTGTCAATTTAATCCCTTATAGATAGTACTTAAATGAGCACAATGCTCAAGGCAGACATTCTTTACGAGTTAAGCTAAACTATTGTTTGGTCTTAAGAAAACTTTGTGTCTGACTTCTTTCACTCAACATTATGTTTATGAGATTCATCCATGTAGTTGTATGTAGTTGTAGTGTTGGTTTGCATTGCTGTGTAACCAGTTGCAGTTGAGTCAACTCCACTCATGGTGACCACATGTGTGTCAGAGTAGAACTGTGCTCCAGAGGGTTTTCAGTGGCTGACTTTTTTGGAAGTAGATCGCCAGGGCCAATCTCCAGATAGCAGCTGATCGTGTTAACTATTTGTACCATCCAGGGGCCCATCCATTCTATGGCTGATGGATATTTGGGTGGTTTCCATTTTGGGGGTTATTATGAGTAGTGCTGCTGCGAACTTCTTGAACATGTCTTTTATGAACACATTGTGCATTTCTGTCAGGCTTAGGAATGGACCTGAGAAAAGCCGTGCTGGGTCTCTGGGCCGTGACTTGGGGGCTCCCATGCTGAATTGAGTCCTTTGGTCCAGGACCCAGGGTAGAGTGGGAGAGAAAGCCGTAGACAGAACCGTGAAACAAGAGTGTCGTTGAACTGTGTTCATTGCTGACATTTCCTCTCAGACGCTCATGTCCTGGACCTTCCAACATCTTGTTTTATCTAAAAAGAGTGGCCCACCTCCCTTGCATATCAGGCAAAGTGAGCTGGGTGTCTCCGTCCCCCTCACAAGAACACACGACTTTGGCCACCTGACCCTCCACTTCCTGTTTTTTGATTGTCCTTTTAGGTTGTTTGGTGGCACAAACAGTTTGTGCTCGACTACTAACCAAAAGGTAGGCTGTTCGAGCCCACCCAGTGATGCCATGGAAGAAAGGCCTGGCGATCTGCTTCCATAAAGATTTAGTTGTTGTTGTCAGGTCGATTCTGACTCATGGCGACCCTACGTGTGCAGAGAAGAACTGAGCTCCATAGGGTTTTCAAGGCTGTCACCTTTTGGAAGCAGATTACCAGGCCTGTCTTCTGAGGTGCCTCTGGGTAGGTTCACACCACCAGCCTTTTGTTTAGTAGTCAGCACTTAACTGGTTGCGCCACCCGGGGAACCTCTGTAAAGAGTATAGCCAAGAAAATCCTATGGAGCAGTTCTACTCTGTAACACTTGGGGTCACCATGAGTCGGAATCAACTGGACAGCAACGGGTTTGGTTTGTTGTTGTTGTTTAAGAACCAGGCCTTAGGATTTCTTAAAGCTAACAAGGGAGAGATGGGGCTCTCATCTGCCCACTGACACGTCCTCCGCGTTTCCACAGGGATGCTGTGAATTTTAATTAATAGTGCTGGGAGAAGAGTTTGAGACTTCTGGACCCCGCCCATTGTGAGCAGCAGCCTAACACCGCTATGTTAAGTAGCAGAGTCTAAACACATTTAATTACTTCCCTTGGTTGATTCTGGAATCAGAGTCTTGAAGAGCTGCCAGCCAGAGTTACCCGATACAGCCAAGATGTGCACGCAGTTTCATCCTGGGCAATGGGAGGAGAGAGCTAGTGTTGGGGGGGGTCCCCTCCAGTGCCCAAGGCCCCTGGGGGTTTTTCGTACTCTTCTCTGTCTCCCCTGTGACTCCCTGCCCCCACATCTGCACACACCCCTGAGACAGGAACAAAACACCTACCTTTGGCACCAGAAACGGTGATGTAGCATTAAATATTCCAACTGCCTGAACTGCAGGCATGAGGGCTTAGTGGCGACATTTTCATACAGCCCTCTGGTCGCCAAAGCCGCGTTAGAGCGCTTGCTGCAGAAGAAACAGTTAAGGTTTGTGCCTTCACCACCATGATTGTCACTGCCAACTATTATTGAGCACATAGGCGGGCATGGTGCAGAGTTAATTTTTTTTTAATTGGCTTGCTCTGACCCACTGTGGGAGCCTCCGGGAGTTCATTTTAAAGTCAAAGAGAGAAGAAGCAGTGGCTGGCTGATTCCCCAGCTCAATTGCGTGTTAAATCTCCTCTGGTATCTTCCCGCTTGGCGCATGTCTTTTATGACAGTTGAAAGTAGGTGGCTGACAGGTTTTGGTGCCTGCCTTTGCACCTGAAAGAGGTCAGGACAATGGAATGACCTCGTTACCAGGCCCACCTGATCTCCGTCCCACCCTCTCTGTTATCCACTTCTAGGTGAAGGGGCCTTACGTAGGGGATGGGGGATTGGGCCTGTGCCTGAAGCCAACCTCTGCATAAAGAGACCTCCAACCACCCAGTCCAAGGAACTTCGTACTACTCCATATATGCCCTCACTTCCAGCCAGGTACGCAGACATATGCGGCCCGTTCCCATCTTCAGGTGTCTGCGTTGGCTGTTTTCCTCCCTGCAAGGTCTCCCTGCCTGTGCAAACCCCACCCTTCCTGCAATCCCACTCAAGCCCCAGGGAACATTTTCTGGCTTCGTTCTCCAGCCCTGCTTTCTCCCTTTTCTGAATTTCTGTTGCATCTGGTGATTAAGAAAAGAAATTATGGTGGGAATGTGAAATGGTGCAGCCGCTGTGGAAGACAGTTTGGCAGTGCCTCAGAAAGTTAAACATAGAATTACTATATGACCCAGCAATTCCACTGCTAGGTGTGTCCCCAAAAGACTTGAAAACAGGTGTTCAAGCAAAAACTTGTGCACAAATGTTCATAGCAGTACTATTCACAATAGCCAAAATGTGGAAACAACCCAAGTGTCCACCAACAGATGAATGGGTAAACACAATGTAGTCCATCCATACAGTGGAATATTATGCAGCCGTAAAAAATAAAAATAAAAAAATAAACGAAGTACTGATACATGCTGTGACGTGGATGAATCTCAAAAACATTGTGCTAAGTGAAAGAACCCAGCCATAAAAGAACAAATATTGTATGATTCCATTTATATGAAATATCCAGAATAGGTAAATCCATGGAGACAGAAAGCAGACTGATGGTTGCCTGGGGCTGGGAGAGGGGAGAATCGGGAGTGACTGCCTAATGGACGTGGGGACTCCGTTAGTCGTGTTGTGGATTGATCTATGTCGCCAAAAAATAGCTTTTGTAAGTCCTAGCCTCTATGCCTGTGGTTATAATCCTATTTGGGAATGTGTTCTTTGTTATGTTAATGAGGCAGGATTAGTGTAGGGTGTATCTTGAGTCAGTCTCTTTTGAGATATAAAAAGAGATTAAACAAGTGAGCAGAAAGAGAGATGTGGTAAGATAGATACCAAGACACATGGAGATCTCCAAGGAACCAGGAAGCAGAAGCTGAAGAGACAGGTTCCTTCCTCCAGAGCCGACATAGAAAGAAAGCCTTCCTCTGGAGTCAGAGCTCTGAATTCAGACTTCTAGCCTCCTAAACTGTGAGAAAATGAATTTCAGTTGGTTAATGCCACCTCCTGGTGGTGTTTCTGTTATAGCAGCACTAGATAACTAAGACAAAGGGTGATGAAAATCTTTTGGAACTAGATAGAGGTGATGGTCGTACAGTGCACTATATAGCTTTATCGTAAGTCTTAAAATCAGGTCTTCAAAACTGTTTTGACTCATCTCGTTTCTTTGCCTTTCCATATAAATTTAAGAATCAGCTTGTCTATATCTACAAAATCTCCTGTTGCAATTTTTATTGGAATTGGATTAAATCTATAGACCAGTTGGGAAGAAGTGATATCTTTACCATGTTGAGCTTTCTAATCCATGAACAGTGTGGCTCTCCATTTATTTAGTTAGATATTTGATTTCTTTCATCAGCGTTTTGTGGTTTTCAGCGTAACTGTGAGATTTATGCTTCAGTTTGTTTGTTTCTTTGGCTGAGCTCCTATAAATCAAACCGGGACACTCTTGAGAGTAAGATGCACACTATTAATAATTACACCAGGGCAATAGGCATAAACCAGGATCATCCTGGGCAAATCGGGAAGGGTCCTATGGAGAATGCACTCTGGTTTGGGAATGTCTTTCTTAAAGTATGGTGCTCAGATTGATCATAGATCTTGAGATGTGGTCTGATCCTCCTGATGCACAGTGAGGCTGCTACTTCTTATAATCCGGACACTTTATCCTTCTACTATAGTCAAAGATTCCATTGGTTTTTGTTTTGTATTTTATCTATTTTATTTCTAAAAATCATACATGAAAACATTCTTTTAAATTTTTCCAAAGATGTAGATAAAGCTGTTAAGGCTCCATCCCAATCCTAGGAGGCTTCCCTGAAGAAACGGGTGCTGTCAATTTGGTGGGTCTCCCCTCCCAGTCCTTTTTCTAGGCACATATATGTAGATATAGAAATACAAAAGGAGCTCTGGTGGCACAGTGCTTAAGCACTTGGCCGCTAACCAAAAGGTCGGCAGTTTGAACCCGCTAGCTGATCTAAAGGAGAAAAGACCTGGGAATCTATCCCTGTAACAATTACCTGTTGCCGTTGAGTCCAGACTGACTCATAGTGACGCTTTAGAACAGAGTAGAACTGCCCCATAGTGTTTACTAGGCTGTAAGTCTTTACGGAAGCAGAGTGCCCCATCTGTCTCCTATGGAGCTGCTGGTGGTTTTGAACCACTGACCTTTCAGTTAGCAGCTGAGCACTTAACCACTGTACTACCAGGAGTCCTTCCATAAAGATTACAGCCTAGGAAACCCTATGGGGCAGTTCTACCCTGTCATATATAAGGTCGCCATGAGTCAGAATCCACTCAACAGCACACAACAAAAATATATGTTTTAGTTTTGTGGTAGTTGTTTTACTAAGCAGCGTCATACAGTACTGATGTTCTGCAACTTATTTTCTTTGCTTAAAAATACGTCTTGGAAATCTTCCATGTTAGTGTTCACACTTGTTAGTTGCCATCGAGTCGGCTCTGACTCATGGCAACCTCATGTACAACAGAATGAAACATTGCCCAGCCTACGCCATCTTCATGCTCATTGTTATGCTTGAGTCCGTTGTTGCAGCCACTGTGCGCTTTGAGTACCTTCCAACGTAGGGGGCTCATCTTCCAGCACTATATCAGACAATGTTCTATTGTGATCCATTGGCTGATTTTTGGAAGTAGATCTCCAGGTCTGTCTTAGTCTGGAAGCTCTGCTGCAGCCTGTCTGCCATGGGTGACCTTGCTAGCATCTGAAATACCGGTGGCATAGCTTCCAGAATCACAGCAACACAAAAGCCACCACAGTACGACTAACTGAGAGACTGGTGATAAGGTATAACTTCTACCTCATTCTTACTAACAGCTGCAAAGTATTCCATGGTTACAAAAGCACTGTGTTTCATTTAATCAGTCCCCTATTGATGGACATTTAAAATCATTTCCAATCTTTTGCTCGTCCTTGTTTGCACTTGCCTCCATATGCAGAGGGGTGAATGTTTCTCTAGGTTAGATGCCAACCCAACGTGGAATTGCCAGGTGTAGGGCATGTGAATTGTATGTGTTAATGGATATTGACAAATTGCCCACAAAAATTGGCTGGACCAATTTATATTCCCAACAAGATGGTGTGAGAGTAGTTTCTTCCCTGAGCTCTTGCCGAAACTTTATATTATCAAGTTTTTAAATTCTTGCCAGTCAGATGGCTAATGGTAATAATAACAATAGCTGATTGTTATAGGCCATTGACTGTTCCAGGCACTGTTGCAAGCACTTTACTTCCAGTAGCTCTTTTAATCCCACAATAACCCTGGAGGTGGTTTCTTTTTTTTTTTTTTTTTTTTTTAATTGTCCCTGTTTTGCAGCTGAGGAAACTCAGATGCAGGATGGAATCTCGTTGTTTCAGCTAATTTTCTACATTGTTACTGAGCCCAAATATCATTTCACGTTTTTTGGCCATGTCAACTTCTTCTGTGACTTGCTGGTTCATACTCCTTCTTTCCTTTCGTACCATGTTGCTTCTGTTTCGTACTGATTATCTGCACTTTAATCTTTATTTCATACGTTGTTGTTGTTAGGTGCTGTTAAGTCAATTCCGACTCGTAGTGACCCCACGTGACAGAGTAGGACTGCCTCATAGGGTTTTCTAGGGTATAAGCTTTACGGGAGCAGATAGCCAGGTCTTTCTCCCTCGTTGCTGCTGGGTAGGTTCGAACTCTCAGTAATCAGCCAAGCACTTAACCATTGTGCCACCAAGGCTCAGTTTAACTTACGGTGTTTTTCATCATACAGAAGCTTTAAACTGTGATATACTCAAATGCACTGATCTTTTCCTAAACGACGTCAGCGTGTTATGCTTTGTTTGGGAAGGTCTCTCCTCTCCCTAATTTATGAGCGTATTTTAAAATTTTTTTCTTCTAATACTTTTGCAATTTGTTATTTAATTTTTAGATAATTCCATCCTTTCAATTTCTACCTATTTATGTCTTTGGATCTAAAGTGAGTCTCATGTACATAACATGTCCCAAGCAGTGTTCTGACATGTCACTGTGGGGCCACCCAGACATCTGGCACCTCCAGCCTTGAAGGAGGCCTTTCGTACAGCCATTTGCACTTGGGTTTCCTCTTTCAGCCTAATCTTACTGGTTAGCTATCGAAAAATCTATCATATTTGCTTATTCGCTGGGTTGAGGGTGGAGAGAAGGGAGAAACTGCAGCATATGCAGAGTTTGCCGTCTTCATACAATCTCATATTATTTTTTAGTACCTGTGTTAACATTGGAAACTCTGGTGGCGTAGTGGTTAAGAGCTACAGCTGCTAACCAAAAGGTTGGCAGTTTGAATCCACCAGGCGCCCCTTGGAAACTGTATGGGGCAGTTCTACTCTGTCCTATCAGGTTGCTATGAGTCGGAATCGACTTGACAGCTACGGGTTTGGGTTTTTTTTTTTTGTTTTGGTGTTAACATTACTGGTTTTTGTGTGTGTGTGTGCCTGTGTTACATTATTGAGTTTTTTTTTAAAGCACTATGTCACTTATTGGCTATTTTTTGTGTGCCTGTATTACGTTATTGGGTATTTTTTAGTACCTGCTGCACAGTATAGAGGAGCCTTGGTGATGCAGTGGTTAAAGCACTCGGCTGCTAACTGAAAGGTCAACAGTTCGAACCCACCAGTGCTCCACGGGAGAAAGATGTAGCAGTCTGCTTCCGTAAAGATTTACAGCCTTGGAAACCCTATGGGGCAGTTCTACTCTGTCCTATAGGGTTGCTATGAGTCA
>NW_004444087.1:2224691-2327488 GCF_000243295.1 Trichechus manatus latirostris
TACAGCCTTGGAAACCCTATGGGGCAGTTCTACTCTGTCCTATAGGGTTGCTATGAGTCAGAATCAACTCAACAGCAGTGGGTTTTACATTACGGGTTTGTTTGGTTTTGGTGCCTGTGTTACATTATTGGAGCCCCGGTGGCACAGTGGTTAAGAGCTCGGCTGCTAACCAAAAGATTGGCAGTTGGAATCCACCAGGCGCTCCTTGGAAATTCCATGGGGCAGTTCTACTCTGTCCCGTATGGTTGCTATGAGTCGGAATCGACTTGACGGCAACAAGGTTTTGGTGTTACATTATTGGGTATCTTTTTAGTACCTTTGTTACATCATTGGGTATTTTTTTAGTGCGTGTTATACATTATGGGTTTGTTTTTCTTGATTTTTTTTTTTTTTTTGGTGCTTGTGTTACATTACTGGTTTTTTTTTTTTGGGTATCTGTATTATGTTACTGAGTATTTTTTTTTTTGGCACCTGTGTTACATTATAGGGTATTTTTTTAGCACCTGTTTTACATCATGGGGTATTTGTTTGGTATCTGTGTTACATTATGGGGTCAGATTGAGCATTTAGTTAATGGAAACCCTGTGATGGTACTTTTTATTTATTTATTTATTTTTTACAAGCCTCTGCCATGCCAGTTTTCCCCTCTTCTGTCCTTGTCCACTTTCTAAGGCAAAATTCAGCACATTCATTTCTGTTGAATTCCATCTTGTGGTTTGGGCCCTCTATTCCTGCCTGTCAAATCTTCTAGAATATTGATGAGTGCATTTAGCATATTAACTATCTTTCCCAACTTTGTGTGATCTGCACATCTAATAAGGTTTTCCTTTATATCTTCATTCACCAAACCCTTTGCCATCGAGTAGATTCCAACTCATAGTGACCCTATAGGACAGAGTAGAACTGCCCCATACGGCTTCCAAGGAGCAGCTGGTGTATTCAAACTAATGACCTTTTGGTTAGTAGCCAAGCTCTTAACCACTGCGCCACCAGGGCTGCTTTTAACTCACATCACTGCCAAAAATGTCAAGCAAAACAGGGCCGAGAACTGAGCTCCTTGGTTTACCACTTGAGACCTTCCTCAATGTTTATTTATTTATTCAACAGCGAGAGTTATTCTTTACCTCTAGATGCTAAATTTACTTTACCTTGAGGTACTAAAGGTACTTTACCTTAAGGTACTAAGTGTACTGAGGAGAGTACCGTATTTTTACACAAATAACACATGCATTATACGTTTTTTTTGCCAACCGCGCAACCCCCTCATGCATTATTTTCCTAGGCGCACTATGCGAGTTGTATGTGTGGGCATGTTATTTACTTGGGTGCGTTATTTGTGGAAAAAGCGCAGTACTCTTTAGGTAATGTTGTTCAGCAGCCTGTGAATTCACCTATCAGGAAAACCAGTCAATCCGAATTCTGTTACCTTATCCTCTAGGTTATCATAGGAAACTGTTCAGAAGCTACAGTCAGGATATATACTCTGTTAGACCTAACCCCCTGCTTGCTTTGTGCTCCCATTTGGCACATGTTGGTGCTCAATATTTGTTGACAACCCAAATGTCCATCAGCAGATGAATAGATAAACAAAAAGTGGTATAGCCATACAATGGAATATTATTCATCCATGAAAAAGACTGAAGTTCTGATTCATGCTATTGCATGGATGAACCTTGAAAACATTACCACTACTAGTACCAGTTGCCATTGAGTCAGTTGTGACTCATGGGACCCCATGTGTGTCAGAGTAGGACTGTGCTCCATAGGGTTTTCAAGGCTGATTTTTTACAAGTAGATCACCAGGCCTTTCTTCTGAGATGCTTCTGGGTGGACCCTAATCTCCAACCTTTGGGTTAGCAGCCAAGCATATTAACCATTTGCACCACCCAGGGACTCGTTTGAAAATATTATGCTGAGTGAAAGAAGTCAGACCCAAAAGACCACATATTGTACGATTTCACTCGTGAAAATTCCAGAGTAGGGAATACTATACAACCAGAAAGCAGAGTAGTGGTTGCCAGGAGCTAGGGGAAGGGGAGAGTGAAGAAGGGCTGCTAATGGGTAGAGGATGGCTTTTTAGGGTGGTGGAAATGTTCTGGAATTAAATAACGGTGATGGTTGCACAACTGTTTGAATATACTAAAAACTACTGAACTGTGCATTTTTAATTGGTGCCTTTGATGGTGTGTGAATTATATCTGAATTTAAATACATAAATAAATATTGGTTGATGGATGAATTGGCACAGAGGTGGACATGCAGACCCAGGATTCACTAGCTTTCTCAAAGAGCCAATTAGAAATGCTCTGCACAGATGCAAAATACAGTTTCACCCTCGCCATCCATTCATCAGATATTTCTAATGCATCTGCAGATACGCTGGGCACGATGCCAGGCCCTGTGTTGCTGCCTCAAATAAAACAGATGGGTTCCTGTCACTTGGGGTCCAGTAGGGAAGACAGACGATTCTGCTAGGGCTTAACGTGAAATGTGAAGAGTGTGACCCTGGGATGGGAGGCTTTTAGCCGGATCCCAGAGACATCCCCCTCCAAAGGGATCCATGGATAGAATTCCAGGGAACCATAAACTTGTATGAAGAAATTACATCTTTATATTCACTCCGCCTAATTGCAATTTAGCGTTTCCTTCAAATATGAATGTAGGTCACAAATCACCATAGTATCAATGGTTCCTGTGACTTTATCGCTAAAAGAAATTGCAGATTTTTCCATATCCCATTACTCTTTTTTTTTTGTGTGTGGATAGCTGAAAATATTGTTTGCATGCCCCTAGTTCAAAATTAAAGAAGCCCTCCTGGCACAAATGGTCAAGCACTCAACGTTTGAACCCACCAGCTGTTCCGCAGGAGAAAAGACCTGGCAATCTGCTCCTGTAGAGATTACAACCTAGGAAACCCTGTGGGGCAGTTCTACCCTGTCATATAGGATCACGATGAATTAGAAGCGACTCGACAGCACCCAACAACAACACTTCAGAATTATAGTAGCTATTAGACACCAGTGCTAGATATTCTTCCTACATTAATGAAGAGACACACGTATTAGAATATCACAATTTTTAAAGTAATTAATAGCTGTATTTCGATATACCGTCATGTGCCACATAACGTCCATTCGGGCAATGTCTGACGACGTATATGTCCAAGGTCCCACAAGTTCCGAAATCCTCACTGGAGAATAGGACGTCGCAGAATAATCGGACGTGAAGCTTCCTGCACGCAACGCACGTATCTTATGTCTCTTGTATACAAAGCAGTGGCGATGCCAGGAGCCTGTATGTTATTACGCACCATTGTATGTACCTCAAACCTTTATTATACAGTCATGTGCCACGTAACATCTGTTCAGGCAACGGCCGATCACATATACATCCGTGGTCCCATCAGGTTTCTTGTTTGTTTGTAAAGGGAAAGCAGCTCTCCTTTTGTTTATTATTTCCCCCTAATGGTTTTAAAGACCCCAAACCTACAAAGTGAACTAGCAGCGGGGCTCCAGGGTGCATCCCAATCCTGGCAGCGCCTCCTCCTCCTCCTGCCTTCATTCACCCACCCAGCAGCCAAGCAGCCGTTCCCTCCCAGCACAGGGCAGCGTCAGCCTCAGGTTCTCTGCTCCTGTCTCAGGCACCAGCCGGGGCGCCTGCAGGGCCCAGAGCTCACACAACCAACAGGGCGAAAACAGCCAGGGCGTCCACTGTCAGCCGCACTCCTGGCACCCGCACACCCACTCCCCACCCAGTCCCCGCGGCCACCTGTCTGTGCCCCACATACGCCCCCTCGCCGGCCCCGCGCCTGGATGTGCACAAAGTCCCCATCCAGCGGCCAGCACAGCCCCTTCCCAGCCTGCAGCTGAACACCCGGCAAGGCCGACCTGTGTATCCGGTGGATACCGTTCTTGGCTTTGTCCAGCAAGCAGGCAGTGGAGGGGCCTACAGGCCCGTGTTGCTCCAGCTCCTAAGGCGGGTGGAAGAGCCAGCGGGGTTGGGCAACCTGGGGACCGCCTGCATATACTGTAATATGGTGTTCACACAATGTCCAAATCACATAACGTCCTATTTCACAGAACGTATTGTGGACTTGAGTGATGCCTGACTATAATTATTTTCCTTTGTAATCCTCTGTATGTTATTTTACACATTTAAAAACCTCCTCTGGTTGGACTCGATAGATGCCAAGTGGGTCCAAGAAAGGTCAGAAGCACGGCCCCTGGGGAAGGGTTTCTTGTATTGGAAAGGTCACAAGAGGTCCTGCCATGGAGGGAGAAGCCTGGCCAGAGGAGGCAGAGGGCAGACAGAGGAGGGCTCAGGTGGCCACTCGGTGGCCAGAAACCACGAGAATGATGCTCCTGTTCTTGGCAAAGCCGCAGGGCAGAATGGAGCTTGTCATATTTAGCCCTCAGTGAGCCCAGAAGACTGAGTTGCCATGTGTTGTATGAAGGACAAGATGGACAGAAAGTTCTGGACTTATTATTGCTGTTGTTAGTTGCAGTTGAGTCAACCCTGACTCATGGTGACTGCGTGTGTGCAGATAGAACTGCTCCACAGGCTTATCAAGGCTGTGACCTTTCAGAAGCAGATTGCCAGGCCTTTCTTCCGAAGTGCCTCTGGGTGGGTTTGAACCACCAACCTTTCAGCTAGTAGTCGAGCACTACCCAGGGACTCTGGCTAGATTCATAGGAGAAAGATCAGCTCTTCAGAAGGAAACATTCTATTAAACAGCTTCTGCATGCAGAGTTGGCCTTCTTTGCTTGGAAATCACTTGGAGGGAGTTAACGTGGAGAACGTTGCAAGTAAGTCAGCCAGCCCTCCCCTCCACACCCAAGAAATACAGTTAGGGTTGGCCAGCCATTCTGAGCTCATTCCAGTGTAAAAAGGGAGTGCTCAGGTGTCAGGAAAGTGATTAAGTGGATGCACAGTTTCGTTGCATACAGGTGAGTTAAGAATGGTGTGTCAGCCTCAGCTGTGAGTTCCCTGGTTTTATTGGTTTGTGTTACCACCTGAACGTTACTTAAATGTAGCCTGGTAGTGTTTTATATTACTGTTTGCCCACATTTTCCCCATGGCTGCTAATATTTCATCTTACCACTCCCCTCTGTCTCTTGTTACCATTACCATAACTGTCACCCACCCCACCAGGATGTCCCTGGAGAGGGTTCTTAATGGAGCTGTCCTGGTTAAAGGAATTCAATGTGATTGAACCACAGCAAAGAATCAAAATCCAGATATCTGAAAGGGAAGAATAATAACTAGGTATTAAAGCATATTGGTTATTACTGGCAGAAGGCAGGGAAACATTAGCATGTAAAAAGCTGTAAATTAATCACGCTGGCGAGTGGGAACCTGAAAAAGTCACCTCTATCTTTGTTAACTCTGTGTTGTTATTCCTGGTGTGTTACTGAGTCCCCACTTCTGTCCTCCGATGATCGATTTTCATCCCCAGCAGGCTAGCTGCAGGCACAGAGGGGTGACCTGAGAAAAAATGGTTAATCTCAGATCACCTGGTGCTCAGGAGAAGGGAGGCAGGGGAATGAGCCACTGTGAACTGACCTAGATTCAAATCCTGGTCTTTGTTGTTAGCTGCCACCGAGTTGGCGCCCTACTCATGGTGAGCCCATGCACAATGGAACGAGACACTGCCCAGTCCTGCTCCATCCCCGTGATCGGTTGTGAATCAGACCATTGCGATCCATAGGGTTTTAAGTGGCTGATTTTTCAGAAGTAGATCACCAGGCCTTTCTTCCCAGTTCGTCTTAGTCCGGAAGCTCTGCTGAAACCTGTCATCAACGGTGGACCAGCCACTTTTTTTTTTTTAATAATTTATTTTGTGGTTGTTGTTGTTGTTGAGAATATACATGGCAGAACATACACCAAGTCAACAATTTCTACATGTACAATTCAGTGACATTGACTACATTCTTCAGGTTGTGCAACCATTCTCGCTCTCCTTTTCCGAGTTCTTCCTCCCCTATTAACAGAAACTCACTGCCCCCTAAGCTTCTTATCTAATCTTTCAAGTTGCTGTTGTCAGTTTGATCCCATACAGATAGATCTTAAAAGATCTCAAAGCTCTCAAGGCAGACGTTCTTTACTAGTTAAGCTAAACGATTGGTTTTGAGAAGACTTCAGGGGATACTTTTGGTTTAAGGTTTAAAGATTATCTCAGGGCAATAGTTTCCAGGGTTCATCCAGCCTCCATGGCTCCAGAATTAGACAAGTCACTCCATCTCTCCAGACATTGGGTCTCTAATCTGTAGAGTGCAAATGACTCCAGAACCTTCCTCGTAGAGTTGTTGTAAGGATTAAATGGGATACTAGCTTTGCATCTTTATGTATTAAGTCCCATGGTTGGCTTTTAATGAATGACACCTGTTGGTGACTGACAAGAGGACAAAAGACTGTGCTAGTCAAAATGTCATCAGTGGGTGAGCATCGCAGTGAAAATGCAGAATCCCAGGCCCTAGCTCTGACCTCTTGCATTAGAATCTATGCTCAACAAGATTCTCAGGTGAGTCATATAGACATCAGCATTTGAGAAACACAGCTGTTATGGGTTGAATTGTATCCTCCCCCAAAAAGATAAGCTAAAGTCCAAACCTTGATACCTATTGTTTTAAACTGGGTTCTCTAACAAGGAGCAAAACCAGTGACGTGACATGCATATATAAATATATAGGGAAAGATTTACTTCAAGGAAATGGCTCACACAATTATGAGGCTAGCAAGTCCCAAATCCGTGGATCAGGTGGCAGGCTGCTGGCTCACAGGGTTTCAGGAGCTGGTGAATCCAGAATCTGCAGGTCAGGCAAAAGGCTGCAGGCTTCTCGTATTCCAAGAACCAGAAGTCAGACGAGATGAGTACAGGATTGAGAGCGAGCTTTGCCAGAACATCCATTTATATATTGGATGCAGGCCTCACCCCCAAGGAAATGCCCCTTCCAACTGATTGGCTGCTCACATCAGATCACAAAATGGAGGATGATATATAGTGTCTGCCAAACCACTGAGGATCATGGTCTAACCAAGCTGACACATAACATTAACCTTCACACCTATAAATGTGACCTTGTTTGGAGGTAGGGTCTTTGAAGATGTTATAAGTTAACATGAGGTCATACTGGAGTAGGGTGGGCCCTAATCCAATATGACTGGTGTCTTCATAAAAGAGGAGAAGAGACACAGAGACAGAGAGAAGATGGCCATGTGAAGACGGAGGCAGAGACTGGAGTGATGCATCTACAAGCCGAGGAACGCCAAGAATTGTCAAGAACCACCAGAGCTGGAAGAGGCGAGGAAAGATCCTCCCCTAGAGCCTTCAGAGCTAGCACGGCCATGTCGACACCTTGATTTCGGACTTCCAGCCTCCAGAACCATGACAGAATAAATTTCTGTTGTTTTAAGCCACCTAGTTTGCAGTACTTTGTTACGGGAGCCACAGGAAACTAATGCACCACCATAAAGTGTTCTCGTAGTTTTAGGGAATTTTTTAGTGAATTGGAGAAAGAATATGTGGTATAACAAAACCAGGGAAAAGATTCATTAATGCTTAAAGAATTCATTGAATATTTGAGCTGAAAGATACCTTGGAGTGAGTGTCTTTGAATTCTATGCTCTTTACAGATGAGGAAACTGAGGTCCAGAGATGCTCAGCATTTGCCAAAAGCCACAGAGCTAGTGTTCTGGTTATATGTTGTTGCACAAAAACCACCCGAAAGTTTAGCAACTTAAAACAGCAACAAATATTTAGCTAATGAATCTGCAGTTTGAGTGGAGCTTGGCAAGGAAAGCATCTCTGCTTCATGTGACACCAGCTGGAGCAGCTCAACTA
Organism: Trichechus manatus latirostris; assembly: GCF_000243295.1. Classification (NCBI taxonomy): domain Eukaryota; kingdom Metazoa; phylum Chordata; class Mammalia; order Sirenia; family Trichechidae; genus Trichechus; species Trichechus manatus. The sequence goes on from NW_004444087.1 coordinate 2,232,532, forward strand.
GGGGCTGAGGGGGCCACTTCCAAGATGGTGCACTCACGTGGCAGGTGAGTGCCACTGGTTGTTGGCCTGGTGCTCAGCTGGGTGTGAGGGCTGACACCTTGATTCCTCTCTACATGAGCCTCTCCAAGTGGGCCTTGCCACTACTGCTTGAGCTTCCTCACAGCATGGCAGCTGGATTTCAAGAGTGAGTGTCCCAACACATAGGAAATGGAAGCTGCCAATTTCTTAAGGCCTTGGTCCAGACATTCATACAGCCACACTGCCACTTTTTCTACTGGTCTAGCAGTTACAGAGCCAGATTTGAGGGGAAAGGGCATAGGCCCCACCTGTTGAGGAGAAAAGTGGCAAAGAACTTTGGGATTGTGTTTTAAAACCACCACAGGCAGCCTTTAAGACAACTGGGATTTCAACATAGATACTCCATGCTGGAAGCCTTCCAGCACAGAGCTGTGTCTACCGTGCCAAGCTTAATCTTTCTCTGGGGGGAAAAATGGATCCAGTCAACTTGATTCTGCATAAGAATAAAAATAATCCCATCTTTTTATTTCACTGTGTGAGCTGAGAGCTCAGGGCCTAGACCACCATCCCTCTCTCTCCCAGAGTGAGTCCCAGGAGCCACCAGGTGGGATGTCTTAGCTCTGTACTTATTGTTTTCACCCAGCACAGGAGATATAGTAGCAGCTGCCCTCCCTGACACTGGCCTGAGCATCTCAGGACTGCCCCTAAGCTAACAGAAGCCTATGATAAGGCTTAGCATTGAATTTCACCTAAGACTGCTCACTTGTAACCCCACCCTAGGTCTCTACCTCACCCTCCCACGTGGGCTAGACTGGTGGAGCTTCCGGGCTGGTCTCTGGCTTTCTTCTTCCTGAGAAATGGTGCATGTCTACCTGCAGAAGCTCTACTTTAAGATTTGGAGGTTGAGATGTTTTCCTTGTTGTTTGTTTTGAATCCACCTAGCTCCAGTTAGCGTTGATCAGAGCAGTTCAGAGGAGAAAGTTCCATAAAATATGTGGAGCAATCCCAGCATTGTTAGAATGACTGTTTTAAAGGACTGTTCATTTGGGTGTATAAGGTGACGTCTCCTTTGTTTAAAAAAAAAAAAAATCCATTTTGGTTCATATGTCCCATCATAAGGGAGGAAGAAGTGACATGGTCTGTAACCAAAGAGAACTGAACATTTTTATAGGGCATCTTTAAAATTTTTTTGCAAACTTCTGAGCTCCTGTCTGCCAGAGCAGTACACATTCCAGGTCAACCCTCGAAACACATCTTTTCTCATCTACAAATAGTGCTATGTTTTAGAGGGTCCATGTCTTAAGCTGGAATCAACTCGAAGCAAAATGAAGGAAATGGCTCATACAGCTGTGGAGGCTGGCAAGTCCCAAGTCCGTAGGTCACGTGTAAGGCTGGAGGCTTCTCAGATTCACATGGTTGCAGGGGCTAACTAACCCAAGATCTGCAGGTCAGGTGACAAATTGTTGGCCCAAGGGGCTGTGGAAGCTGATGAATCCCAGAATTGGCAGGTCAGACAATGACGAGCCGGATACGGGATCCTGAGCGAGCATGGAAGCTTTGCCAGAATGCCCCTATATATTGGATGCAGGCCATACCTCTAAGGAAACTCCCTTACAACTGATTGGCTGATCACATCAGATCACATCATGGGAGATGACTACATCAGATCACAAAATGGAAGATGACTATATCGTTACATAACTGCCAAACCACTGAGAATCATGGCGCAGCCAAGTTGACACGCAACTTAACCGTCACAGCTCTGTTTCCAGAAAAGTTCTGTGTTCCACTCAGCACCCTGGTGCTTAGCATTCCTCAGTTAGGAATAGCCATTTTCAGTGTTCAGAAATGGGTGTTCATAAAGGAAAGGCATAACCAAACCATGTGTGCCAGAATAGAGCTGTGTTCCAGAGAGTTTTCAGTGGCTGTGACCTTTTGGAAGTAGATCACCACGCCTTTCTTCTAAGCCCCTCTGAGTGCACTCAAACCCTCAAACTTTCAGTTAGCAGCCAAGCACATTAACTGTTCATACCACCCAGAGACATAGAAAAGGTGACATATTAAACATTGCTGGCTGCCAAAACCTTGATGAGGAGGATTTAGAGGCCACAGATTCCTGCACTTGGTGTCAGGCATACTATGTAGATGTTATGGATTGAATTGTGTCCCCCCAAAATGTGTGTCAGCTTGGGCTATGCCATGATTACCAGTATTGTGTGGTTGGCCACCATTTTATGATCTGATGTAATTATCTTATGTGTTGTAAATGCTAACCTCTATGATGTTAATGAGGCAGGATTAGAGGCAGTTATGTTAATGAGGCAGGACTCAGTCTACAGCATTAGGTTGTATCTTGAGTCAATCTCCTGAGATATAAAAGAGAGAAGTGAGTAGAGAGGAGAGGGACCTCATTACCACCAAACAAGAAGAGCCAGGAGTGGAGCACGTCCTTTGGACCTGGGATTCCCGTGCTGAGAAGCTCCTAGACCAAGGGGAGATTGATGAGAAGGACCTTCCCCCAGAAGTGACAGAGAGTGAAAGCCTTCCCCTGGAGCTGGTGCCCTGAATTCAAACTTCTAGCCTCCTAAACTGTGAGAGAATAAATTTCTCTTTGTTAAAGCCATCCACTTGTGATACTTCTGTTATAGCAGCACTGGATAACTAAGACAGTGGGTGTGTGTGAGGCTCAACCAGTTACTGCTGTGTGATGTGGGTCAGGGAATTCGAGCCTCTGAGCCTGAACATGAATGCAAATACCTGCATAGCCAGATAAGCTGTGAGCTTGCCTCACCTGGAGAAGGTGCCTGGTCACTCTGAGGTTCTGCTCTTCGTGCCCTTCCTGAGAGCAGAGTTTGATGGGATGAGATAGAAGAGACATAAGGGCTCTGAGCATTTGGTGAGGCGGAAAGGGGCCACCTCCATCCTGGAAGAAAAGGGCTGGCAGTGTGTACCAGGGACATCTTTTCTCAGACTCAGCGCCACATCTGAACCAGCAGGAGGTTGCCCCAGCTGAGGACCAATTACTCATCTTGCTAAAGGTTAATTCCTCTGTGGAGAAGGTAAAACAGCCTTCACTCCGTCATGGAGAAAGGGCAAAAGCAATCAAAAGCAACTCCAACCCAGAGCAAAGGGCCCGATCTTTAGCTCTTTCTGTGGATGTGAGCCTCGATGGGGGGCTTCTCTCTGGCACGCCCCATTCTTCTCTCTTCTGTAGAGTTAACAAGTGTTGGGGGCATATTGTCAAAGTTTCTTAGGGCTGACAAATTTCATGATGCCCCTGGGTGGATGAGATAGTGATCCAGGATGGCCACCAGAAACATTTGCTTCCCCAGAACCCCAGGAGATGCCTTCTACAGCCCTGCATCTGACGGGACGGTGTCCTGCATGTAGGCACATCTTGCTCCTCTGCATTTTATGGCAGAAAAATGTGCATTTGTTGCATCACCATTCCGTGGTCTGCATAGCCCATATGAAGAACATGAGTTCTTCAAAGGTCCTATGGTGCTTCCTATATATTATGCTCGATTTCCACCTCCATTGAAACTTACCTGGCCTGTCTCTCCTCACCAGGGGACCAGAGTCCCTGAGCCTTTTCAAGCAAATTACACCTTTCTAGTGGGACAAAAAAGGAGCCCTGGTGGTGCAGTGGTTAAGTGCTTGGCTGCTAACTGAAAGGTCAGAGGTTTGAATCCACCAGCTGCTCCATGGGAGAAAAGACCTGGCAGTCTGCTTCCATAAAGATTACAGCCTAGGAAACCCTATGGGGCAGTTCTACTCTGTCTTGTAGGGTTGCTATATGTTGGAATCAACTCGCCGGCCATGGGTTTAATGGGACAAAAAGGTCTCTGGGTGGCACAAATGGTTTGCACTTGATTACTCACCTAACAGTGGGCGGTTGGAACCTGTCCAGTGGCACTGCAGAAGAAAGGCCTGACTATCTGCTTCTGTAAAGATTACAGCCAAGAAAACCCTATGGAGCAGTTCTACTGTGTAACACAGTGGGTCGCCATGAGTTGGAATCAACTCCAGGACAACAGGTTTGGTATTATTTTTTTGGAATGGGATAAACGTAGAAGAAAGTTCCCAGGTGCAACTCTCTTCCCAGGTAACATGTGTCATGTTAACATGGACCTTCTGGAGACAGTTAAGACTTTTGAGGATGTTGGGATGGGGTCTTTACCGATGTAATCAAGTTAAGATGAGGTCATACAGGATTAGTTGTTGTGTGCTGTCGAGTCAATTTTGACTCATAGAGACCCCATGTGACAGAGTAGAACTACCCAATAGGGTTTTGTAGGCTGTAATCTTTAGAGGAGCAGACCTCCAGATTTTTCTCCTGCAGAGCCACTGGTGGGTTCAAACCACCAACCTTTTGGTTAGCAGCTGAGTGCTTAACCATTGTACCAGAAGGGCTCCTTTATACTGGTTTAGTGTGTAGGCCCTAAATCCAATGACTAATGTTCTTATAAGTCAGTCCTTATCCTCCCCACCAGCCACCAGAAGCAACCACTGTTCTGATTTCTTTCTCCCTGGATAGCCTTGCCTTTTTTAGAACTTCCACTGTTATTAGTAACGTCACTTTCCACGCACCTCATAATTGATCTGAATTCACCAGGTCAGATAAGAGTTTATAGGCCTGTCTAAACTTTCGCTGAAAGGTGAACTTCAGGAGTGGCTTCAGTTCTGAGTTAGCAGGGTGTCTGAGGGCCATAGTCACGGGAGTTCTTCCAATCTCTGTCAGACCAGTAAAGTCTGGTATTTTTTGTGAATTTGAATTTTGTTCTATGTTTTTCTCCCACTCTGTCTGAGACCCGCTCTTGTGATCCCTGTTAGAGGGGTTGGTGGTGGTGGACAGGCACCATCTAGTTCTTCTGGGTTCAAGCTGTTGGAGGCTGTGGTTCATGAGGTCCATTAGTCCTTTGGACTAATATTTTCCTTGTGTCTTTTTTTTTTTTTTCATTCTCCTTTGCTGCGGATGGGATGCAACCAATAGATGTATCTTAGATGGCCGCTCACAAGCTTTTAAGATCCCAGATGATACTCACAAGGTAGGATGTAGCACATTTTCTTTATGAACTATGTTATACCAATTGACCTAGAAATCTCCTGAGACCATGGTCCCCAGCCCTCAGCCCCAGTAACTTGGTCCCTCAGGGTGTTTGGATGTGTCTAGGAAGCTTCTATGATTTTGTCTTGGTCAAGTCGCGCTGACTTCCCCTATATTTGTGTTGTCTTTACTTTCATCAAAGTTAACACTTATCTATTATCTAGTTAGTGATTTCCCCTTCCTACCCCTCCCTGCCTGCGTAACCATCAAATATTATTTTTTTCGGTGTATAAACCTTTTCTTAGGTTTTTATACTAGTGATCTCATACAATATTTGTCCTGTGACTGACTTATTTCACTCAGCATAATGCCCTCCAGATTCATCCATGTTGTGAGATGTTTTATGGATTCATCATTGTTCTTTATTGTTGAGTAGTATTTCATTGTGTGTATGTACCGTAATTTGTTCATCCATTCTTCTGTTGATGGGCACTTAGGTTGTTTCTCTCTCTTTGCTACTGTGAATAATGCCACAGTGAGCATGGGTGTGAAGTCAGTCTCTTTTGAGATACAAAAGAGATTAAACAAGCAAGGGAGGAAGCAGAGATGCGGGGAGATAGATGCCACATGAAGATCAGGAAGGAGCCAAGGAATAGAAGCTGAAAAGACAAGGACCTTCTCCTAGAACCAGCACCCTGAATTCAGATTTCTGGCCTCCTAAACCGTGAGAAAATATATTTCTGTTATAGTGGCACTAGATAACTAAGACACTTGGTGATCTGCATGTGACGTGTATCTTCCCTTATTTGTGCTTGCTTGTCTGTGCTGCTCCTTATAACTCAGAAATGATTGGGTTTAAGACATAGCCCACGCTGACATGGCCTCATTAACGTAACAAAGAAAACCTTATTCCTAAACAGGATTATATCCCCAGGTGTAAGGGTGAGGACTCCAACACATATTTTAGGCGCACATAACTCAATCCATAATATCTGGTCCAACTTAGGGCTCAGGTACCCAAAAGAATTTTGAATGTGTGGAGCCAAAATGGAAAATCAGAAACACCATTAGAAGACCAGGCAAGTGTGAGCCAGGAGGGGCTGCACCTGTGTCAAAGCATGGTCCTAGTAGACCAAGAGGGGAGTAAACAGGAAAAGCAGAGCCCTGTGTCTCTGGGGACAGTGAGGAGTGAGTTGGAGCTGTGCATCTCAATGTGCATGGGAATCACCAGGGGATCTTGTTAAAATGCAAGCTCTGATTCCAAAGATCCAAGGTGAGGCCTGAAGTTCTGCAGATCCAAGGTGCTCCAGGTGGTGCTGAGGCTGTGGGTCCAGAAACGACCCTTTGATGAAGAGGAGCCTGAGCCTGAGAGCTTGGCTTGCCAGGAAAGCACCTCACATGGCATCCATCCACTGATGCTCTACTGGGGAGACGCTGGGCCAAACCCTGTAAGTGGAGAGAAAAGGGTTTGATTTACACAAACTCAACCGACCTGTAATGTGTCATCCTAAGGCCGGATGCCCCTGTGGGGGCTGACAGGCTCCCCACAGCCTAGGGGGTTCTCAGCGGAGACCCTAGAATTCTCTGCAGAGCCACAAGGCCACACGGGAGCCAGAACACATGCTCTTTGTACTTGTTCAGGAGCCCGAACTCAAACGCCAGCAGAATTACAATATGCTTCAGTTAAAAAAAAAAAAAAAAAGCCAGAAAGCAAGCAACCCTCAAAAACCCTATTACCTCCAGCCATAAACTTTCTTCTGTAATATAACTGTGTGTGCCTGGACTACAGATGAAGTCTAACGTCTCGTGTTTGCAGGAAGGAGCGTGGCTCTCTCTCACCTCTAACAGGTGCACATATTTGGACAGTTTATGCACCTGCTTCCATGTACGGTACTGTTATGGATTGAATTCTGTCCCCCAAAAATTATGTTGAAATCGTGACTCCTGCACCTGTAACTGTGACGTTATTTGGAAATGTTCTGTAGTTGTTAGGTGCCGACCCTATTTCCAAACAAGATCACTGTCTTAGTTACCTAAACCCATTGTCGTTGAGTCGATGCTGACTTATAGCAAGAGCAGCCCCATAGGGTTTCCAAGGCTGTAATCCTTACAGAAGCAGACAGCCACATCTTCCTACCACAGAGCAGCTGGTTGGGTTCAAACCCCAACCTTCTGGTTAGCAGCTGAATGCTTAACCACGGGGCCACCAGGGCTCCTCTTAATTATCTTGTGCTGCTGTAACAGAAATACCACAAAACGGGTGGTGTTAACAAACAGAAATTTATTTTCTCACAGTTTAGGAGGCTAGAAGTCAGAATTCAGGGCACCAGCTCTAGGGGAAGGCTTTCTCTCTCTTTGGGCTCTGAAGGAAGGTCCTTGTTCCTTGGTTCCTGGTGATCTACACGTGACGTGGTATCTATCTTCCCCCATCTCTGGTTGCTTCTCTTTACCCAGTCTGCTCAGTTTATATCTCAAAAGAGATTGATTTAAGACACACCCTCCCCTCATTAACTGCCTCATTAACATAACATAGAAAACCCATTCCCAAATGGGATTATAGCCCCAGGTACAGGAGTTAGGATTTACAACACATGTTTTTGGGGGAAACAGTTCAATCCCTAACAGTCATGTTCATAAGTATGGGGTTAGGACTTCAGCATGTCTTTTGGGACACAATTTAACCTGTAATTATCCATTGTGAAACTGAACGTGCCAAGTTGCTGGGTGCCCTCCCACCCATTTTTAACAAAAGCAGAGTAGCTGGCGTCTAGTGGCTTTTCCTTAAGCTTGTTTGTAGAGACTGTATTATTCCTCATGGCAATCCGTTGCATGTCAGAGTAGAACTGTGTGCTCTGCAGGACTTTCAGTGGCTGATTCTTCTGAAATAAATCACCAGGCCTTTCTTCCAAGGCACCTCTGGGTGAGCTTGAACCTCCAGCCTTTCAGTTAGCAGCTGAGTGCATTCACCCTTTGCACCACCCAAGGACTCCTGTACTATTCCCGGTTCCTCCCTCTGTCATGGAGAATGCTCTAAGTCATTTTATGGAGAGGACAGAAGTTGGGCGCCGAAGCTGTGCCCTGAAATTGGGTGGCCTAGTGTGGCTTCGCTGCACACAGGAACTTCCCACTGACTGAGGAGGGGACGTTGGAGCCACAGTCCACATCCAGTGCTCTGCTTGCACGAGCAGGTCCCGGTTGAGGACAGGAGGTGGGTGGGGGGAGGCAAGAGTTAACGCGCGACGCCACACAATCCTGTTTTATGTAGGATGTTCTCCTTGTCCCTCTCTCTGCATCTCCACGCTGCCTTACTTCGCGACTTCATTAGCAGCAAGCTGCTAATTAAATCTCATATTTATGAACAGGAAATAAAATCATTGGACCTTTTTTAAATAGGGTTTTATGAGTTTGGGCCCAGGCAGCTGAGTCAGCAGTCAAGGGCCAGCAGTGTGGAGAACTAAAGCTTCAAGGCAAAATAAATAAGACAAACAGCGGGAAGATGGTTCACTCTCAGGCCTTGGGCATTTCACTCCTCGGTGGGACAAGCCTGGGTCCATCCTGGAAGCAGCGTCGCTGGGGGGTGGGGGCGGGGGGAAGGAGCTCCTTCCTGGCCTCCTCTTGTTTAATTTTATTGTGGTAAAATATATATAACATAAAAATTGCCATTTACCTATTTTTATGTGTACAACTCCGTGGCATTAATTACAATCACCATGTTGTACTACGATCACCACCATCCATTTCCAAAAGTTTTATATCATCCCTAACAGAAGCTCAGCGCCCCGGAAGCAATAACTCCCCGTTCCTCCCTCCCCAGCCTGTGTTGTTGTTATTAGGTGCCGTTGAGTCAGTTCCAATTCATAGCCACCCTATGTACCACAGAACGAAACACTGCCCGGTCCTGCACCATCCTCATAATCGTTGTTATGCTTGAGCCCAGTATTTCAGCCACTGTGTCAATCCGTCTCACTGAAGGTCTTCCTCAAACCCCTGGCAACCACTAATGTACTTGCTGTCTCTATGCCTAGTCTAGACATTTCATGTAAGTGGGATCATAACATATTTGTCCTTTTGTGTCTGACTTATTTCAGTCAGCATCATGTCTTCATGGTTCCTCCATGTCATAGCGGGTATCAGGACTTCATTTCTCATTTTATCTGTTCATCTGTGTGGACACTTGGCTTGTTTCTACCTTTTGGCTATTGTGAACATTGCTGAAATGAAAATCGGCGTACAAGTTTCTGTTTGAGTGCTTGCTTTCAAGTCTTTTGTCTATATACCTCGGAGTGGAATTCCTGGCTCATGTAGTAATTCTGTCTTTAACTTTTGAGGAACTGCCAAACTGTTTGCCACAGCAGCTGCACTGTTTTACAATCCCACCAGCAATGGATGAGGGTTCCAATTTCTCCACATCCTCAACACTTGTTATTTTCTATTTCTTTTTTTGCTGATAATAGCCGTCGCAGTGGGTGTGAAGTGGTATCTCATTATCGTTTTGGTTCAAATTTCCCTAATGACTAATGACTGTTGAGCATCTTTTCATGTGCTTATTGGCCATTTGTAGATCTTTGGAAAAATGTCTATGCAGATCTTTTGCCCAATTTTCAATTGGATTGTTTATCTTTTTGTTGTTGAGTTGTAGGAGTTCTTTATATATCCTAGATGTTAAACACTTAACAGATATGTGATTTCCAAATATTTTCTTTGCGCTTTCTTGATAAAGTCGTTCGATGCCCAAAAGTTTTTTTAATTTCGATGAAATTCAATTTATCTATTTTTTTGTTTTGTTTTTTGCTTTTGGAGTCATATCTGAGACTCCATGGCCAAGTACAAGGTCCTGAGATTTTCCCCTCTTCTCTTGGTTTTGAAGGGCTTGGGCTTCGGGTGCTGGGGGGGTCTCACAGCCCAAGCCTGTCACTGCAAGTTGGGTTGTTTCATCCCCGGGTCAGCCAGACTCTGACTCTGTGCGGCTGGGTTTCTTGCCAAACCCAGCTGTTTTATTTTCTTTTTTCTTCTCATACCAGAAAAATCACTCCTCACCTACAAACTTAGACTAGTCCCTCCCCACCGTGTGCATGCGGGAGGCTCTCGGATGCCGCTTCCTTTTCACGTGTGACTTCGTTGTTGCTGCTTCCTCTGAAGGGTCTCTGAAGTACCCTGTCAATCGTGGCCTCCAGTAACCCTACTTCTCTGCAGCTGCCCATGTGAGAACTTGTCTCCTTCTGCTCTTTGAAGCTGGAGCCTCTTGGAGTGCTCCCTTGATGAATCCAATGGGAGTTTCCTCACCCTGCGCTGGAGGAACAGGAAGGGGCCTTCATGCCACCATTGACGTGTGGGTCTCTCCAATGGGTAACCAACCACTAGTTGCCATCGACTCGATTCCAACTTATGGCGGCCCCATCTATGTCAGAGTAGACCTGTGCTCCATAAGGTTTTCAATGGCTGATTTTTGGCAAGTAGATCTCCAGGCCTTTCTTCCAAGGCACCTCTGGGTGGACTTTAACCGCCAGCCTTTTGGTTCGCAGCCAAACGCATCAACCATTTCCACCACACAGGGACTCGCTCACTGAGTAGAAAGCCTAACTTTTAAAAAATCTAATCCCCCAGGAGTTGACAAGGATGTGGAGGTAGTGGCACTCTCATCCACTGCTGGTGGGAAACATTTTTGGCAATTTCTTATAAAGTTAAGCATATGCCTATCATATGATCCAGGACTACTCCTAAGTATTTAATACCCGCCCCCCAAATGAAAATATATGTCCTGCACAAAGACTTGTACAAGAATGTCCCAATAAAAGAGAAGACATCCCAAATGTTCATCAACAGGGGAATGGATAAACAAATTGGGATGCATGTCATTGATGGAATACTGCTCAGGAACAAAAAGGAACAAGCCACTGATGCCACCACAAATGGATGTGCCCCAAAAGGCTGAGCAACCCAAGAAGCCCAACCCAAAAGAGTACTGATTGGTCTACTCCACTTTGCTGAGGTTCAGGGAAAGGCAGAACTGATAGAATTGCTATGGTGGTGGCCTTCAGGGGAGGGAGGATAGAATGGATAGGGCTAGAAGGAACTTTCTAGGGCAATCGTCATGCCCCCATTCTCAATTGGGGTCTTGGTTGCATGGGCGTCTTCTATCAAATTCACTGAACTGTATACTTGAGACCAGTGTTGCTTAAGAATTAATTATACCTCAGTTTTTTAAAAAGGAAAGAGAACAGTAAATGTCCTTACCATCCGGACAGGTTGGGAAATCAAGGGGAATTGGGCTAGAAATGGTAGATTTGGGCCCTGTGGTGTAGGGTCATGAAGGGTAGGATTTGAAACGCGTCTTCGTTGTGTAGGAATGGAGGGGACTCTGTGAGCTTCTGGGAAAGGAAGGGGTAACCTTTATTAATCACCTACATGTGCAGGAAGAGGGCACTGGTGATTCAGTGGTAGAATTCTTGCCTTCCACACAGGAGACCCGCGTTCAATTCCCGGCCAGTACAGCTCGTGTGCAGCCACCACCCGTCTGTCAGTGGAGACTTGCCTGTTGCTATGATGCTGAACAAGTTTCAATGGAGCTTCCAGACTAAGACAGACTAAGAAAAAAGGCCTGGTGAACTACCTCCAAGAATCAGCCAGTGACAACCCTATAAGCAACATCATGAATTTGTCAAGGATTTCATTTTACTTGGATCAACAATCAATGCCCATGGAAGCAGCAGTTCAGAAATCTAACACCTGATTGCACTGGGCAAATCTGCTGCAAGAGACCTCTTTAAAATCTTAAAAAGCAAAGATGTCACTTTGATGACTAAGGTGCACCCAACCCAACCCATGGTGTCATATAAATGCGAAAGCTGGGTAGTGAAAATGGAAACTGAAGAAGAATTGACGCATTTGAATTATGGTGTTGGCAAAGAATATTGAATATACCACGGACTGCCGGAAGAACACTCAAATCATTCTTGGAGGAAGTACAGCCAGATTGCTCCTTAGAATTGAGGATGGTGAGACTGCTTCTCACTTACTTTGGATATGTCCTCAGGAAGGACCAATCACTGGAAAAGGACATCATGCTTGGTAGAGTGTCAGCAAAAAAGAGGAAGACCTTCAATGAGAAGAATTGACACAGTAGCTACAACAGTGGGCTCAAACATAGCAACAATTGGGAGGATGGTGCAGCACCAGGCAATGTTTCCTTCTGTTATACACAAGATCACTATGAGTCAGAGACAACTCGATAGCACCTAACAACAACAACATGGATCGCAAGCATCTGATCCGTAACTGATCATGTGGATGGTGCAGGACCAGACAGCATTTGGTTCCATTGTGCATGAGGTAGCCGTGAGTCGGGGGCCAACTCCACAGTAGCTAACATACGTGCAGGACACAGTCATTGCATCAAATCCTTTAATCTTTCCAACAATTCCATGCCCTGTTTCCCCATGAGAACGTTTCTGCTCTATAAGTCTTTCCAACCTGTCTGCCTCCCAGACGGGCTCTTTCCTCAACCTCCAGGATCTCCTGGGAGAATGAGGCCCCAGAGCTGGCCTGACAGCAGGGGTGGAGAGAAGTCGCAAGGTTGTCAGTGAGGAGCTGAGTTCGGGGTACCAGGGTGATACTTGGTGTTCCAGGCTCCCATACCCCATTAACAGAGAGTCAGAGGAGAAAATAATAGGATGATGTGCTTGACTTTGGGCAGGCGCAGTGTGAGGCTTCAGAATGTTCTAGAAGCCGCACATCCACAGATGACCTTCCTTCTTGGTGGAGTTGAAAATCAGGGGATTGGATAAGGCTGAGACCAATATGACTTTCTTAGAGGGCTTGGGTTATATTTGTCACTTGCATCTGTTAGGATTGTTTTCAGCTGCAAGTAATAGAAACGCAGCCACAGGTTTATACATCCAAAACCCACTGCTATCAAGTCGATTCCGACTCATAGTGACTGTGTGGCACAGAGTAGAACTGGCCCATAGGGTTTCCAAGGCTGTAAATCTTTATGGAAGCAGACTGCCACATCTTTCTCCCGTGGAGTGGCTGGTGGGTTAGCAGCCGAGAGCTTTAACAACTGCACCACCAGGGCGTTTTTTCTGGGTGAGACAGCTTAGCAGCCCGGGCAGCAGGAAGGGTGGGGTCTGGTGCTGCTGGCTCCTCCCTGGTCCTCCTTCCCCCCTGCCCCCTATCCATCCCCTGTCCCTCAGTGACAGACACAGCCCTGGTTCTCTGAACACCCTGCTTGCCTCGGCCGACAGGGCTGGATTATCCAATAAGCAAGGTACGCACGGGCTAACTTGTGTTTACTTACTAATTGTAATGCACAATTTCACCACATCCTTGATGTGGTGAAAAACAGGTGAAATTACGCACTACAGATTAGTAAGTAAGCACAATTCAGCCTGTGCATACCTTGCTTATCGGGTAATCCGCCCCTGCTCAATGAGCACAGTTGCCCCCTCCCCCGCAGCGTCCCCCTCTGTGGATGGAAGGTCACCCACAGACTTAGCTCAGAGACAAAAGGGGAAGTCAGTGTGGCAGCCCACCCCCACCCCCACCTCTGTATCGGCTAAAAATAGAGGCAGCATCTGGTAGGGGCAGCGTGGGGCTTCCGGGGAGGCAGCCACAGCATCAGCGTTTTCTGGGGCCTCGGAAGCAGCAAGCCGGAGGAGAGGGAATCTGAGAGGCCCGCGGAGACCCCCCCTACCCAGGCCAGGACATAGCTAGTTTCCAAAGAGGTGAGCATATGTTTGACTGGCTCGTCTCCCAAGCACGTGTGTTCTATGCTCTGAATCCAGGTCCTTGTTCTGTGCAAATTGCTCATGAGGCAAGGCTAGGCTGGGGTGGGACCCCTTTCTGCCCCCAACACCTATTTCTCCTGCACTCTCACATCTTCACGGATGTTCTTTTTCACTTCTTAATTTCATAAACAAGGCGGTGGACTCTCGGCATTGGGTGCTGGGGCCACTATTTTATGCCATAGCTTTTATTGCAGAGTCTCTGCTATGAGTCAGAATCGACTCCACGGCATTGGGTTTGGTATTGGTTTTTTGAATGGAGGAAACAATGACCTGTTTGGCTGCTAACCAAAAGGTTGGAGGTTCAAGTCCAGCCAGAGGTGCCTCAGAAGAAAGGCCTGGTGATCTACTTCCAGAAAATCAGCCATTGAAAACCCTATGGAGCACAGTTCTACTCTGACACACTTGGAGGCGCCATGAGTCTGGTAGACTCAACAGCAACAGATTTTTTTAAACACCTGGTGATGGATTTGAGTTATACACTGTTTTCATGTGCTGGAGTTTTATTTTCTTCTGAGCAAGGTCAGTGCAAGGTGCTGAGGATGGGCTGAGGGCACAAAGGGGTCTTGTTGAAGGAGGGAGAGGCCCACAGCTCCCAGCTGGGCAAAGAGGAGATTGAGCTGCCCTGTTTCCAGAAGCTGGCCCTTGCCTTTGTCTGAAATGCCCAACCCTGCAGCCTAGCCTCTCTCTGGGTGCTGGAAGGACCCTTGGCCTCCCCGGGGTACCCCTTTCCATCAGTTCCTCAGAGATTTATTAAGATTCTATATGCACAGAAGTGGACCAGTACTAAATGCTGCCCAACAGTTGACCCAAGGCCCAGCCCCTGCCCACAGCAAGATGGAATGAAAAGAAACATTGAACAGTCAAACCAGGCGTGAGGCCTTGTATTTATCCAGAATCCAAGGAGAAAGGGGTGGCATGGGACAAGCGCTCACCAAGGAGGGACCATGGACTCTACAGGGGAATCTCCCCTCCTCCTGGGACCTCTTGGAGGCATCTGAGAAGGTTTCTCGTTTCCTAATGGAACACTTCAGCAATATTTTCAGTCCTGCCGGTCTGCAGAAATGTCTGCAACCTCCTGGGATCGTTTGCTGATTAGAGAGCAGACTGTGGTCTTCTTTCATGGTGTTAAGCTGACTTCACTGGTTTGGAAAAGGTGGCTAGGTCTTAGGGTCATTCTTTAAAATGTGACACAGAATGATAAATTTGTGGTGTCTGATATGAATTGAATTGTGACACCCCAAAATTTATGATGAAGTTACCCTGGTACCTGTGAACGTGACCTTGTTTGGAAATAGGGTCTTGGGAGATGTTATCAGTTAAGTTAGTATGAGGTCATACTGGAGAAGGGTGGGCCCTAATCCGGTATGAGTGGTGTCCTTACACAAGAGAAGAGACGCTCAGAGGAAAGCCAGCCACATGGAAGCAGAGGCCAAGGTTGGAGTTACACTGCACCTGGGCCTGTTAGAAGCTGGAAGAGGCAGGATGGTTCCTCCCCTAGGTCTTTGGGAGAGAACACGGTCCTGCTGAACCCTGAATTTGGACTTCTAGCTTCCATAACTCGGAGACAATAAATTTTGGTTGCTTTAAAACTACCAATCTGTGATATTTTCTGATGGCAGCCCTAAGAAACCAAAAAAAAAAAAAAAAAAAACCTCATTGCCGTCAAGTCGATTCCAACTCATGGCAACCCCGTGTTACAGAGTAGAACTGCCCCATAGGGTTTTCTTGGCTGTAATCTTTATGGAAGCAGATTGCCAGGCCTTTCTTCCATGGTACTGCTGGGTGGGTTGGAACTGCCAACCTTTTGGGTTAGAAGACGAGCGCAAATCATTCACGCCACCCAGAGACCCAAGAAACTAATGCGGTGGCTCAGAGTCACACACGGGGAGTAACCACCCCAGGGCAGAAATTTCAGAGTGACCTCCACTCTCGCTACCTGCGTGGGTGAAGCTACGCCTGCAACACACTCGCATCCAGCCAGTGACCGACCTTCAAGCCTGGCTTCCCAATGCACTGGCTCAGAGCTCCTGGCACACAGGCAAGAAAAGATGCAGGACAATAGAAGCAGCTGGGTCACCTCACTCCACAGCGAAGGAAACACCTTCCCAATACTCACGGTCTATACTAAGCATTGGTTTCTGGGTGCAGTTTTGATGGGTGCCTTGTTTAATTATTGATGATGGCTTCGTGTGGCATGCACATAAAAGAGGCATTGCATATAACTTGTAATGCTTAACTTAGATGGGAAGAAGAAGCTATAAACACTCTCTGAGCATAAACCAAAAAAAAAAAAACAAAACCCAAACCCATTGCTGTTGAGTCAGCTCTGACTCATGGCATCCCCCTGTGTTATAGAGTAGAACTGCTCCATAGGGTGTTCTCGGCTGTAATCTTTTTGGAAACAGATCGCCAGGCCTTTCTTCCACGGCACCCCTGGTTCGGTTTGAACCACCAACCTTTCGGTCAGTGTTGTTTTTTATTTTTGTTTAATTGTACTTTAGATGAAGGTTTACAGAACAAATAGTTTCTCATTAAACAGTTAGTACACATATTGTTTTACGACTTGGTTAACAACCCCAGGACATGTCAACACTCTCCCTTCTCGACCTCGGGTTCCCTGTTACCAGTTTTCCTGTCCCCTCCCGCCTTGTAGTCCTTGTCCCTGGGCTGTTGTGCCCCTTTAGTCTCATTTTGTTTTATGGGCCTATCTAATCTTTGGCTGAAGGGTGAACCTCGGGAATGACTTCATTACTGAGCCAGAAGGATGTCCAGGGGCCATACTCTCAGGGTTTCTCCAGTCTCTGTCAGGCCAGTAAGTCTGGTCTTTTTTTTTTTGTGAGTTACAATTTTGTTCTACATTTTTCTCCAGCTCTGTCCGGAGCCCTCTATTGTGATCTCTGTCAGAACAGTCAGTGGTGGTAGCCGGGCACCAGGTACTTGTACTGGACTCAGTCTGGTCGAGGCCGTGGTAGTTGTGGTCCATTAGTCCTTTGGACTAATCTTTCCCTTGTGTCTTTCGTTGTCTTCATTCTCCCTTGCTCCCGAAGGGGTGAGACCAGTGGAGTATCTTAGATGGCTGCTCACAGGCTTTTAAGACCCCAGACACTGGTCTCCAAGGTAGATGGGTCAGTGGTGTTGTTGTTGTTAGGTGCCATCGAGTTGGTTCCAACCCATAGTGACCCTATGTACTACCGAATGAAACACTGCCCGGTCCTGCACCATCCTCACAATCGTTGCTATGCTTGAGCCCGTTGTTGCAGCCACTGTGTCATTCCATCTCATTGAGGGTCTTCCTCTTTTTCGCTGGCCCTGTACTTTACCAAGCATGATGTCCTTCTCCAGGGACTGGTCCCTCCCAACAGCATGTCCAAAGTATGTAAAATGTACTCTCGCCATCCTTGCTTCTAAGCAGCATTCTGGCTGTACTTCTTTTGGTCAGTAGTTGAGCACAAACCCTTTGCGCCACCCAGGAACTTTCTCTGAGCATTTGAGATTCCCCCAAATAATTCTTTTCCAGTAACTTTCAGAGACTCAAGTTCTTAGAGGCATCATTTTCTAGGGTCGTTTTCCCACCACAACTGTGTAGGAGGCACAAAACGTCTCAGAAACCCGATCTTTTATTTCCTGGTGGTGCAAACGGTTTGCACTTGTCTACTAACCAAAAAATTGGTAGTTCGAACCCACCCAGCAGTGCTGCAGAAGCAAAGGCCTGGTGATCTGCTTCCGTAAATATCCCGGCCAATAAAACCCTATGGAGCAGCTCTACTCTGTAACACATGGGGTTGCCACAAGTTGGAACCAACTTAACAGCAGCAGATTTTTGGAAACCCATGAAAAGAAAAGCCTCCAACCTTCCAGCCCCAACAAATGCATTTAAAGATGCTTTTACCCAGTAGATCGTCAAAGAGAGACACCATAGAACCCTCTCTCCTTAAGGAAAACTGGTAGATTTTGAGATGTTTTGGGCTTTCTCTTCCCAACTCCCTGACTTTGTGCAAGTAGGTGGAAAATATGAGTCCACGTATTTTAAGTTTGAAGTTCTCTGGTTCTCTGCTTGCTTTAAAACAGGTGAGCCAGCCAACGGTAAATTCCGGAAGTTCATGTGCAAGGAGTGATCTTGGGAATCTCCAGAGCTCTCTGGATGAGGGGTGTGACATACAGAGGCCAGAATAGTTGTTAGTTGCCATTGAAACAGCTTGGACTCCTGGCGACCCCACGTACAACAGATAGAAACATTGCCCGATCCTGCACCATCTTCATGATCATTGGTGTGCTTGAGTCCATGGTTGTGGCCACTGAGTATTTTGAGTGCCTTCCAACCTAGGGAGCTCATCTTCCTGCACTATATCAGACAATATGCTGTTGTACCATAGGGTTTTCTGTGTCTGATATTTGGAAGTAGATTGCCAGGCCTTTCTTCCTAGTCTGTCTTAGTCTAGAGGCTCCACTGAAACCTGTCTACCATGAGTGATCCTGCTGGTATTTGAAATACCAGCGACATAGCTTCCAGTATCACAGTAACATGCAATCCACTACAGTACAACAAACTGACAAATGGGGGGAGAAAGAGGGCTAAAATAGCAACCTGCCCCTTTCTGGCCAGACCCTCTGTTATGGGTTCAGTTGTGTTCGCCAAAAAAGATATGTTCAAGTCCTAACCCCAGGTACCTGTGAGTGTGACCTTATTTGGAAATAGGGTCTTTGCAAAGGTAATCAAGTTAAGATGAGGTCCTACTGGAATAAGGTGGGCCTTAAATGCAATGTGACTGGTGTCCTTATAAGAAGAGGGAAACTGGGACACAGACACACAGAGGGAAGATGACCATGTGAACACAGAGGCAGAGATTGGAGTGATGCAGCCACAAGCCAAGGGTTGCCAGCAACCACCAGAAACAAGAAGAGACAAAGAAGGATTCTCCCGTAGACCTTCAGAGGGAGCACAACCCTGCCAACACGTTGATTTTGGACTCCCAGCCTCCAGAACTGAGAGAAAATGTGTTTCTGTTGTTTTAAGTCCCCCTCCACTTTGTGGTCCTTTGTTACAGCAGCTGCAGAGCACTCATACGCCCTCCCTTTTACTTTCATGCCCCCAGCCCAGGGCTCCTGCCCCACCTCAGTTGCCATCTTTCCTCTCTTTGCTTTGTCTTTTCTTCATTTCTCTTTCTTTTTCTTGGCTCTGCACCTGTGGGTACTGAATAAAACTCTGAGTCTTATTCCCTTTTCTCTGGCCTGAACCCCAATCTTCCCCCACTATCTGACCTTGCCTTCCGTCCCTGCCTCTGCCTCTGTCTTGCTTCTCTTCACCAGTGTCCCACACAAGGCATGGCTGGGACTTCCACAGGTAATGTCACCTCCTGCAGGAACCTCGGGTCTGAAAAGCCACTGGGTTCCTACAATGAAGGGTGCCCGTGCGTGCCCCCTGAGGTTCAGACCCCAGCTTGGCCACGCCTGTTGCTGTAGAGTCGATTCCAGCTCATGGCGACTCCACGTGTTGCAAAATAGAACAACTCCATAGAGTTTTCTCGGTTGTGATCTCTATGGAATGAGGAGCCCCAATGGCGCAACCCAGTTAAGTGTTCAGCTGCTAACCGAAAGGTCAGCATTTCGAACCCACCCAGCAGCTCCCTGGAAGAAAGACCTGGTGATCTGCTCCTGTAAAGATTAAAGCCTAGAAAACCCTATGGGACAGTTCTACTCTATCACATGGGGTCACTATGAGTTGAAAATCAACTGGACGGCACCCAACAACAACTATCCTTGTGGAAGCAGATCACCAGGCCTTTCTTCCACAGCACCACTGGGTGGATTCGAACTGCCAACCTTTAGGTTACCAGTCGATCACAAACCATTTGTGCCACCCAGGGACCCTTTCCAGCTTGGCCACTTCCTCCCTAATCCCATGTCATCCCCTCTTCAGGCCTAATTGTTTTGGTCTGTTCTCAGAGATGATAATACCTGGAGCGAGGGCTGGAGTAATGGTCTCCTCAGGGCCTGCCACCCCTGTGTGCTCAGACATGGGAGCTGTTTTGATTTTCAAGGTCCCTGACATTAAGGGTTTGGGGTTGCTGAGGCTGTGACAGGAAGCTGGGAAGAAGATGGTGGGAGAGAGGAGGACACTTGCCCAGCACCCTGGGGCAGCGGTGAAGCCTGACACCACTCACATATGTCTCTGCCCATCTCCCTCGCCTACCCACAGGGCACTGTGGTCATGCTGAACTAGGAGCCCACCTACCAGGGACACACTGGAGAAATGAGCAGACACGGCCAGCTTCCCCAGCATTGGACTGGCTATGCTCCTGGGTACATTAGAACAATTAATTACAGCCAAGCCCTGATTATCTCTAGTAATAGAGGAGACCAGAATAACACAGAGCTAATTGAAAAGTGGGAGTGCAGAGAAGAGGGCCCCATTCCGTGAGAGAGCTGTTTATTTTGTAGTTAATTATGCGTAAAGGGACCCTTTCTGGGTCCCCCTCTCCTTCCTTCTCTCTCTCTCCCTCTACTAAACCTAAAACTTAATTGGGTGCACAAACTGTTTTGCTCGCAATATAGCGGACGCCCAGTTAATGCATTTTAACTAACTTGCTCCCTTGCCATTGCTTTGGCAGAAGCACTGCAGAACAGAAGCACTGACTGGTTCAGATTTCACTTCTACGCTGGCCTAATCACGGATGGAAATGCTCATTGTTGTAATAATCATGGTAATAATGGCCCCATGGCCCCATACTTAGACATCATGCCTTATTCTTCTAAAAGTACCTCCAATAAATGGCCATATTACTACAAGGCACACAGAAGAAGGGGAAATGGAACAGACCAGAAGTCTGGAATCTCCACAGATAGGATGTCTTAGTTACCTAGTGCTGCTATAACAGAAATACCACAAGTGGATGGCTTTAACAAACAGAAATTTATTCTTTCACTGTCTAGGAGGCTAGAAGTTCGAATTCAGGGTGTCAGCTCCAGGGGAAGGCTTTCTCTCTCTGTCAGCTCTGATGGAAGGCCCTTGTCATCAATTTTCCCCTGCTCTAGAAGGTTCTCAGAGCAGGGTCCCCAGGTCCAAAGGACATACACTCCTGGCTCTACTTTCTTGGTCGTAGGAAGTCCCCATGTCTCTCTGCTCACTTCTCTCTTATATCTCAGAAGAGATTCACTTAAGACACAACCTCATCTTGTAGATTGAGTCCTTCCTAATTAACATAACTGCTGTTAATCCCACCTCATTAACAGAGAAGTAAGATTTACAAGACATAGGAAAATCACATTAGATGACAAAATGGTGGATGGTCACACAATACTGGGAATCATGGACTAGCTAAGTTGACACACATTTTGGGGGGACACAGTTCAATCCATGACACAGGGTCTTTGGTCCCTGGAGGATGGAGAGTGGGTTTGGGTCGCTATTTGTGGGTTGCCCATGAGTCTTTTCCTGAATGGGCAGATGGGAGGGGTATTGAGGTCTCTCTCATTTTCTTGCTCCATGGAAAACTATAAATCTCTGTTATGTCTGCAGTTTCCCCCCATCGGGGTCTTGGTTATTCCTTTCCTCCCAGGAGGTCTGGCCATGTTATTGTTGGGGGCCATCAAGTCCATTCCAACTCATAGCAACTCCATGTGACAGAGTAGAACTGCCCCATAGGGTTTTCTAGGCTGTAATGTTTACAGGAGCAGATCTCCAGGTCCTTCTCCCACGTAGCTGCAGGGTGGCACCACGGTTAAGCACTCAGCTGCTAAGTTGGCGGTTCAAACTAGATGGTGCCTGGTTACCACCATTGACTGCTCTGACAGGGATCACGACAGAGGGTTTTGGACAGAGCTGGAGAAATATGTAAAACAAAATTCTAACTCACAAAAGACCACCAGACTTACTGGCCTGACAGAGACTGGAGAAACCCCAGGAGTATGGCCCCAGGACACTCTTTCAGCTCAGTAATGAAGTCACTCCCAAGGTTCACCCTTCATCCAAAGATTAGATAGGCCCATAAAACAAAACGAGATTAATGGGGCACAACAGCCCAGGGACAAGGACTAGAAGGCAGGAGGGGACAGGAAAGCTGATAATAGGGAACCCAAGGTCAAGAAGGGAGAGCGTTGGCATGTCATGTGATTGTTAACCAATGTCATAAAACAATATGTGTACTAACTGTTTAATGGGAAACTATTTGTTCTGTCAACCTGCATCCTAAAGTACAATTAAAAAAAATTTTTTTTAATAAAAATTAAAAAAAAAAGAAAAAAAAGCCCAAAAGTTTGGCGGTTCATACTGACCCAGTGGCACTACAGAAGAAAGACCTGGTGATCTGCTCTCATAAAGGTTACAGCCTAGACAGCCCTATGGGGCAGTTCTACTCTGTAACACATGGGATTATGAGTCAGAATCAACTCGATGGCAACAGGTCTGGTTTTATATATGTATAATTATATAAAATATACGTTGTTGTTAGGTGCTGTCAAGTCGATTCTGACTCAGAGCAACCCTATGTGACAGAGTAGAACTGTTCTGTAGGGTTTCCAAGTCTGTAATCTTTATGGGAACAGATCGACAGGTCTTTTTCCCTGAGATCCACTGGGTGGGTTTGAACCACCAGCCTTTCAGTTAGCAGCTAGGCGCTTAACCGTTGTGCTACCAGGGTTCCTAAGCCTGTCTACAGTCTAGAGTAATCCTAGATTAGGTGACAGACAACCTAAGCTTGAAGATGCAGGATTTGTGGAGGACGTCTTTTCCCAGCTCTTCTGCGCTACAGCAGTCTTTTTGTGGACACCACCTGCCTCCACCCTTGCCACCTTCTGTGGGTTTTGCGACTGAGTCATCACTGTCCTCCTACCCCGGTACTGAGTGCCCACCGCACATTAGACACCCACAGCACAAAAGGCATCTTGTCCTGGCTGTCCAGGAGTTTATATCCCAAAAGTCATCTGGTGAAGAAGTTACTGTAAAACCAAACACTAAACCAAACCCATTACCGTCGAGGCAATACTGACTCATAGGGACCCTACAGGACATAGTAGAACTGCCCCAAAGGTTTGCAAGGCTATAATCTTTTTTTTTTTTAATTGTACCTGAGGTGAAAGTTTACAGTGCAAATTAGTTTCTTATTCAAAAATTTATACACAAATTTTTTGGTGACATTGGTTGCAACCCCTACAATATGTCAGCACTCTCCCCCTTTCCACTCTGTGTTCCCCATGTCCATTCGTCCAGTTTTCCTGTCTCTCCTTCCTTCTCGTCTTTGCTTTTGGGCAGGCGTTGCCTATTTGGTCTTGTACACTTAATCGAACTAAGAAGCACGTTTCTAAGGCTGCAGTCTTTATGGAAGCAGACTGCCGCCTCTTTCTCCAGTGGAGCAGCTGTTGGGTTTGAAACTTACAGTTAGCAGCTGAGCACTTAACCACTGTGCCACCAGGGCTCCTTAAGTTACTGTAAACTCTTCTGTCACACAATGAGAGGGTGACGTGTTATGCTCAGTCAACAATTCTGGCTGCTGTTGGGTTATCCATTTCCAAAGAATTGCTGCTGTTGAGTCAGCTCTAACTCATGGCGACCCAGTGCTCATTGGAATGAAACGCTGCCCATTCCTGTGCTGTCCCCATGATCAGGTGTGGATTGGACCCTTGAAATCCAGGTTGTTGCTGCTGCTGTTGTTGTTAGATGCTGTCGAGTCCGCTCTGACTCATAGCGACCTCTTGTTCAACAGAACTAAATGCTGCCCTGTCCTGAGCCATCCTCACAGTAGTAAGCATATTTGAGCCCATTGTTGCAGCCACGGTGTCAGTCCATCTCGTTGAGGGTCTCCATTGTTTTCCCTGATCCTCTACTTTACCAAGCATGGTGTCCTTCTCCAGGGACTGGTTGCTCTTGATGACGTGTCCAAAGTAATTGAGACAATATTTCTCCATCTTCATCTCCAAGGACCATTCTGGCTGTATGTACTTCCTCCAAATTCTTCTAAGGAATTAGAATTCAATAAACTGGACTTCACTCCCGGACACCAATGGATATGCCGAGATCTTTTCTGGATGGTTGCAGAAGGCCCTTCAGAATCTAGTACTGCTCCAGGGTTGGATCAGATTGCAAATATCCATTGTGGCTGTAATGTGGATGTGATGGTTGGGAGTACCAGAAAATGAGGAGAGCTCCAGGACAGAACTCAGAGCCAGCTGGCTCTTCTGCATTTCATCCAGGGAAGATGGTTTGTGACAATATGGCTCTGTCCCTGCAACTCAGACTTTGGAGGGACGTATATTCTAGGCTTCTAATCCATGACTGATTGGGCGTACAAGATACATTGGCACTTAGTTCCAAATTGCAGGCGCAGCAAAACACCCTGGGTACAAATGAAGGGCATGTAATGCCGTCAGCAGGCTGTCGTGGTGCAAACCCACCCCACGCTCGTGGAGATAAAAGTCTTATCCACTGAAGGGAGGAAGATGATAGCAAGAGAACCGCCGCGCTCATCCACTGGAAATCAATCACTTTATAAATATTAAACGCCTGTTTATGTAAGATACTTGCGAGGCCACGGGGTGAACGAGGAAATATGAGATAGGTCCTTGCCCAGAGGATCATAAGTTGCATGGCAGACATAAAAAGATGCTAACAGCACCACGTGGGTGAGTTTCAAATCGGAAGTACCCACAAAAGCGTTGAGGGTAAATCTTTTCAGTTATTCTCTGGTTTCTGTTTGGTATGTAGATAGTTATGCAGGGCAACTAGGGAGGAACTTCTTGTTTCTATCTGGAGCTTGCTACTGGCTTCTGAAGGGGTTGACGTTGATTAAATGCCTACCATGCGGCGTGCTGTAGGAGTCCCTGGGTGGTGCAAAGGTTGATATATTTGCTGCTAACTGAATGGTTGTTTGTTCGAGTGTACCCAGAGGCATTTGGAAGAAAGTCTTGGCAATCTACTCGCGAAAAATAAGCCATTGAAAACCCTGTGGAGCACAGTTCTACTCTGACACGCATAAGACGGCCATGAGTTGGAGCTGACTCAGTGGCAACTGGTGGTAATGTGTGCACAAAAACCCTAAGATGTTAGTACGACTTGTCCAGTTTAACAGGCCGATAAATGGAGGCTCAGAGAGGTTGAGCAGCATGCCCAAGGTGGCACAGCAGTAGATGGCAGATCTGGAGTTCAAATCCAGGACTCTCTGACTTCAGAAACATAGCCTTTCCACTAGAACCCAGAAGGAAGCTGTCAGTTTTATCTCTTTATACAAATATTTGTTGGTTTGATTTTCTTTTTGTTTGATTGGCGTAGAATTAACCCGTTACCACTGAGTTGATTCAAACTCATAGCGACCCTGTCGGACAGGGTAGAACTGCCCCATAGGGTTTCCAAGGCCATAATCTTTATGGAAGCAGACTGCCACATCTTTCTCCCACGGAGCAGCTGGTGGGTTTGAACTGCAGACCCTTTGGTTAGCAGTTGAGCGCTTAACCGCTACGCCAGCAGGGCTCCTTAGAGTAGAATTACTGTCGTCCTTCCCCCCCACCACCTGTTTTTTTTTTTTTTTGGAACAATGTCACTTCACACCAAGAATCACAGCATATCTTAATCTATTGAGGGCAGGAGCTACAGGTGCCTGGCACGTAGGATCTCAGCCACCCAGCTTTCTAATTCTACAGCAGGAAGGGATCTTCAGAGACCAAGTTGGTGACCAGATGACGAAGCTCGTTGCCATTTTAACAAAGTTATTCACAGCCTAGCCCTATAGAACCACCTCCCTCTTTCCTTTTTTCTTCTGCATTTGAAATCTGCCCAGAGAGCTGGTGTGTGAAAAAGTACAGCTTTGACCTCAAGCCACGAACCCCTTGGGATTAAATAACGAAGTCCGAAGTCTAAATAAAACCCAGCTGCTGCTTCCGGCACTAGCCTTGTGCCTGCCAGACCTGGAGGCCTTTCGAGAAACAGGAGTTGGGAGCACCGTACGGCCCCAGAGAAAGCCAGAGCCTCGGCATCCCCGATTTCATTTGTTGGTGTTATCCCTACAGCGAGGCTGAAGAATTAGAAAGCTAGAGGCAGGAACATTCCCACCACCGCCACCACCTGTTCCAATATAAAGAAGCCAGTTGCCATCGAATCGATTCCAATTAATGGTGACCCCATGTGTGTCAGAGTAGAACTGTGCTTCATAGGGTTTTCGATGACTGATTTTTCAGAAGTAGACTGCCAGGCTTTTCTTCTGAAATGTCTCTGGTTGGACTCGAACCTGCAACCTTTGTGGATAGCAGCTGAGCATATTAACCATTTGCAGTACTTAGGACTCCTTTCCAATAAGAGAAAAACTTGAAACCTGCGTTTTCTAGATAGAAACTTTCTCACTGATTGAAATAGTTGGCCGAGTTATTTTCAAACGCATGGAAATGTGTCTAAAAGTTTCCTGCATTTACCTGTTCTCATGATAGGTCATAAAATAGATGGCCCCACCACAGGAAATGAGTTTTAAATGGGTGGCTACGTCAATTCTAAGTATATTTTCAGCGTGTCTTACAAACGCACAAGGGGAGAGACTATTGCGGTCTGTGTGCAGCTGGCTGCCACGGCCTCAAAGGATGCTGTGATGCCGGCGGGACCAGCTCTGGACCACAGAGATAACTGCGCCTGAGCTGCAGGGAATGGCCCATGGGAGCCGCGCCGCCCCCCTTGTTGAATGGCCGCACTGTGCTTCTGATCTGCAGTCTCTGAACTCAGCTCACCTGGAAAATTTCGGCAGTCTGAGCTGCCATTCAGGTCCCTTCTTCCTTCTCTCCATTTTTCACCATTTGTCTTCTCCCATGTAGCTTACATTCACTAAGCCCTTCTTGGTGGATGGATTACTGAATGTGGTTGTTGCTGGGTGCCATAGAATCAGCTTTTGACTTGCTGTGGTTACCTGCCATCAAGTCAACTCCAACTCATGGTGACCTTATGTACAGCAGAACGAACAGAGCGTTGCCCGGCCCGGCCCCACCCTCCTGATCGTTGCTACGTTTGAGCCCATTGTTGTGGCTGTTGTGTCAGTCATCTCCTTGACGTTTTCCCCCATTTTCGCTGACCCTCTGCTTTACCAGACATGATGTCCTTTTCTAGCAATTGCTCTTTCCTGATGATGTGTCCAGAGTTAGCAAGTCGAAGTCTCACCATCCTGGCTTCTCAGGAGCATTCCGGTTGTATTTCTTTGAAGACAGTTTTGTTTGTTCCTCTGGCAGTCCACCAAAACCAACGAAACCGGTTGCTGTCGAGTCAATTCCGACTCATAGCGCCCCTATAGGACAGAGTAGAACTGCCCCACAGGGTTTCCAAGGAGCGCCTGGTGGATTCGAACTGCCGACCTTTTGGTTAGCAGCCGTAGCTCTTAACCAGTACACTACTGGCAGTCCACAGTACATTCAATATTCTTCGCCAACAGTGCATCTCTCACCTCTTGTTTTTCTCTCCCGATGAGCGTGCGAGCCTTTCTTACCACCTCCCTGCAGGTTTACCTTCCCCTGCCTCCTCTACCCCACCTTGAGCACCCCTGCGGTTTTCACTTGTCCTCCATTGCCCTTGGTTTTCTATTTTCTTGAGGTTTTGCATAGCCAAAGTTTCTTCCTTTCTTTCTTACTCTTCTGTCTTCTGCATGTAGCAATGCTGGTTGAATGAAATAGTGAGTTAGTGAGTGAATGGTGTTGCCAGCCCTGCGTCCCAAGTCGCCTCTGGAAAAGCACCATTACTAAACTCTGCAGACATTCCCCTGGTTAGATCTCAAAGGCATTCAGGCCCTTGGCCTTGGCTGCCATCCTAACCTTGCAGGACGCCATCTTGGAACTCCAGAGCCAGCCAGATGCGACCAGGAGACGATTAAAGGGGAAGATTTAAGGTTTGCATGTGGTTCCCACAGAATCTTCTTAATTCTCTTTCTTGGCTACTCTCCGAGTGGACCTTTTCTTTAATGATGGTGGTGACCTTTTCTATAAAAGGCAACGGCCCAACCTTTTCATTTAAAAGGTTCTTGGGGCCACTGGGCTCACCTTACACCCTCCCACACCAGCCCCAAGAGCTCCCAGGAGCAGGATTCTACTCGGTAGTGCTCCGGTATCAGGCAGTGCCTTCCCCATAGCAGCTGTTACCCCATCCAGACTGCCTCCCCAAGTCCCAAAGTCAAGAAGTACCTCCTGGTTTATAGACTTACTGGATCCATTGAGACTGGGGAAACCTCCAATTCTAGTACCTGGAATTAACCTTTAAACCTTGAACTAAAACTCTCCCATGAAGCCATCCTTAAACTAAACAACAGTTTAGCCCAATTAATAAAGAATGTTTGCCTTGATCCTTGCACTCTTATAAAGAATTATCTATATGAGTTTAAACTGACAACAGTTCATCTAAAGGAAAGATGAGGATTTCATGGGGCAGAGAGCCTAAATTAATGGGTATGAAGGAATAAGGGTAGAGATAGTGACAATGGTAACACAGTATGAAATATGTAACCAATATTATTGAACTGCATATGTAGAAAGTATGAATGGATGTATGTTTGGTTGTATATATCGCTAACCCACTGCCGTCAAGTCAATTCCCACTCCTAGCATCCCTATAGGACAGACTACAACTGCCCCATAGGGTTTCCAAGGCTGTACTCTTCATGGAAGCAGATTGCCAGGTCTTTCTCCTGAGGAGCAGCAACGGGTTTGGTTTTTTTTGGTTTTAATCTTTATGGGAGCAGATCACCAGGCCTTTCTTTCATGGTGCTGCTGGGTGGGTTTGAACCACCAACCTATCACTTAGCAGCCAAGCATTTAACCAGGGTTCCTGTTGTTGTTGTGTGCCGTCCAGTCAATTCCGACTCATAGCGACCCTATAGGACAGAGGACACTCCCCTATAGGGTTTCCTAGGCTGTAAATCTTTATGAAACGAGGACTTCTAGAGATACACAAATGAGTAGGACACAGCCCCCCTTCTCAAAGGAATTCACAGTAGGCATGGAAATAAATAAGGGCAAAACAGGGTGGGAAGCCCTTGAGTATGTTGATTTATGCCCAGAAGACTGGTGGCGTGGGGGAGGGAGTCACCACGCTACTTGGGTCGGACGTGACTTCACAGAGGCTCCAGCCCAGGCTGATCATGTAGCTTTGACATTCACTAAGCCCTTCTTGATTGACGGATTACTGAATGTGGTTGTTGCTGGGTGCCATAGAATCAGCTTTTGACTTATGGCGACCCCATGTGACAGAGTAGAACTGTCCCATGGGGTTTTCTTGGCTGTCATCTTTACAGAAGCAGATTGCCAGGCTCCTGCAGAGCTGCTGGGTGGGTTCTAACCGCCAGCTTTTCAGTTGGCGGTCAAGCACTTAACCATTGTGCCACCAGGGCTCCTTGATTACCAAAAACCCATTGCCGTTGAGTCGATTCCAACTCCTAGCGACCCTGTAGGACAGAGTAGAACTGCCCCATAGCATCTCCAAGGCTGTAATATTTATGGAAGCATACTGCCACATCTTTCTGCCATGGAGCGGCTGGTGAGTTTGAACCACCAACCTTTCAGTTAGCAACTGAGCATTCAACCACTGTGCCACCAGGGCTCCTCCTTCAATCACTAGAGCATTCAATTTGGCAAACATTTATTGAAAACCTACTGTGTGCTTGTCTTAGCTTCCTAGGGCCGCCGTAACAAAAATACCACAAGTGAGTGGTTTTAAAGAACAAGAATTTACCGTCTCACAATTCTGAGGCTAGAAATCCAAATCAGGGTGTTGGCTGTGTCAGTTTCTTCTTTACGATCCTTTGCTGCTTGTAGGGGCATCTGCCTCCATAGTCACATAGCATCTTTCCCGTGGGTGTGACTCTCTCCATGTCTGTTCCCCACTTTTATAAGACATCAGTCTGAAGGGTTTAGGATTAGGACCTATTGGTGATTCAGTGGTAGAATCCTCGTCTTTCATGCAGGAGACCCGCATTCGATTTCCAGCTAGTGCAGTTCATGCACGGCCACCACCCATCTGTCCGTGGAGGCTTGCGTGTTGCTGTGATGCTGAACAGGTTTCAGCGGAGCTTCCAGACTAAGGCAGACTAGGAAGAAAGGCTCGGTGATCTACTTCTGAAAATCAGCCAATGAAAACGCCAGGAATCACAATGGTCCTATCCACATTGGGATGGCACAGGACCAGGCAGCATTTTGTTCCATTGTACATGGGGTCACCATGAGGAAGGGCCAACTAGACAGCAGCTAACAACAACTCCAGCATGACATCCTTAACAAAACTGATAAGATCTTCAAAGAAAGACCCTATTTCCCTGAACAGGGTCATGTTCACATGTACGTATCTTTTGGGGGGACACAATTCAATCCATTACAGTGCTAGAAAGCACGGTGCCAAACCAAGTCGGAGACTGACAACAGGAATTCAGAGAGGGTTAAGTGGGCTTGCCAAGTTGCTCCCAACCTCAGCAGTAAGGTGATAGCGGAAATGTTGAAGAACATGCTGCTGGAAAAGAATTCCATCAGGGCCACAGATGAAGCGAAGGGGCTGTCTTTGAAAACACAGAGGGCTCTCAAATTGGAATCAGCTGGCGGTCTCAGCTACGTTGCCGTCTCTCTCGGCGAAGGTGGATTTGTTGGCCATGCATTGAAAGCAACAGCGGGGGAGAGCAGAGCTTCATTATCACCAAGGCCACGGTACTCCCCTGTCTGGCCCCGTAGCTAGACTGCACTTCACAGGAGTCCAAGAGGGTGACCTCACTGGGATTTAGGTTTGGCCAAGTGACCAGCATGATTTACGGTGACCATTGCAACTGTCAGTTGGCTCTGTGCACGGCGCTGGAATCCAGATGGAGAAATGCTCATAAAGAACCAATGTGATAAATGGATACGCATTTCAGAGCAATTTAAATCTGTCATTCCTAATTGTGCTTCTTTTTTTTTTTTTCCAAAAGCTTCTCTGCAGTAGTGTTAGAAAAATGAGAGTTGGGGGAGGGAGGAAGCAATATCCTTTGGTAATGCAGGAGGGGTATGCTCTTCCAGAATTCTCTACCTCAGTGCAAGTCAAGAACCACTGTGGAATAACTGAACAGACGTGGGTAGGACCTTGGGGGAAGGGGGAGATGTTTGACCATGCCTTTGGACTCTAACTCCGTTGCTGTCAAGTCGATTCTGACTGTTAATGACCTCGTGTGACAGAGTAGAACTGCCCCATAGGATTTCCAAGGCTGTAATCTTTACGGAAAGGAGTCCTGGTGATGGAGTGGTTAAGTGCTTGGCTGATAACTGAAAGGTCGGCAGTTCAAACCCACCGGCTGCTTTGTGGGAGAAAGATGTGGCAGTCAGCTTTCATAAAGATTACAGCCTTAGAAACCCTATGGGGCAGTTCTAGTCTGTCCTATAGGGTCGCTATGAGTCGGAATCCACTTGATGGCAGTGGGTTTGGTGTGTTTTTTGGTTTAATCTTTACGGAAGCAGACTGCCGCATCTTTCTCCCACGGAGCAGCTGGTGGATTCAAACCACCAACCTCTCAGTGAGCAGCCGAGTGACTAACCACTGTGCCACCAAGGCTCCCTTGGACTCTAGGCTCAATAAATGTGCCATGCCCTCGAATCCTGACTTTCTACTTAGGCTTCCTCCTTTCCTAAAGAATACCAAGTCAAGACATTTTTATTCAGCAGAAACTGTTGGCCCTTTGCCCAGGTAACCTGAAAGGAAACAAAGCTAGCAGCACCTCCAGGAGACTCAGGTATAAACATTATAGGTAGCCTGGTGCCCAAGGAGATGCTGCAGGGTGGGTGGGCAGTGCCTACAATGATGGCCGAGAAGCCTGGCTGTGAGATGAGATGGGGAGGAGGTTGGGTGCCTATGGAATGTTGTTGTTAGTTGCTGTCTAGTCAGCTCCAACTCATGGCGACGTTATATACAACAGAACGAAATGTTGCCATGTCCTGCGCCATCTTCATGATTGTTGGTATGTTTGAGTCCACTGTTTCAGCCACCGTGTCAATCCATCTCATAGAAGGTTCCCCTTGTTTTCACTGACCCTTTCCAACCATGACATCCTTTTCTAGCAATGGTATTTCCTGATAACGTGTCCAAAGTATGCAAGCCGATGTCTCGCCATCCTAGCTTCTAAGGAACATTCCAGTTGTATTTCTTCTAATGAGGGCTAAACAAGGGAGAGATGGGGTTCAGTGGGCATTTGTATGGAGGTTGAAGTGAGTAGAGATTGAGAGGAAAATGAGGGGCAGAGCTGGAGGTTGGCTGACGCAGGTGGAATACATTGTCCTGTGTGTACGCTGGAAGAGTTGAGCACGTGGATGGTGACGTAGAGTCTGTTAGTTACCATTTCCTAGGCAATGCCTAGTCTCCCTGATGGTACTGCCAACCCCTTGGAGTCACACAGTTTGTTTCATTGCCTCACAGTACTTTATACATGGGCAGTACTTAGTCCTTAGGAGCCTTGGTAGCACGATGGTTAAGTGCTCACCTGCTAACCAAAAGGTCAATGGTTCGAACCCACCAGCCGCTCCATGGGGAAAGATCTGGCAATCTGCTTCCTTAAAGATTTCAGCCTAGAAAACCCTGTGGGGAAGTTCTACTCTGTCACGTGGGGTCGCTATGTATCAACTTGACGGCACGCAACAACAACAACTTAGTCCGTATTTCATTGAGGACTGGTTTTGTATCTAGAAGAAGGGAATGGGAATAAATAGATAAGGGCATTGCCATGGCCGGGACCAATATGACTTTCTTAGAAGGCTTGGATCCTGTTTGTCATTTGTGTCTGTTAGGATTGTTTTCAGCTGCAAGTAGTGGAAACACAGCCACAGGTTTATACATGTTGTTGTTGTTGCGTGCTGTCTAGTCGATTCCAACTCATAGTGACCCTGTAGGACAGAGTAGAACTGCCCGATAGGGTTTCCTAGGCTGTAATCTTGTACGGGAACAGATCGCCAGGTCTTTTCTCCTGTGGAACTGCTGGTGGGTTCAAACTGCTGCCCTTTTGGTCAAGCCAAGCACTTAACCATTGCGCCACCAGGGCTCCCTGATTTATATGTACCAAGACTTTTATTCTTCTCGTGAACTCACAGGCTAGCTGTCCAGGACTGCCATCAATGGCCCAATGTCCTTCTAACATTCCATTCAGTCATCTTTAGAGTATAGCCTTTGTCTTCATGCTCACAAGATAGCTGCACCACTTCCAAGCATTGCATCTGTGTTCCAGGTAGGAAGATGGGATGCGTAAGTGGCTCTTCACACCTGATTCCACCCATTTTAAAGAGCTTTCCTAGCAGTCCTGCCCATTAACTTCTGCTTACCAACCGTCTCCTTGGCCAGAATTGTGCCACACAGCCACCTG
This sequence comes from Trichechus manatus latirostris, assembly GCF_000243295.1. NCBI lineage: Eukaryota > Metazoa > Chordata > Mammalia > Sirenia > Trichechidae > Trichechus > Trichechus manatus. The sequence continues at coordinate 2,265,690 of NW_004444087.1, forward strand.
TAGCTGCAAGGGAGGCGGGAAGTGAAGTTTTGTAGATGGTCACAGTCACACCCCAGACAAATTGGGGAGCTAGTCACAAGTAAGAGAGGATGGATATTGGGTTGGCAGCTGGCAGTGTCTGCCCCTCCACTGTGAATTTAAAATGATAATTACTGTTTTTGAAATACTTATCAGCGCAGCTCTACTGATTTCTATATGCATGTTAATTGATGGGAAATATTATCTCCATATTTCAGTTGAATGAGCTGAGATAAGGAGAGGTTAAAAAGCTAACTGGGATCCAGGGAAGAATCTTGCCGGGGGAATTTTCTAGGTGCTTCTTTAAGTGCTCCCCCCCCCCCACCACTTTTAAGTAATGAAGGGGATTAGGACAGGGGAGCACATGGAAGGTTGGCTGTAGTCCCTTTCCATAAAGCTTTAATTTCAGGGCTGTAACCCTTGTGGATGGCAGGAGAATGGGGATATACCTGGGCCGCTTCAGTCCTTCCTCATGTGCAGTAGATCATCCTTTTAAATAATCTTTTTTCCCTTTTTTTGCCAGAAGTCCTTTCAATTAAGTGGAGGTTTCATTGAAATAATTAAACCTTCCATATCAAATGGCTCACTCCAATAATTTAGGCAAATCAGTTAAGCAGGGATACATTTATCTGACTGCTAACCCACTTCCAGTTCCAAAGCTTTTACTCTGTGGCGGCTCTTCCGGGGAAGAGGGGTCTGTACGCTAAAGACAGCTCATCTCCAAAGGGCTGGGTGCTTTCTGGATTTGAAGCAACAGCAGCCTCACTGGTTATTTTATTCAAGTTTTTGAGAGTTATTTATTCACCCAACAAAAATATGTTGAACACCTAAGAATAAGGGCCCATTCTAAGTTCTGTGGGGCATGTAGAGATGAGATAGATATGTGGCAGGTTGCTGAGCTCTCTGAACCATAGTCTGCCCTTCTAGAAAATGTAGTAGTACTTAGAATCCCTGGGTGGTGCAAACAGTGAACATGATTTGGCTGCTAACCAAAAGGTTGGAGATGCAAATCCATCCCAAGGTGCCTCAGAAGAAAGCCTGATGACCTGCTTCCAAAAGGTCATGGCCATTGAAAACCCTATGGAGCACGGTTCTACTGTGACACACATGGGGTCACCACGACTCAGAATCAAATCAAGGGCAACTGGTTTTTAGTAGTATTTACCTCATAGGGTTATTGTGAGGATTAGATGTGCTAATTCATCTAGAGCATTTAGCACAGTGTCTGGCAAATGTTGTTGTTGGGAGCCCTCTAGTTGATTTTCAAGTCATAGTGACCCCATGTGACAGAGTAGAACTGTTCCGTAGGATTTTCTAAGCTGTAATCTTTATGGAAGCAGATCACCAGGTCTTTCTCCCAAGGGGGCCACTGGTTGGATTCGAACTGCCAACCTTTCAGTTAGCAACTGAGCAGACAGGGCTTCTTAAGCTGCTTAATAAGTGTTGCAGCCCTGGTGGTGCAATGGTTAAGAGCTTGGCTGCTAACAAAAAGGTTGGCAGTTCAAATCCACCAGCTCCTCCCTGGAAACCCTATGGGGCAGTTCTGCTCTGTCCTTTAGGGTCGCTATGAGTCAGAATCTACTCGACCGCAGTGGGTTAATAAGTGTTAGCTTTGGTTGCTATTAAGGAGCCCTGGTGGTCCAGTGGTTAAGCGCTCAGCTGCTAACCAAAAGGTCAGTGGTTCGAACCCACCAGCCACTCCACAGGAGAAAGATGTGGCAGTCTACTTCCATAAAGATTTCCAGCCTTGGAAACCCTATGGGGCAGTTCTACTCTGTCCTATAGGGTCACTATGAGTCAGAATCTACTCTACGGCAATAGGTTGGTCAGTTGGTGGTTGCCACTGGTTTAATTAAGATCAGATAACGTGGAGGCAGCTGGAGCTGTGTTGGAATCTCTGCCTTTCCACTTAGTGGCTGTGGAATCTCAGCCCTATTACTTAACTCTCTCCTTCTGCTTCCTCATCCGTAAAATGGGGATAATCATACCTGCCTTCCTGCGCTTCTGTGAAGGTAAAAAGGGGTGACACATGTGAAGCCCCCCAACACATTCGGCACTTCTGGTTTATGAAGGGCAAGCTATCCCACAAGCATTACTGCAGATCAAGCAGGGCGTGTGCAGAGACTGGGGATCATTATGTTGTTCTTCATACTTAAATGCATTATCCATATTTTCAACCATTGACATGTCATTTTTCATTAATTTTTTTTTTTTTACCAAAGTAGTACATATGCCGTGCATCGTTAAAACGTAAAATAGGCTTGTAATGAAAGCCATCAGTCCCTAACCCCGCTGTCACCAACCCCAGTCCTGATCCCTAGACGCAACCACTTCCAACTGTTTTTCACTCTTCTTTTTTTTTTTTTCGGTCTATTATTTACCTCCTTATTTCCAAAGAATATGCTTGCATTGCTATTTATTGATACACTGATTTTAAGACATTATCTATTGAGCTATTGTTAGGTAGATGAGAACGTAGCTCTTTTACTTCTACCCCATTTTTCCTCTTCCTCCTCCTCCACTCTTAGTACATTTAGGTCAGAATTTTTTTGTTTAATCATTGAGGATGTTTATGTTATTATGACTAGGTAAATATTGTTCATGTTGAGGCAGGTTGTGTGCTGTGATTTTCTATCCCTCCTTGTAATCTTTTGTATTTTTCCTGGAGTTAAAATTGCCTCTCTCTCTCTCTTTTTTCCATTTGCTCAGTTTTTTAAACATGTTGCTGTTAGTTGCCTTCACGTTGGCTTCGACTCGTGTATAACAGAACAAAACGTTTATGTATAACAGAACAAAATGTTGCCTGGTCCTGTGCCATCTGCATGATTGTTGGTATATTTGAGTCCACTCTTGTGGCTATTGTGTCAGTCCAGCTCACTGAGGGTTTCCCTCATTTTCACTGACCCTTTACTTTACCAACCATGATGTCCTTTTCCAGCCATTGTAGAAAATGTACCTATCCTTATCTTTTTCCCCCTGTGCTTCTCAGAGCTGTCATTTGCCTAACGATATTTCCTAAATTATCAAATATATCTGATACCTGTACAGTCTTTCTTCCCTGACACCTCCCTCGAGGGGCCCTCCATGCTCCTGCTGTGATCTTGGCCAACCACTCTTTGTCTGCTGCTGGGCTCTCATTCTGGGCCTCTCCTTGCTGCTTTCTCAAATCAGAATCGTTGCTGCCTGGGCTCCGTATCTTCCTCTTTATTGCTTTAGTCCCTCATTCTGCTGGAGCATACCCTACAATAGCTTCCTAAGAAAGGATACATGGGAGATATATTTTTAGAGTCCTTTCTTTTCTGAAAATCATTTCATTCTGTTTTCACACTTAATAGTTTGAGAGGTGTTATGGATTGAATTATGTCCCCCCAAAATATGTGTTATAAATCCTAACCACTATACTTGTGGTTATAACCTCATTTGGGAATGGGTTTTCTTTGTTATGTTAAGAGACCTTATCAGAGTAGAGTATTTTAATCCAACCATCTTTGAGATATAAAAAGAGAAGATTAGGCACAGAAAAGCAAGCAGAAATGGGGGAAGATAGATGCCATACCACATGAAGATCACCAGGGAGCCAAGGAACAGAAGCTGAAAAAAGAAACAAGGACCTGCCCCCAGAGTAGAAAGAGAGAAAGCTTTTCCCTAGAGCTGGCACCCTGAATTCAAACTTCTAGCCTCCTAAACTGTGAGAAAATAAATTTCTCTTCGTTAAAGCCACCCACTTGTGGTATTTCTGTTATAGCAGCATGAGATAACTAAGACAGGGGAGTATAGAATTCTAGGTTAAAAACTATTTCTATCAAAAATGTGAAGGCATTGCCGCATTGTCTCCTTGATTCCATTATTGATGTTGAGAAGTCTGGCATCACAGTTATTAACAGTTCTTGGTATGTGACCTGATATTTTCTTTCTGGGAGCTTTTAGGGTCTTCTCGTATTCTCTAGTGGTCTGGAATTCCACTGTGATGTGCTCTGGGAAGAATCTTTCCCCACTGATCATACTGAACACTCAATGGGCCCTTTAAATCTGAAAACTCGTGTTCTTACATTGAGAATTCTCTAATATTATTTATTTGATAATTTCATCCCTTAATTTTCTCTGTTCTCCCTTTGTAGTATTTCTATTTATTGGGTATTACATCTTCTAAATTGATCTTATTTTTTCCCCTTCTTATCTTCCCTCTCTTTAGTTTTTTATTTATTTAATTTTTTTTTTTGGAGACATCCTCAACTTTATCTTCCAAGCCATCTATCGATTTTCTGCTTCTGCCACCTTATTTTTAATTACCAAGAGCTCTTTCTTGTTCTACGATTGTTCCCTCCTCACAGCATCCACCTGTTGTTTATGGATGCAATATCTTATCTAATCTCTTAATGGATCTTAATTATAGGGTTGTGGTTTTTAAACTTTTCTCTTATTCTATGCCTCGTCTGCTTGCTGTAGGCTCCTTGCATCTGTTTGTCTATTTCAATCTCTGCCTTTCACATGGAGACTTCCCTCAGACTCAAGTGATCCTTGGCTCTCTGTTATTCTTAAATCGTTGATGTTGTTCTGTGCCATCTAGTCGATTCTGACTCATAACGACCCCTTGTGACAGAGTAGAACTGCCCCATAGGGTTCCTTAATCTGTAATCTTTACAGAAGCAGATTGCCAGATCTTTCTCCCGTGGAACCGCTGGTAAGTTCCAATTGCCAGCCTTTCAGTTAGCAGCCGAGCATTTAACCATTGTGCCACCAGGGCTCCTTATTGGGAGGCAACAAAAACTGTTTGTATGAGTTCTACTTTCAACTATCGGGCTTTACCTTAGGGTGAATGGGCACCAGTTGTGCTTGAATAATACCAATGATGGGGAGCTCATCACTCACCAGGAAATTGATTCCTTTAGTGAGAAAGGAATTGTTCTTTTTAACCTTGAGTCAGTATCTGCCATCTTAGAATTTGGTTTTAGTTCTGTCTTAAGTTTGTGTGTTAACATATTTCAGGAAGTTTCTGTGCACACACTTTTTGGTTACAGCCCTTTAAAAAGTGAGCTTTAACAAAAAGCAATTCTAGGGGTTGTACAGTAGTAGTGATTCTGGGTGGTGCAAATGATTAAACGCTCAGCTGCTAACCAAAAGGTTGGCAGTTCGAGTCCACCCATAGGTGCCTAGGAAGAAAAGCCTGGCAATCGACTTCTGAAAAATGAACCATTGAAAACCCTATGCAACACAGTTCTCCTCTGATGCACATGGGGTTGCCAGGAATTGGAATCAACCTAACAGCAACCAGATAGTACCAATTAAGAGGAAGTCAGAGAACCTCGGCTCCAGATCTTGCCTTCTGTGCTAGTTGTGGGACCTTGAACCTCTCCAGTCTTTGATTTTCTTGGCTGTAAAATGCTGATGATACAAGTAATAGTATTTCCAGTTGACTTCAACTTGTGGCGACCCCTTGTGTCAGAGTAGAACTGTACTGCGTAGGGCTTTCAATGGCTGAAACCACCTACCTCAAAGAATTCATAAGATTTATCAGTCATGCTTCACAAAGTGCCTGACACGCACTAAAGGGTCTGTAAGCATTAGAGATGATGTTCCAGACAGTCGAATGTTACAGCTATAAGTCAGTTTCTCAAGAGAAGTATCCTGTAGTCTTCCCTGGTCTTGGGACCAATTTCTTGAGGGTGGTAATCAAAATTCAAAAACAGAAATAGAAATTTGGCCTTGTTATTGGTTTGGTGCCTTGGTTTCCCCAGCCTGCTGTTGAATGGTGGGAAGGTAGGACAGCAACAGTAGTTGTACAAACCTATTTTCCCTTTCTTACAATTAAAACTTTTCTTCCAATTAAAAAAAGAAAAAGCTTTCTTTTCTGATTGTAAAAGAAATGCATGTTCTCATTTTTTTAAATGCAAATACAGAAAAGTATAATTTCTATTGGCTTTTGGTCGTTGGCCTGTCAACCACCATGCTGATCTTTACCTTCTTAGCGGGAGTGTTGGCTGCTGGGGCTCTGGGGTCTGTCTGCGGGTCCCCCCCCATCCCGTGCCGTGCCCACGGTGGCGGGAAGCAGTGTGGCTACCCCTGTCTCCTCCACAGGGCAGGAGCCCGGGAGGCCAAGGAGAGTGCGTCCTCCAGAGACGCATGTCTCTGCACCACCCCAGGGGCCGGGGGCTCTGACAGCTCACTCTGATCCTCCCTGACACCCGGCAAGAGCAGCTTCTGTCAGCCCTGGGAGCATGGGTGTCACCTGTGATTAATCCTCAAAGCCAGAACGCAGCAAGTGACTGATTAAACAGTGGTGTCCCGGGGTCCCGTCACTCCCAGTCTTTGAACAGCTGCCCCACCCTGGGATCCTGGCAGCTGTCAGGACAGGTGGGGCCCCTCCTCATCTTCTTGGGGTTTACTCACCTTTCCCCTCTCCAACCTCCATCACTCCAGAGGGAGAACTGGCCTGTCTCCATAAGCCCACCTCCTCAGCTGGGTGGCCAGAGGGCCTGAGCTGGGTGTCAACAGTGGCCTTGTCAGTCACCGTGAGCAACGCCACCCTTGGGAAATCACACATGGTGCACCATGGCAGGTTCCTGCCCGGCTGGTGGGAAACTGGAGGCTGAAGACATAATTCACAGTGAAGGGAACTCTTCCGGGTGCAGGTGCGGGAATGCGGTGTGCTGCTTTGAGCTGATGAATTAGTCGCTGATAAGAACGTCTCCACTCCACAAGTGCTTTTGTCAAACCCCCGCAAAGACCCCCACACTGCCATGAGCGACCCCAGAGGCTCCTGCCGACCTGCTTTCCAACCCCGAGGCCTTAGGGCCTGGGCTCCCTGATCTTCCAGGCTATCCTCCCCGCTGGCAAACTCCTGGTGGCATCTTCCCCATCAGTGCCGCTTGGAGAAATGCCACCATGTGAGTTCCTGGCCTTTGCTTGCCAAGGAGTGTTGCCTTGATACTTAAATGATTCTCTCTCCAACCTCCACCCCGCTCCAGATCTGACGGTCTTTTCCTTTTCAGATCCCGGCCATCCGAACTCCAAGTCCAGACTGAGACCAGCTCACGGAAAGACAAGGCCCAGCCAGAAATAATAGCATAGCAGCTCCTGCCTGTTGAGCACTTACTGAATGCCAGGTACTTGACATACATTGTTGTTGTAGTCAGTTGCATTCACCCCATGTACAACAGACCAAAACGTTGTGCGGTCCTGCGCCACCTTCGTGATCGTTGGTATGCTTAAGTCAGTTGTTGGAGCCACGGTGTATTTTCAGTACCTTCCCGCCTACAGAAAGAGCCCTGGTGGTGCAGTGGCTAAGCACTTGGCTGCTAACCAAAAGGTTGGTGGTTCAAACCTACCAGCTGCTCCACAGGAGAAAGATACGGCAGTCTGCTTCTGTAAAGGTTACACAGCCTTGGATACCCTATGGGGCAGTTCTCCTCTGTCCTGCAGGATCACTATGAGTCAGATCGACTTGACAGCAACAGGTTTTTTTTCCCCAGCCTAGGGGGCTCCTCTTCCAGCACTATATTGGACAATATTCTGTGACATATGTTGTCTCCTTTAAATTTTAAAAAGCATGAAGTCGGGGTTACCTGAGACTGGATGGTGGAGTGGCGAGGGAGGGTCTCAGGCAGAGGGCAGAGCAGGAGCAGGCTCTGAAGCCAGGAGGAATTTACGGGACAGGGAGAGGAGGCCAGTGTGCCTGGGAGACAGTTTTGATGAGCCCATGGGGGCTGGCGGGAGACAAACCATGCAGGCCCTCGGAGGCCAGGTAAAGATTTTCAACTTCATTGTAACAGCCGCATGCTACATGTTGTGAATGAATGAGGGAGGGAATTGAGGCCAGCCACTGTCGGGGAATTTGTGCATGGAGAGATAGTCTCCTGATCCTGTGCTTTCCGCGTGAAAAAAAGATGACCCTTCCCATAGCGCCTGGCCCAGGTGCCCTCAAGTGGCTTTCCCAGCTCTTTGTAGAGAGCAGACGTTAGTGTTTGACTCAGATGAAGCCAACCACCGCTGAGGGTTGGGTCAGAGTTGCCACAGCTCTGGCTAAGATTGAATGGAGGCCGGAACCATCCAGCCGTGTGGGCTGTTAAACTTCAGAGTCACCATGTCTGAGAGTGCCTTTCTGGGCAAATTGTCTTCAAAGAGACTGCCCAGAGCTTGACACACACTGCCAGGCTCATCCCAGGTGATGGGGCTGAGTCAGGATGAGTTACAGTGAAGTGTGTGGAATGGAAATGCATTTGAAATTGTGTCCTAGATTCTATTTTTCTGTTGATGCTAGCTACACTATCCACGGAGTCCCCGGGTGGTGCAAATGGTGAACATACTCAGCCGCTAATTGAAAGATTGGAGGTTCGGGCCCACTCAGAAGCACTTCAGAAGAAAGTCCTGGTAATCTACTTCCAAAAAATCGATCATTGAAAACCATGTGGAGCTCAGTTCTACTCTGACACACGTGGGGTTGCCATGAGTTGAAGTCAACCTGATGGCAACTTGAACAATATCCAGTTTTTGACCATGAAGTATCTCGCACATATGAAAAACTGCATATATAATGTGTGTATATGAGACAGAGAACAATAACATGGACATACGTGCCCCCAGCAGAAGCAGCAGTACTATTTCCATATCACTAACATCCCCATGTGCCCCTCCATGGCCACATCCCTCTCGCTGGCCCTCTCCAGAGTGGTCTTCATGAGTCCCAGCTTCTCTGCATGGTTCTACTATGGATCCTGTATTAGTTACCCAGGGCTGCTGTAACAGAAATACCGCAAGGGAGTGGCTTTAAAGAACAGAAATTTGTCTTCTCACAGTTTGTTGTTTGTTGTTGTTAGTTGCCCTCAAGTCAGTTTGCTGTTACTGTTGTTAGGTGCCGTCAAGTCGGTTCCGTCTCATAGCAACCCTGTGTACAATAGAACAAAACACTACCCAGTCCTGCCCTGTCCTCACAATCATTGCTATGCCTGAGCCCATTTTTGCAGCTACTGTGTCACTCCATCTTGTTGAGGGTCTTCTTTTTCGCTGACCCTCTGCTTTACCAAGCATGGCCAGTCCTTCTCCAGGGATTGATCCCTCCTGATAATATGTCCAAAGTACGTGAGACAACGTCTCTCCATCCTTGCTTCTCAGGAGCATTCTGGCTGTACTTCTTCCAAGACAGATGTATTCGTTCTTCTGGCAGTCCATGGTATAGCCAGTATTCTTGGCCAACACAATAATTCAAATGTATCAGTTTTTCTTTGGTCTTCCTTTTTCATTGACCAGCGTTTGCATGCATATGAGACCATTGAAAATACCATGGCTTGGGTCAGGTGCACCTTAGTGCTCAAAGTGACATCTTTGCTTTTAGGAGTATAGCCGTTGCCAATGAGTTTATTGCAGCTCATAGCGACCCTACAGGATAGAGTAGAACTGCCCCATAGGGTTTCCAAGGCTGTAATCTTTATGGAAGCAGACTGCCACATCTTTTTTCTGCCAACAGCTAGTAGGTTTGAATCGCCAACTTCAGTTAGCAGCTGAGCACTTTAACCACAATGCCACCACTGCTTCTTTTTTTTTTAGGAGTATAGGAGGGTTCAAGTCTGAATTCAGGGCGTGGCTCTAGGGAGAGGTCCTTCTTCATCTGTTTCAACTTCTAGTGGCTGCCAGCAATCCTTGGTGTCCTGGGTTTGTAGATACATCTGCCAGGCCTTTCTTCCTAGTCTGCATTAGTCTGGAAGCTCGGCTGAAACCTCTTTGGTGTCACAGCAGCATGCAAGTCTCCACTGACTGACAGGTGGTGGCTGTTGCATGAGGTGCATTGGCTGAGACTCGAACCAGGTCTCCTGCATGGAAGGCGAGAAGTCTACCACTGAGTCTCCGCTGCCCTCATTTATTGATTAGTCTGCTTTACCTTTATCGTCTGCTGGGGTCTGAAGCTGGGCTCCAGTGCTCTATTTGACTATTGTTGAGCAAATACTATGCCGTTTTAACTACTATAGCTATAAAATAAATCTTGATATCTGGTAAGGGAATCCCCCTCTCCTTGTTTTAATTTTTTAGAACTGTTCTGGTCATCCTTGGATCTTTATTCTTTCATATGAATTTTAGAGTCAGTTTGTCAAGGTCCAAAAAAAATTGTAGTTAGATTTTTATTGGAAATGCATTGAATTTATATAGTCATTTAGGGATAATCGACACCTTTTCTTGTATTGAGTCTCCCCATTTGGGATCCTCTCCATTTATCAGCTCATCATTTACTGAAGTAATCATTTTCTCCAAGAAGCTGTCTTTCATTTTCATCTCCTTTAATTCCACCATAAGGCCTCAACATGGTCATTTATAATAAATACCAGTGGGTGAGGATTTCTCTTCTTTTTTTTTTAACTTTTTATAAAGGAAAATTTCAAACATATGTAAAAGTTGAAAGAATATGATGAAATCCTGTATAACCGTTCCCCACCTTCAGTAGCTATCAGCTGTTTCTTTGAAGAGCCCTGGTCCCTTTCAATGGAAATAGCATTTAGAGAGCACAATCTGGTGCTCAGGGTACTCATTCCTGTGGGATTCATCATTGTTTCGAAGCCTTTTGAATGGCTAGAGGTAGGATTTTTTTTTTTTAAATACAATACATTGTGAGCTCATATTCATGTTCCTAAATTGAAATTCAGTACTAACAGGCTTTCAGTTACCTCAGCAATTTTGCAATTTTATCTGTACCTCTTCCAGTTATCTATTGTTTTGGGATAAACTACCCCAAAACTTCCTGACTTAAAGCAACATTTGTTTTACTCAAAATTTCTGAAATTTGGACAGGGCAGTGGAGACAGCTTGTTTTTGCTCCATGATGTCTGGGGCCTCAGCTGGAAGACTCACAAGGCTAGGGTAGGAATCATCTGAAGACTCGTTCATTCACATGTCTGGTAGTTTGTGCTGGCCATTAGCTGGAGGCCTCAGTTTCTCTCCATAGGAGCCTCTCCATGGAATGTCTCTGCACGTGCTAGTTTGGGTTTTCCCACAGCATGATATCTGGGTTTCAGGGTGAGCAAGAGAGAGATTGAGAGAGAAAGAGCCAAGAGAAAGCCATATCACCTCTTATGGCTCAGCCTCCAAAGTCATGGAGCAGCCCTTCCACCACATTCTGTTCATCAAGGCAGTTACCAAAGTCCCGCCCAGGTTCAAGGGAAGGGAGTGGCGCCAAGGTCCTGTACGATCAGAAATATTGTTATGGCCATTTTTAGAAAATACAGTCTGCTACAGAGCCACATCCACAGTCCCAGATTTCAGCTACACCAACACAACTTCTCATTTGCCGTGTTCCACACTATGCCTACAACAACAATCTCAAAAGAACGATACCAACATGACTGAGAACAATACGGTTGCTGAGGACAGTTTACGATGATTTTGCTGCTCTTGTCCTTGTAGCATATCCCATTAGGCATGTCTAGTCACATTATCCTGTGTTAAAGTCATGTAGGAAATTCCTCATGGTATGGCTATACCACCAATTGGATACAAACTTTCATTTTTTCATATTAGAGATTGATTTTTTTATTCGGTTTTGTTTTCTGAGTAGTAACATGTTTATAAAACAAAATATATTCGAATATGTCTAGCTTCTATCCTTGTCCCTTCACCCCCTCTTCCCTCCCTCCCCCGGAAGTAATCTTTTTAAAAATTATATGGTTTATCCTTCCATTGTTTATTTCTAGTATGTAAGGAAATGTATATTTATATTCATATCCCCTTCCTTTCATAGATAAAAGGTAAAGTACCATATATACTTGTCTCAGTCTGAGTTCTGTAAAGGAGTAAAATCAGTGACGTGTATACAGAGAAATTTACTTCAAGGAAATGGCTCACACGATTGTGAGGGCTGGCAAGTCATAAATCTGAGGGTTGAGTGATAGGCTGAAGACCTCTGCTGGCTCACAGGGTGGTGGGGGCTGGCAAATCCAAAATCTTCAGGTCAGGCACCAGGCTGGAGACTTCTGCAGCTTGCATCCCAAGAACCGGAGGTCAGGCAACGATAAGAGTGTAGGTCAAGAAAAAGAGAGTGAGCTTTGCCAGAACATCCATGTATATACTGGAGGCAGACCACATCCCCAAGAAAACTCTCCTTTCAATTCTTCGGCTGCTCATATCAGATCACATTATGGAAGATGATTATATTACATTTTGGAAGAACGAGTCCAGTGTCTGCCAAACCACTGAGAATCATAGCCTAGCCCAGTTGACACATGACATTAACCATCACAATGCTTTTCTCCACTTTACTTTCTTTAACTTAGCACTGTTTTCTAGAGATCACTCCAAAGGAGTTGATGGAGCAGTTCGGGTGAAGCTGCCTTACTAACCTTGTTGGGTTTGTGTCTAGAAGGAGGAGGGCCGGAGATGGATGACTACATGGAGACGCTGAAGGATGAGGAGGATGCCTTGTGGGAGAACGTCGAGTGCAACCGGCACATGCTGAGTCGCTACATCAACCCAGCCAAGCTCACCCCCTACCTGCGCCAGTGCAAGGTCATCGACGAGCAGGACGAAGATGAAGTGCTCAATGCTCCCATGCTGCCGTCCAAGATCAACCGGGCAGGTACACCTAGCAACACTTCTATGGGAAGAGCGACCACCTCTTGTGGTAGCTTCAAAAGATGCCCTTCTGTTGGCTGTGCCACAGTGAGGCTTCTCTGGGTCGGGGATTTTACACGGGGGTCCACAGACCTCCACCCACCCCCAACCCCCAACCCAGTGGTCCATGAATAGAACTCACAGGGGTCCATGAACTTGGATGAGGGAAAATTCCATCTTCATATTAGTAACCTAAGCTGAAACTAAGGAGTCCTGGTGGTGCAACGGTTAAGCTCTTGGCTACTAACTGGAAGGTTGGTGGTTCAAACCCGCCCAGGGGCTCCAAGGGAGAAAAGACCAGGTGATCTGCTCCTGTAAAGATTACAGCCTAGAAAACCCTATGGGACAGTTCTACTCTGTCATATGGGGTCACTGTGAGTCAAAAATCTACCTGACAGCGTCTAACAACAACAAGCTGAAGCTTAGCATTCCCTTCAATTACAAGTGTAGGTAGACAGCAAACCACAGTCCTGTTAGCAATACCTGTGACTCTGTCAGCAATAAAAATTTACAGATATGTTCAGTCACATTACAGCTGTTGCAAATCTCTCAAAATGTCATTCACACTCATCTCTCCCTCTAAAGGAGCCCTGGTGGCACAACAGCTAAGTAATCAGCTATTAACCGAAAGGTTGGCAGTTTGAACCCACCCAGCTGCTCTGCAGGAGAAAGACCTGGCATTCTGCTCCCGTAAGATTACAGCCTAGAAAACCCCATGGGGCAGTTCTACTCTGTCACATGGGGTCACTATGAGTCGGAATTGACTCAACGGCATCCAACAACTCCCTCAAAATTGCAGTACTTATTAGATCTTCCAAGCAACCTTGTTATTTAATGTGTTAATAACACATTTAGTACTGAATCACAAATTTGTTTAATATTTGATAATGGTACTTTATATACCAGATTTTCTTTATAAATTGATGTATGTTATTTTCCCTACTTAAGAATATTATTCTGAAAAGGGATCCGTAGGCTTTCCAGGCTATACTTTATCATATTCAGTAAGGGTAATAAGTATGGTTTGTGAAATTTATTTCAGTTTTATACACACACACATATACATATGTGTATATGGAGTCCTCGGGTGGTTTAAATGGTTGACGCACTCGGCTGCTAACCAAAAGGTTAGCAGTTCAACTCTACCCAGAGGCACCTCACAAGAAAAGCCTGGAGATCTACTTCTGAAAAGTCAGCCATTGAAAACCCTCGGGAGTGAAGTTCTGCTCTGACATACATGGGTGGCCATGAGTCAGAATCGACTCAACCACACTGATTTTATACTCATGTATGTGTTTGTGTGTACATACACATATGTGTGTGTGTATTTGTCTTTGTGGGTACCAAGTTACAGTGTAAAAGGTGTTCTTCTCTGGGATGGAAGTCTAGAAGGTTTGAGAATCCCTGTCCCACAGCATGGCTGGTAAGAAACAGCACATATGCCACTCCCTGCCTTTGCACCCGTGGCAGACATCACTAATTAATCACAGCATGCTTTCCCACTGAGCCTGGACGGAACTTTGGAATCCTTCTCAACACAGTACTCTGGGCAGCTTCACCAAACAGAGTTGACACAAGATGAAACTTATTTATTATGTCTGTCCTAGGGGAAGGGTAGAGTTTTATGATCTCAAGGGAAGAAATATCTGATAACAAAATCTTTAAGGAAGGGCCAAGAAACATGAATGGTAAATGGAGTCAGTGCGAGAGAAACTGGCAACTGCTGAGCAAATTACATTTAGGTTAAAGATGTTTCCAGACTGTGTGGTAATCCCAGAGAGCATGGGGCTATGCCAGCTTCCTACTAACTCTTCCTAGCTCCCCACCCAAATACGTGTCTTCCTGCTCTGAGTCCCGGAGAACTGTATATCATTCTGTAATTGTTATTGTACTCCCAAGCTCCTTTGGTCACAGAAGAGATGGTGTCTATATGGTTAAATTTAGCCCTGGGCAATTGGGAAGCACTTTGAAAGTGTTGTCTTCCTGTGGCTGCAACTCCTTCTGTCCTGGTTCTACCAATTTCTTAGACAAAGGAAACCAACACTCCCTGAAACCCTGCTGAGGGCCTGGCATTTTGATTTACATTATCTGGACTCCAAGATGGAGTCCCTGGGTGGTGCAAATGGTTAATGCATTTGGCTGCTAACCCAAAGGTTGGTGGTTTGAGTCCACCCAGAGGTGCCTTCGAAGAAAGTCCTGTTGACCTACTTCCAAAAAAATCAGCCACTGCAAACCCTATGGAACACAGTTCTACTCTGACACACATGGGGTTGCCATGAGTCAGGGCCAACTCAATGGCAACTGGTAACTGATGGGACTTCAAGGTACAACTCAGGTGTGATAAATGTGGTGAGACTGTCTCTCAGAGTTTGTTGAGGGTTATGAGACCATGATAAGGCAGGACTGGACACCAGCATCCAACCAGACACCAACTCCTCTCACCGAGTGATTTCCTCTAGGCCGGTTATTGGACATTCTCCATACCAAGGGGCAAAGGGGCTATGTGGTCTTCTTGGAGAGCCTGGAATTTTACTACCCAGAACTGTACAAACTGGTGACTGGGAAGGAGCCCACCCGGAGATTCTCCACCATTGTGGGTAAGTGGCCACCAGGAATATTGGGACTCTAATGGGACGTTTACATGTGTGTCCAGTGGTGTGAAAGTTCTAAAGCTGCGAGTCTATGACATGAGGGCAGTGGCCTTGTGGATTTGTAGGCTGCCAACCATTCATTCCTCTCTGATGATATAAAGGAGTCCCTGGCTAGTGTAGAGGGTTAACACGCTTGGCTGCTAACCAAAAGGTTGAAATTTTGAGTCTACCCAGAGGCACCACAGAAGAAAGCCCTGGCAATCTGCCTCTGAAAAATCAGCCATTGAAAATCCTGTGGAGCACAGTTCTACTCTGACACATGTGGGGTTGCCATGAGTCAGAGTTGGAGTCAACGGCAACTGGTTAATGACACAAAGTAGGTGGCAGAGGGGCAAAGTGAAGAAGAAGCCAAGGGAAGTGGATAGTCATGGAACATCCCCCATGAATGATGCTGGGCTGGAACAGAAGTTCATTCTGTCCTCTAGCTCTTATCACTGTCTTGCATGCTCTCTTGCTAGTGTCCCATAGGTCAGAACCCTTGGTCTTCTGCCCTCTCAATTTTCCTTCCTAAATATTCTTCAGTCAACCTTCTCTACATCTCCACCATCACCCTAGTCCAGACCACCATCAACTCCCTACATCTGTTCTTGCTCTGCTCTAGTCCTTTCTCCATTCATTTCATGTTATCTTCCCCTGCTTAAAAGCTGTCCATCGTTTCCCATTGCTCCGCTGTAAGAAGCCAGGTCTTTAATTCAGTCCTCAGGGGTCCTGCAGAGCCTCCATGCTGGGAGACTGACACCCCCAGCCTCACCTTTTTGCCTCTCCCTCTCTCTCTGGGCTCCAGGCACTCGAGTCTTCCTTAAGCTCCTAAAGTGTGCCAGGTTCCTCTCCTCCCTCCCCATACAACCTTGACAATGTTATTCCACCTACCTAGAATGCATTTTCCCTCCTTAATTTAGCACTTCAGCTTAACCGTCAGAAATCTCTAACCACTCTGCCCACCAGGCTAGGTCCAGTTACACACACACGCGCACACACACATGCACACACTGCGTGGATACACGCAGATTGCCTTAAAGGCTATATTGAGTCTAAGTAGCCACAAGACTACTAGGATGAAGATTCCACCCAGTGGCATCAACCCCTCTATGGGTGCTCCGCCTATCTGCCGACTGAGTCACACACAAGACACTTATACAGTGTTGGCAAAGTGGAAGCCGCTGTAATTACTCATAGTAACTATCCAGAATCTTCCTTCCATTTATCCTTTCTCCTCTAAAACCCCATGTTTCCCTGAGTCAAGAGTGGTTGCATGGGATCCCAATTCTACTGACATCAAGTTCTTTGTCTCCCCACCCCCGTCACACACATTCTGTCTCTCATAGACCGCTGTGTTAGTTATCTAGTGCTGCTCTACCAGAAATACCACAAGTGGATGGCTTTAACAAACAGAAGTTCATTCTCTCACAGTCTAGGAGGCTGGAAGTCTGAATTCAGGGCACCAGCTCACAGGAACCCTGGGTCCAAAGGACACACTCCCCTCCTGGTTCTTCATTCTTGGTGGCATGAGGTCTCCATGTCTCCGTGCTCGCTTCTCTCTTTTATATCTCAAAAGAGACTGACTCAAGATACAGCCTAATCTTGTGGATTGAGTCCTGCCTCATTAACGTAACTGCCTCTAATCCTGCATCATTAACGTCATAGAGGTAGGATTTACAACACATAGGAAGATCGCATCAGATGACAAAATGGTGGACAGTCACACAATACTGGGAATCATGGCCTAGCCAAGTTAACACACGTTTTAGGGGGACACAATTCAATCCATAACACTCCTTAAACCCCTTCTTTGTGAACTCTACTCAGTTTGTAGTTACATTTGTCTGTGATTTTTTCTTTCTCTGAATATCTGTCTTCCTTAATGGACCGTAAGTTCTGACTACTGGGACCAAGCCAGTTTTGCTCACCCTGAGCCCCCAGTTCCTAATAAATAGTAAGAGCTCAGTAAAACGTTGTTGAGTGGATGCTTGAATGAGTGACACCTGCCCACGTCTGGTCCCCTCCTTCGCCCTCCCAGCCCTCGGGCCTGACTGGGTGCCCCTTCTCTGCAGTGGAGGAGGGCCATGAGGGCCTCACGCACTTCCTAATGAACGAGGTCATCAAGCTGCAGCAGCAGATGAAGGCCAAGGACCTGCAGCGCTGCGAGCTGCTGGCCAAGTCACGGCAGCTGGAGGATGAGAAGAAGCAGCTGACGCTCATACGGGTGGAGCTGCAGACCTTCCAGGAGCGATACTACAAGATGAAGGAGGAGCGTGACGGCTACAACGATGAGCTGGTCAAGGTCAAGGACGACAACTACAACTTGGCCATGCGCTACGCCCAGCTCAGCGAGGAGAAGAACATGGCGGTGATGAGGAGCCGGGACCTCCAGCTCGAGGTGAGGATATGTGCACACACCCGGGGGCTCCTGGAGGGGTGGGGCTGAGTGAAGGGGACACAAATGCTGCTGGGGCTCAAGACCACCACGTGGCATGTGCAGACAGGGGACAGGCCTTGGGCCCTCATCCAGCCAGGTGAGAGGCAATGGCAGACAGGAGACCATGGACCCAGATTTGCGCACGTGCAGACATATGCGTGCAGCCCCTTTAGGGGCTTCCTCTAAGAGTCGGAATTGACTCATTGGCAACAGGTTTGGTTTAGGTTTTGCCACCCACTCAGGCGCCCAGATCCTCCATGTGCACGTGCAGACATGCTTACACAAGCCTAGTAGAGCTTCCCTCCACACTCTCAGGTGGCCAGATCTGCCGTGCGCATGTGCAGACATGTCACTTGGGCTGCTGGGGCCTCGGCCAGCCAGGTGAGGGGGAATGGTGACACGGGGGACTATGGACATGCACACACAGGCCTGGCAGGGCCCTCCTGCCACCACCTCAGGCGCCCAGATCCATCATGCGCATGTGCAGACATGAGCACAATAGCTCTGCAGGCTTCTCACCCTGGCTCAGGAGCCCAGACTTGCCATGTGCGTGGCCTGCAAAGGGGGAATGGAGGACACAGGAGCTCAGGGCCCCAGACTCTGGTGCTCAGGAAAATTGTCAATGAAATGAACACAGCACCTGTTTCGTGGAGACACAAGCTCCTTGGGGACAGGGCTCTGCCCTTCACTGCTGTATCCCCAAAGCCCAGCACGGTGCCTGGCACAGTATGTTGTTGTTGTTGGGTGCTGTTGAGTCCATTCTGACTCAGGCAACCCTATGTGACAGAGTAGAACTGCCCCATAGGTTTTCCTAGGCTTAGAAGTGAAGATGGCCAGACTTCGTGTCACATACTTTGGACATGTTATCAGTAGGGACCAATCCCTGGAGATGACATCATGCTTGGTAGAGAGTCAGTGAAAGAGAAGAAAACCCTCAGTCAGCTGGATTGACGTAGTGTCTGCAACAGTGGGCTCAAGCATAGCAATGATTGTGAGGATGGCACAGGACTGGACAATGTTTCATTTTGTTGTATGTAGGGTCACTGTGAGTCGGAACCGACTCGATGGCACCTAACAACAACAATCTTTACGGGAGCAGATCCCGTGGAGCCGCTGGGTGGGATTGAACTGCTAACTTTTTGATTAGCAGCTGAGTGCTTAACCATTCCGTTATCAGGGCTCCTTGGCACAGTATGGATTATCAATAAATATCAGTGATTGACTGACCAGCCAAATGATTGAAGTCATTAATGAGTTTACCTTGGAAATGGACGAAGGGAAGGGAATTTGCTTCATTCACTCATTCCTTCTATTTACTGAGTGCCACCATGCAAATAGGCTCTTTTTCCAGGTGTCGGGATCAACTCCACGGCAATGGGTTTTTTTGCGGGGGGATACAGAACTCAAGACTACGGCCCTGAGGTCATGAGGCTTATCTTCTAATCAAAACAGATAGAGACACAGTAGTAATAAGTACCGTGAAGAAAAGAAGATAAAGTCCCTGGGTGGTGCAAAGGGTTTGCATTAGGCTGGTAACAGAAAGGTTGGCGGTTCAAAGCCACCCAGTAGCTCTGCAGGAGAAAGACCTGGCGATCAGTGAAGGTTACAGCCTAGAAAACCCTATGGAACTCAGTTCTACTCTGGAGTCGCCATGAGTCTGAATTGACTCGATGCCCCAAGACAACAAGAAAAGAAAACAGGGTATGAAGTTAAGAGAGTGAAGGGTGCTATTTTAAGTAGGGTGGTCAGGAAATGGCACTCTGAGAAGGTGACAGCACTCTGAGAAGGTGACACTTGAGCAGAGTTCTGAACAAAGGGAGGGAGCCTGTGCTGTGCGGTTCTCAAGGAAGGAGCGTTCCAGGCAGACGGGAAATGCTAAGGTCCCAAGTTGGGGCTGTGCTGAGGTTTTTGAGGACCAGTAAGGGAGCCGGTGAGGCTGGAGCTGAATGAACAAGTGCTAGGAAATAAAGTGGGAGAGTTGGCCAGGGGCCAGAGCAGGGGGGCATGGTAAGGGCTTTGGAATTTATTCCAGTCGTGATGGGAAGCCACCGAAGGACTGAGAGCCAGGGAATGACAACCGATTTATATCTAGAAGGATCACTCTAGCTGCTGTGTGGAAAATAGACTCTCAGAATATTTATTAAGCACCTGCCATGTGTAAGGTACTGTGCTGAGCACTGTGGGGGACACAGGGATAACTAAGCTGATGTCTGCTCAAGTCACTTACAATTTAGTGAAGCAGACGGATCAGTAAACAATCAACTGGAATCTAAGTGCGTTGAGTCAGTGCCTGAGTGGCCAGTGGAATGTATGGGTTAAGAGTATGTGCTTGTAAATCCTGGAGATGGGAGTTCAACTCTTGGCCCCTGCCTTTGCCACTTAGTTGGCTATTGGCCTCAGTTTCCTCATTTGTAAGTGGCAATAATGAAACTAACATATGGACCCCCTAGAGTTGCTGTGTAGATTGAGAGAGATCGTGTATCAACAATCTTTTGCAGAGTGGCTCATCTCCTGCACACTCCCCAGTGCTAGCACATCACACCCAGCTGGGTGGGGCTGGGGATCAGGGACAGGACCCAGCACAGGACACCTGAGCTGATCTTCATAGATTCCGAGGACTTTTTTGTGTGACCAGGAGGAGAAATTTCTCTGCTGTTTTACCTAGGATTCCAATGAAAACCAAACCAAGTTCCCGTCAAGTCTGTTCCAACTCATGGCGACCCCGTGTTACCAAGTAGAACTGCTCCATAGGGTTTTCTTGGCTGTAATCTTTATGGAAACAGATCACCAGGCCTTCTGCAGTGTTGCTGGGTGGGTTTGAACGGCCAACCTTTCAGTTAGTAAACTAAAAAAAAAAAAACCATTGCCGTCAAGTCAATTCCAACTCATAGCGACCCAATTGGACAGAGTAGAACCACCCTGTAGGGTTACCGAGACTAATCTTTATGGGAGTAGACTACCACATCTTTCTCCTTCGGAGCAGCTGGTGTGTTCAAACCACCAACCTTTTGGTTAGCAGTCCAGTGCTTAACCACTACACCACCAGGGCTCCTTTTTCAGTTAGTAGTCAAGTACAAATTATTTACACCACCCAGGGACCTTACCTAGGGTTGAGAGAAGTTAATCTGTGGCAGAGACATCAATTTCTGTCCTAGGACATTCTTCCATATTAAGTTTCCCTGGGAAATCCCTGGGTGGTGAAAATAGTTAATGTGCTTGCTGATAACAAAAAAGTTGGTGGTTCAAATCCATCTAGAGAAAGGCCTGATGATCTTCTTCCTAAAATCAGCCATTGAAAACCTTATGGAGCACAGTTCTACTCTGATTTACATGGGATCGCCATGAGTTGAAGTCAACTCAACAGCAACTGGTTTGGTTTTTGTTGTTGCTGTTAACCAAAAGGTCAGCGGTTCAAACCCACCAGCCACTCCACGGGAGAAAAGACTTGGCAACCTGCTCCCGTAAAGATTACAACCTAGGAAACCCTATGGGGTCGTTCTACTCTGTCATATGGGGTTACTATGAGTCGGAATTGACTTGATGGCACCAAACAACAAAAACATGTATTAATAGTGAGAAAACATGTCTAGAACTTGAAAGAACATCTGGCCAGCTGAGTTGCACCCCTGGGTCATTTCTCAGTCCCCGGTTGCTTCCCCTGCATGCCCCTCTCTTCCTTCCTTGGGCCACAGGGATGCAGCAGCAATCTTTTCCTTGCTAAAGCCACCATGCTCTACCTGCCAGATTTCTTAAGATTCTTCTCCCCACAAGCTTTGACTTGAAAAAGGACAACCACCCCTTTGGTACCTGCCTTCCTTGCAGCCCATAAAACCATCTCCTTGCTTTGAGTGTTTTACAAAGGCCCATCAGTCTGGGGCAGTAGACGGGCTTAGCTAATGGGAGGGTGTCACAAAGGTTCAAGAAGTCTTCTGGTCACAGTTCCTGATGTTCACCTCTTGAGTGTGCTGCTCAGCCCATCTACAATTGTCCCATTCCTAAGTGCCACTTGTCCTCCAGGAAACCGCTCTCCAGCACGAAGTGTGTACAAATTCTTTTTGTTTTTTTAATAACTTGTTATTTTGTTGTTGCTGAGAGTATACACAGAACATACACCAATTCAACAGTTTCTACATGTACAACTCAGTGACATTGATCACACTCTTGAAGTTGTGCACTCATTCTCACCCTCCTTTTCTCTAAAGTGTTCCTTCCTCATTAACATAAACTCAGTGCACCCTAAATTTCCCTTCTGATCTTTTGAGTTGCTGTTGTCAGTTTGATCCCGTATAGATCCATCTTAAAAGAGTACAGTACTCAAGGCAGATATTCTTTACTAGTTAAGCTAAACTATGGTTTGGTTTAAAGAAGACTTCAGGGGATATTTTTGGTTTAATACTTAAAGATTATGTCAGGGGAAGAGTTTTGGGGGTTTATCCAGCCTCCATGACTCCAGAAAGTCTGGATTCCATGATAATTTAAAATTCTGCTCTACATTTTCCCTCTTTTGATCAGGATTCTTCTAGAGAATCTTTGATCAAAATATTCAGTAACGGTAGCCGGGCACCATCCACTTCTAGTCTCATGTGCACACAAATCTTTAGGTTGGAGATTGTGTGAGCTTACAGCCTACTGGATTTCAAGCTGATTTTTAGCAGCAGAGCTGTTTGTTCAAGCGATGTCTCGTGTGAAAAATCCAACGCAAGTGAATAAAACATATATAAGCAGGGCTGCTCTGGGGGGTGGAGTCAGGGTGGGGGCCCAGGGCCTTGACTTCTCAGAGTTCACTCCCTTCAGTAACCCTAGGGTTTTTCAGGAAAATCTTTGAGTTCCAAGGCTCAGAATTTGGAGTTCATCATAAAAGGGCAATGAAATGATAACTTATACCTTGAAGAAACACCAGCTTGGTTATCTCTTATCCTAATCTATAACCTGTTCCAGCTCCATGGGTGGTGCAAATGGTTAAACACTGGGCTACTAGCAGAAAGGTTGGCGGTTAGAGTCCACCCAGAGGCACCTTGGAAGAAAGACCTGGCTTTCTGCTTCCAAAAATTCAGCCACTGAAAACCCTGTCGAGCACAGTTCTACTCTGACACACATGGGGTTGCCATGAGTTGGAATTGACTTGATGGCAGCTGGTTGATTATAACCTGTTCCTCCCCACAAAAGTCACCTTTTAGGACCATTCTATAAAGAACCCTGGTGGCATAACAGTTAAGCACTCAGCTGCTAACCAAAAGATTGGCGGTTTGAACCCACCCATCGGCTCTGCAGGAGAAAGATCTGGCAGTCTGCCCCCATAAAGATTACAGCCTAGGAAATCCTATGGAGCAGTTCTACTCTGTTACGTGGGGTTGCTATGAGTTGGAATGAACTCAGCGGCACACAACAACACCTACAACAACAGGACTGTTCAAAAGGAACTAATCAGGACCCTCCATCAACAAGGAGATGGTGGTTTGTTTTACTGGAAGAGGTCTCTCTTGAGTCCTTCTCTGCTACCCCCTGGAACAGGGTAGGGGATTCGCACAGGTCATACTGGAGGTGTGGGGGGCCCAGGGCAGCCTCGCCTTCTCTGAGTGTGTCATGCCAGCTGCATGCTCCCCTTGGCACCCTGGGGGCATTTCAGATTGACCAGCTGAAGCACCGGCTCAACAAGATGGAGGAGGAGTGCAAGCTGGAGAGGAACCAGTCACTGAAGCTGAAGAACGACATCGAGAACCGGCCCAAGAGGGAGCAGGTGCTGGAGCTGGAGCGGGAGAATGAGATGCTCAAGACCAAAATCCAGGAGCTGCAGTCCGTCATCCAGGTGAGCGCTGGACGATAGGCAGAGGGGCCAGGTGCATCCTGGGCAGTGTGCAGAGGGGTGAGGGTGCTGGGGCGGCATGCCTGCCAGGGAATCCAGGGCCCTCCCGCTGACCACAGGATGCCAGGCCATTCCCTTCAGCCCTGGGGCCTTGGTTTCCTCCTCTGCCAAGTCGGGGAGACCACACCACCCACCTCTAGAGCCTTGCCACTATGTGAGATAATACTTGTGAAATGTTTTCTTGATGGGAGAGCTCCCAGAAGATCCCCATTCCCACCAAAGCCAATGCCCTGGGGCTGCGAGGACAGAAAAGCACACTGGGATACCCAGCTGCCCTTCAAAATTCCAAGAAACTCAGCCCTCAGCTCTGCAATTTTTTAAAACCTCAAGTGCATCCCCACCATGTCATCCCCGAATCCTCTGTGGGTATAAAGGAGGAAGTTGCAGAGAAATAGCATCCCCCAAAATAGCTGCAGGGGAAGGAAAAAGGCGTTTGCCCCCTTTCCAGAGAATTATCCACCCCTCCCGGAACTGACTGCCTGGCTCTGCTTCGGAGCAGAGGATCCATCCTGGTTGAACCAGAGGAGATTAATTTATATTTCAGGAGAGGTGTCTGGGAAGCAGATCAGCTCCCTTTTGCTGTCATCTGTGAAGTGTTCTGAGGAGCTGTCGTAGCTCCTCTCGACTCCGATAAGAGCCTGCAGAACAGTAGGTGTCAGGAGATCCCAAGCAGAAGTGGGTCTTATGCTTCTTTTTAAGTGATAAGCTTTTTACAGACCCCAAGAGGCAAGAGGATTTGCCTCTGCTTTCCTGGCGCCAGCCTTCTGCTCGCTCTGTGTCTGTCGCTGGCTCTTGTGCCCCTAACACACACATACACATACACACATACACCCTTAACCCTCCCTGCCTGTCCCCAGGCCGGGAAGCGCAGCCTGCCAGACTCAGACAAGGCCATCCTGGACATCCTGGAACATGACCGGAAGGAGGCCCTGGAGGACCGGCAGGAGCTGGTCAACAGAATCTACAACCTGCAGGAGGAGGCCCGTCAGGCTGAGGAGCTGCGTGATAAGGTGGACACACAGCAACCCCCCTGTGCCCACATAGCCCTCTGAGAATCATCCCCTATCCCTCCCAGTATCCAGCCCCCTTACAGTTATTTGGTTAGTTATTTTTAAGTATTAGCTTAGAATGGGGCAGTGGTTCAGTAATAGAATTCTCACCTTCCATGCAGGAACCTGGGTTCAATCCCAGCCAATGCACCTCATGCACAGCCACCACCCGTCTGTCGGCGAAGGCTTACGTGTTGCTCTGATGCTGAATAGGTTTCGGCTGAGCTTCCAGACTAAGACGAACTAGGAGCAAAGACCTGGTGATCTACTTCTAAAAAACCAGTGAAAACCCTATGGATCACAATGGTCCAACCTGCAACCTATCATGGGGGTGGTGCAGGACCAGGCAGCACTTCATTCCACTGTGCATGACATCGCCATGAGTCGGGGTGACTTGAAGGCACTTAACAACAATAGTAACAAGTATTAGCTTAATAGCTGCCCTCCCCCTATGACAGCGGGTCCAGGAAGGCAGGCACATCGCACGGTCCCCCATGGACCCCGAGCACCCACTTCATTACCAGGCACATAATAGGTCCACAGCAGATCTCCATTGAGTGGCTGCCCTTGAACTGTGGTCCCTGCCAGCCAGATGTCTGGCTTTCGGAAGGACAGATGAGGTCCTGACCCACCAGCCTAGGGTGGGACCAGCTGCCTGCACCCACTCTGCCCTGTCAATGGCTTGATACATGCTTTGATCTCTCTGCGTGGCTGGCAGTACCTGGAGGAGAAGGAGGACCTGGAGCTGAAGTGCTCGACACTGGGCAAGGACTGTGAGATGTACCGGCACCGCATGAACACCGTCATGCTACAGCTGGATGAGGTCGAGCGGGAGCGCGACCAGGTATGACGGGCCCAGGGCACAGGTGACCAGGTGTGGTGGGCCCAGTGCATGGACAGGGGCTGTGTTTCTCCAGGGCGGGGACCTATCCCATGGCACACCACCAACTACGCAGCAGTGACTCGCAAGTTCATTTGTCCTGCCTCTCTCCCGAAGATAAATTCCATCCGTAGAGGCTTCAGAATTTACAGGCGTTTGGGCTCTGGGTGGCCTGAGCCGGGTGTAGACGGCTCCCACAGGAAAGCATGGTCCATCACTGCTTGGTCTCCAGGGTGAGACAGGCAGGCTCAGCACCCAGCACTGTCACTCATAAGGCGTGTGATGCAGGCAAGCTTCCAGGCCCTGGAGGCTCAGTGTACTTGTCTGTGAAATGGGGGTGATGATGGTACTGCCTCACGGGGGCCACAGTGTGGGCTCCAGGAGACACTGCATCAAAGCTCTTAACAGGCAGCCTGGCACATCGTGAGGGCTGGACAAATGGCCATACGTAGCATAGACAATGGAGGTGCTCAACAAGCACGAGAGTCAGGACCAAACCAGAGTGGGTGGTGACATGGCCAACACACAAGCTGGGAGAGTGGGTTTCTGGCTGGGCAGAATGTCTGTCCTTGCTCTTGTTGGCCTGTGGGTATAAGTCACAGGTGGCCTTGTCCCCTGTCTCCCACAGGCCTTCCACTCCCGGGACGAGGCCCAGACCCAGTACTCGCAGTGCCTCATCGAGAAGGACAAGTACCGGAAGCAGATCCGGGAGCTGGAGGAGAAGAACGATGAGATGCGCATCGAGAAGGTGCGTCGTGAGGCCTGCATCGTCAACCTGGAGAGCAAGCTGCGACGCCTCTCCAAAGACAGCGGCACCCTCGACCAGGTGAGCTTCGACCAGGTGGGCCGTGTGGCGGGCTCCCAGGCAGGGGCCCTTCCCTCCCACACCCAGACTAGCCCCACGACCTTTAAGCTTAGTGACGCGGTAGAACCCACTCACTTTGGAGTTAGGAGAGCGGGGTAAAATGCCAGCTTTGCAACTCCAGCTGGGCAATCTTGAACAAGTAGCTTCACCTATTTTGTAAAAAGTGATTATTAACAACGATATATACTTGTTAGGGAGGATTACATAAGATAATGGATATAAGGCACTTTACACATCAGCTGGCACTATTATTATTATTATTACTTATTTTATTATTATTAGTGATTTTATTATTGTTAGTGATTTTATTATTAGTCAACCATTCAGCAATATATTTTTAGCATAGACAGGGCTAGAAATTGGAAATATAATGGGACCATGTCAGATTTAGAAGTCCCTAGGTGATGTAAATGGTTAAGTGCTTGCCTGCTAACCAATAGGTTAGAGGTTTGAGTCCACCCAGAGGCACCACGGAAGAAAAGCATGGCAGCCTACTTCCAAAAAATCAGCCATTGAAAACCCTGTGGAGCACAGGTCTACTCTGACCCACATGGGGTCACCATGAGTCGGAGTTGATGTAATGGCAACTGGAGTTCGGTATGTCAGATTTAAGGGCCAAGACCGGGTAGGAGGCAATGCTTTTACCCCTGTAAAAGAAGGCAGGGTCTGACTGAGCCCCTGGGAAGAGAGAGATGCAAAGCATAGGTGTAAGGGGCTAGGACTGTGGGCCATGGCATCTGAATGGATGCTGGGGCCACAAGGAAGAAGGGGTCATGCTGGTCAGGCATGGATGCCCGAGAGACTCCTGGCTGTCTGCTGACCTGTGGCTGCTGTCTCACCCCATCACTGATGTGGCTTCTTGTCCCAGAGCCTGCCCCGGAACCTGCCAGTGACCATCATCTCACAGAGCTTCGGGGACGGCAGCCCCAGGACCAACGGTCAGGAAGCAGACGATTCCTCTACTTCAGAGGAGTCGCCTGAAGACAGCAAGTACTTCTTGCCCTACCACCCGCCCAAGCGCAGGATGAACCTGAAGGGCATCCAGGTACTGGGGGTCATGGGGGCGGGGGCCCTGGCATCATTGTCAGAACCAATGGGGGGAGCCAAGTGACTGGAGCCATGAGCGTTGCCTTCTAGGAGGGGCCTTGGAAGCCCAGGTGGGACTCCACCTACATCAGCACTATTAACAGAAACCATGCCCACTCCTGCTTTTTATTGTTTGTTTGTACCAATTCCTCCATCCCTTATAAAGGTAATAGAAGTTTAAAAAAAAAGAATAAATAAGCGTTATTTCCAGGTTCACTCATGTATTCAGCAACTATAAATTGAGTGCCTGTCACAAGTCAAGCATTATTCTGGGAGTTGGGGTCACAGCAGCAACAAGTCAGCAGGATTAATTCATACTTGTCACAGATGAATAATTCTTGATAAAGTTAGCCATAAATATTAGTGATAAGGCCGACTCTATAAGTGTTAATGTAAGTATAGTTATAAGGATAATATAAGTAATAACTGTAAGTATTAATAAGGAGCCCTGGTGGCACAGTGGTTAAGCACTTGGCTGCTAACTGAAAGGTTAGCAGTTCGAACCCACCAGCCACTCCTCGGGAGAAAGATGTGGCAGTCTACTTCCATAAAGATTGTTGTTGTTATTAGGTGCCATCGAGTCAGTTCCGACTCATAGCAACCCTCTCTACAACAGAATGAAACACTGCCCAGTCCTGTGCCATCCTCACAATTGTTTTGCTTGAGCCCATTGTTGCAGCCACTGTGTCAGTCCATCTCATTGAGGGTCTTCCTCTTTTCACTGACCCTCTTCTTTACCAAGCATGATGTCCTTCTTCAGGGACTGGTCGCTCCTGATAATATGTCCAAAGTACATGGACAAAATCTCGCCATCTTTGCTTCTAAGGAGCATTCTGGCTGTACTTCTTCCAAGACAGATGTGTTCGTTCTTCTGACAATCCACGGTATATTCAATATTCTTCACCAACACCATAATTCAAAGGCATCAATTCTTCGTCGGTCTTCCTTATTCATTGTCCAGCCTTCACATGCATATGAAGTGATTGAAAATATCATGGCTTGGGTTAGGCACACCCTAGTCCTCAAAGTGACATCTTTGCTTTTTAACACTTTTTAGCATATTGCCCAGTGCAATATGTTGTTTGATTCCTTGACTGCTGCTTCCATAGGCATTGATTATGGATCCAAGTAAAATGAAATCTTTGTCAACTTCAATCTTTTCTCTGTTTATCGTGATGTTGCTTATTGGTCCAGTTGTGAGGATTTTTGTTTTCTTTATGTTCAGGTGTAATCCATACTGAAGGCTGTAGTCTTTGATCTTTATCACTAAGTGTTTCAAGTCCTCTTCCCTTTCAGCAAGGAAGGTTGTATCGTCTGCATAGGGTTTCCATAAAGATTACAGCCTTGGAAACCCTATGGGAAGGTTGTACTCTGTCCTTTGGGGTCACTAGGAGTCAGAATCGACTCGATCACAATGGATTTTTTTAATTTTTTTAAGAAGTATTGATGATAATGTTGACACCAGTCACACTGGCCTCCCAGCTTTTCCTTGACTAGAACAAGCATGTCCCTGCCTCAGGGCCTTTGACTTAACTGTTCCCTCTGTGTGGAATGTTCTTCCTCCAGAATCTACATCACTGTCCCTCAGTGGACTCAGATCATGAAGCAGCCCGCCCTACCCCTTCCCCACCGGCCATCCCCCTTAACCTGCCTTTTTCTTTTCATAACTCGTGTCCCCACCTTCCAGGCTGCATATACATTGTTTGTTTGCTAGCTCCCTACAGTGTAGAATGTAAGCACCATGAGGGCAGGAACTTTGTTTTGTTCATCACTGTGTCCTCAGCTCCTAGAATAGTACCTAGGACATGGTAGGCACTCAGTAAATGTTTGCTAAATGAATGAAAGCAACTTTAGAGTTAAGTACTATAAAGCGTATTTGGGACCCCTAGCCTGTGTTGGTCCCTGAGTGGTGCAAATGGCTAAGCGCTCAGCCACTAACTGAAAGGTTGGCGGTTTGAGTTCACCCAGAGGCACCTCAGAAGAAAGGCCTGACAATCTACTTCTGAAAAATCAGCCATCGAAAACCCTATGGGAGCACAGTTCTACACACATGAGGTTGCCATGTGTCCGAATTGACTCGATGGCACGGGTTTTGGTTGGTTTAACCTGTGTTGAGTGTGCAGCTTCCAGTTTGTCTGTTTTTCTGTTTACTCGATGCCTGCCATGTACAAAGCAGCTAGTAGGTCGTTGTTGTTGTTAGGTGCCGTCAGATCGATTCTGATTCACAGCAACCCAGGGTTTCCTAGGCTGTAATCTTTATGGAAGCAGATCGCCAGGTCTGTCTCCCTCAGAGCCTCTGGATGTTTTCAAACCCACAACCTTTCAGGTTAGCAACCGAGCACTTAACCGTTCCACCACCAGGGCTCCTTATCTATTAGGTAATGGGGGAAATTTCCAAAGACTAAGATGGAGTCCCGGTCTTTGAAAAGAGACATGAAGCAGTTCTATGACAGACCAAGGCAGCAAGTAATCAGATCTGTGGGGGGTGCGCATCGAACCAGGTGAGAGGAGGGTCCACGTTTTGTAAAACAGCTTTATTGACGTGCGGCGAACTGCACCTGTTTAAAGGGCACAACTGGGTTAGTTTTGACACGTCTACACCAGTGAAACCACAGCAACCACTCACTCTTGATTAGATAGTGAACATGTCCATTGCCCCCAAAGTTTCTTGTGCCCTTTCTACATCCTCCCCTTCTGCCTCTCCCAGTAGCCCCCTAAGCAATCACAGATCTACCTTCTGGGATGACCACATGTAACAGTTATTTTGTACTACCTCTATTTTGGGCCCTGTGCTAGGTGCTGGGGACCCAGCAATGTTAACGACATTGGGCCTGCCCCTGCGAAGCTCATTTCCACTACAGGAAGGGGCAGCTGCCACCTGGGGTCAGAGGTGGTGTGAGAGGACAGACGTGTGTTCTCAGCTCCACCACTTCGTGTGACCTTGAGCCAGTTACCTAGCTGCTGTGAGCCTCAGTTTCCCCACCTCTATAATGGGGATGGAGCCTTGGTGGCTCAGTGGTTAAGAGCTCAGCTGCTAGCCAAAAGGTCGGCAGTTCGAATCCACCGGCCACTCCTTGGAAACCCTCCTGGGAAAAGTTTGACTCTGTCTGATAGAGTCACTATGAATTAGAATCAACTCAACAGCAGTGGAATGGATAATAGGGGTAGGGGCCCTGGTGGTACAATGGTTAAGTGCTTGGCTGCTAACCGAAAGGTCATCGGTTCAAACTCGCCAGTGGCTCCATGGGAGAAAAGACCTGGTGATCTGTTCCCACAAAGATGACAGCCTAGGAAACTCTCTGGGGCATTTCTGCTCTGTCACATGGGGT
Organism: Trichechus manatus latirostris; assembly: GCF_000243295.1. NCBI lineage: Eukaryota > Metazoa > Chordata > Mammalia > Sirenia > Trichechidae > Trichechus > Trichechus manatus. The sequence goes on from NW_004444087.1 coordinate 2,296,435, forward strand.
CGCTATGAGTCAGAATCGACTTAACAACACCCAACAACATAATGGGGGTAACAGTCCCTACTTTGTGGGTTTCTCATGAGAACTCAAGGAGATCCTGTCTGCTTTGCTCTTTGTCGTGTCTCCAGTATCTGGTATAATCCTGGCACACAGCGGGCTCTCAGTGAATGATGAGTGAGTGAGTGAATGATACAGTCTCCAGTGAGCAGGTTGTGACCAGCAGGGCATGGAAATGCATCGGCCCCTCCTCACCCTGGCTCTCAGAAGGGCCAGCGCTGCACATATGAATCTAATGTGGAGCCATTTAGCACCTCATGCCAAGAGCGTTGGGCACAGCTTCCCGAGAGCATATCCGTTCACACACTGCAACAACGTGGCCCCAGAAACTCACCTGTGCCATGTACTCAGCTCTGCTCCGTCTCCCGCTCCCCAAACAGCCCTCCTTTCCCCGCGGCCACTCCTGGCTCTCCTGCCACCTTCTGCTGAGAGCCATATTGTACCGCTTCCCAGGGTGGGAGCTGGTCTGCACCAGCAGCTTCCTGATCTGGCCCGAGGGAGCCCTTGTCTTGTCATTTCTGCATGGCTGCTGGGCATTGTGCACATCGTGTGCATCGTGATCCCAGTGGCTCCACTCCTTTGTTTGACACAGGCCGCCGTGAGACCAGCCAGGGTGGGCTGGCACTGCTAGATTTTTTGCCTTAGCCCTGGTGACATATGTCTGGGGCCTTGTTTGATTTCAGTCCTCTGTCTTCCTTCACCCCTTCCCTCTTTCAGCTGCAGAGAGCCAAGTCCCCTATCAGCCTGAAGCAAGCATCAGATCTTCAAGGTTAGTGAGACGACCGAGGCCTCCTGCCCACTGTCTCTCTGGCTCCCTCCGTCCATCTGTTTGTTTATCCCCTTGCAGGCATCAGTCCTGCCAGGTAAACCCCAGGCAAGCCTGAGGAGCCTCAGGTTGGCAGGCATCCACTCAGGTGGTAATTAATGTTAATCACAGTCTGAGTGGGCAGGAGTCCCAGCCGTGGACACATGCCTCTCTGGCTCCCTCCGCATCCTTCTGCCCTCCCTGTCATTGGGGAGCCCCAGCCACTTCAACTGGACTTGACCTTTTGGAGGATTGCTTGACCTTCTCCCAAACTGCTGGCCGGGTCATCCCAGGGGTGAGGCTGCTGGTCACCCCAAAGCCTCAGGCTCTCCAGATACACTGTCCTCCGAACCCCCCTCACCGGTCCTCACTGTGGCTCTGGGAGGGACTGGCTGGCTAGTGAGGGTTGGCCCGAGCAAATCTAGCCTCCACTGTGTACGAGGAGGTCCAAGGAGATGATGCTAGAGCCCGTTGCAGGGGTAGGGAAAGGCAGACAGCGGCAGGCAACCAGGAGAGGTGGGGGAAGTTGAAGAAGGGTACCTCAAGGTGGCATTGAAACTGGATTGGAAAGAGGAGAAGTCTGACCTGTGGCCACGGTCTTCAGAAGGGGACTCTTGGGACTGAGGGGAGAATATAGACAAGAGGCTTGCCAGGGCCAAGCAGAAGAGCGACAGGCAGAGGCAGGGAGACAAGAGGCCTCAGATGCCGAGCCAGGGGACTTTATCCCCCAGGACGTGAGGGACTCTGGGGAGGGCGGGGTGCAATGCGTCCAGACCTGGGCCCTGGCAGTTCTTTCCGGGCAAGGGGAGGATGCAGGAGGGACATTTGAAGAAAACAGGGCCCCACTGACGCCATCAAGGACCTCCATGGCCTTGCCTGTTGAGGGCATGTCAGGCGGGGAAGTAGAGAGGGATGAAGAGGGCACGCAGGGCCACGGGCCTCTTCACTCCTCATCACTGGCTGCCAAGTGCCAGATGCTGGGGACCCGCGAGTGTAATGCAGGGTCCGTCCCCTTGAGGTGGGGTGTGTGCGCACATGTGTGTATGTGTGTAGCATGTGTACACACATAAATGTGTGTGAGTGTGCTTGTGTGTATATGTGTGCACATACATTTGTGCATGTGTGCATGTATGCACGTACATGTATGTGCATTTGTATGTGTATGTGTGTGAGTGTATGTGGGTGTGTGTGCATGCATGCATGTATGTGCACAGGTGTGCTAGTGTGCATGTGTGTATGTGCGAGTGTGCGTATGTGTGTGAGCATGTGTGTGCACTCATACGTGTATGTGCGTGCGTTGTATGTGCATGCACACACAGCAAGGTGGGGGCACAGAGGATGGGGACATTTCTCGGCAGCGAGGCACTCTGAACAGTGTGCACGTGGCCCCTGAGGGAGCGAGGCAGGGAGTGTCAAAGGGGGCTTTCCTGAGGAGGCGACAAGCTGTGCCTCACACTTTGCCCAAAGGCCCTGCCGGCCAGCGCCGTTGAAAAGGAAGGGGTCTGTTTTGAGTGTAAGGAAGTTGGAAGGAAACTCCACACCCACCGGGTGGCTTACTCCCCAAGTGTCCACTGTCCCATAGTGTCACTGGTGAGTCTTCAGAGATCAGCATGTGGTTCAGCCCACAGTGGTGGGGGAGGGTAAAAAAGAAGGTTCTAGGGCTCTTCCCCAGTAGATACCAGAAAAGGTGGGGCAGAGACCACAGGCCTCCATTAGAAGGAGGTGCAAGAGCGGCAGCCAAACAGAGAAGCCCCCATGAGTCCGTTCCCCTCCCATTCTCCATCTCCTACAAACAGCAGGCCGAGGCCATGAAGAAGACGACCCAGACGCCAGCCCCAGCTCCTCCAACTCTCTGCCTACCAACAGCGCCTTCGCCAAGATGGTAAGGGGCTCTCCTGTTCCCCCTCCTCATGCCCCGCCCACCCCCAGGCCTGGCACCATGTCCCCAGGACCCCATGTCCCTGGGCTCCTCAGGCCCACAGGCCTGCCTCCTGACCAGCCCAGCGGTGAGCAGCATCCTCACGGCTCGCAGCCATAGCCCGGCCTCACTGTGTTCATTTAAAGCTGCTCCGTGGCCTCACGATGTATTTACACCTTCCCGCCGCCTGCTTTCCCAATTTCACACTCAGTGGGAGAGGAGACAGACCTCTGAGGCTGCGGCGAACAGCACAGGCGACCGGCATGGCTGCTGCAGCTTCTCCGTCCCCAGGGAGCGGGCGTGCCAGTGCCAGGGCTACAAACTGCAGAGTCCCGGGCCCCTCCTTGGCCCCCGCCCCCTCTCCCCGCTCCAGCCCACCCGAAAGAGCCCTGCAGAGTCCCCGAGGCAGGAACCCATTGCCACTGCACCCCAGCCAGGCGCCAAAGGAGTAGAATTAAAATTCTAACCCTGAGGGGAATCACAGGAGGCTTGTCAGCTCTGCTTCCAAGCTCAACCCTAGGGAGGCAAAGATTTTATAATGAGTGACTCCAGGCTGGTGGCAGCTCAGGTGGCAGAAGCCACAGCTGGCACTGAAGGCGGCCCCCGCCAGGTGCCGGCGGGTCACCTTCCGGCCTCTGTGCATCATCCCCAGGCCTGTAGTCTCCATCTTGGCCAGAGCAGGGGCCCCAGCCCAGCCTGTGCAAGGTGGCACCACCCTGGCCTCCAAGCTGGCAGATCCCCCCTCGTCCTTCCCACCCCCTCGCACTGCGAGCAGATTTTTGAGTAGATGTAGCCGGCCGCCCAGGGCCGAGCACCGCTGTCTCCAGCCAAAATCACTACCAAGGGCGGCCTGCTTCAGCACTCACTGTCTGAGTAGGAGGCAGGAGTCAGCTGAGTTAAATTTAGCCCCCGTGGATATAGTATTTATGCCCATGGAGGCACTGGCATATAAATATCCAGTTGTCCGTCACACGCCGTGTGTGTTTTTAAAGCAGCCCCATCGGAACCGGAACAGCATTATGTCAATCACTGCCGAGCCCCCAGGGAATGACTCCATCGTCAGGCGCTACAAGGAAGACGCGCCCCATCGCAGGTGAGTGGTGGGGAGAGGAGAAGTGGAGACATTTGTCAGGGGCCCGCGTGTGCCCATTCACCTGCATCACCTCCGCACCACTCTGCACACACAGAGCAATCAGTCCTTGAGTCCACCTTGACAGGCGGGCGGGATGGGGCCCATTTTACAGATGCAGAGGCTGAGGCTCAGAGAAGTCAGGTGAATCTCTAGGGCCACCCAGCCAGCTGGCAAATGAGGAAATCTACACCCGTCTGCCCATGCCACCTGGAAGTCAGATTCCTCGAGCCTGTGGCCCCTAGGGCTTGGCTTCATCTGCCTAAGAGGGAGAGATCGTGAGGGTGGCCTCCCCCACCCCTTCTGCTCTCCTCACCCCCTGGGAGCCATTAGAGTCCCCGACAAGGAAAACCACAGTACAGTACACCTGGGCCTCCAGATGTTTCCAATCAGCTGGTTGTTCAAAGTCATTGAAAGTCAAGATGGTTGGGTGGTTTTCTGGATCCACTCCCAGGTCCTGCACAGGGTTTGGTTTTAGGCCTTGAGCACCACATTCCTTGGCCTCCAGAGACCGGGTTGGAAGGATCAGAAGCAAGGGGCCTACCTGAATTCCTTGGTTAATCTTCTCCCTTTGGGCAATTTGGGAATATGGTGAAGTGGCCACCATATTCCCCCACTGGCCAGATGATGGGCCCTCCCACTGCCTCCTAACTGGTCCCTGTGCCTCCCCACCCATCTCCACTCGGCTCAGATCAGACCCTGTATTTGAGGTAGCTTTGAGAAGCCCCAGGTGGCAGCTGTGCTGAGGCTGCCGCCACCCTCGTGGCATGTGGACAATTTAGAACACTCGGCATAAACAGCATCACCCCATCCACTTCTCCACCTGAACGGGCACTCCAACTATTTCAGACCCGTTGCACAGCACACACACACGGAAAGCAAATGGGTGCTAAATGTTCACCATGTCAGAAGAAGGCTGAGTGGGAGGTAGCAGGTGGGGGCTGTCAGCTACCCCAGCTGACCTGCCCTCATGTTCCCTTTGCACCCTGTAAATGCAGCAGGCTCGACCACTCTCTGCATGGCCCCACTGAGTGCCATGTCCCTGCAGAGTCCAGCCTTCCTCTCCCATCCCTCGGCCCGTCCCCCTCTGCCCACCTGCTGGCCTTTCTTACTTGTCAATCCTGCTATCAGAACCAGGCCTCAGACAGACACGCCTCAAGCTCCCTCCCACCCTGCGTGCACACGCACTCGCACGCGCACACACAGGCTCCCCCTTTTGCCTCCCTTCTGTCTTGCAGCACAGTTGAAGAAGACAATGACAGCGGTGGGTTTGATGCCTTGGATCTTGATGGTACGTACCTGTCTCAGTCTCCTCAGGCTGCTGTAACAAAGTACCACAAACTGAGTGGCTTCAGAGAACAGACATGTCTTGCCTCACAGCTCTGGAGGCTGGGAGTCAGACGAGGGTGTCGGCCGTGTTGATTCCTTCTGAAGCTCTGAAGGAGAACCTGCTCCATGCCCCTCTCCTGACTTCTAGTGGGTCCCAGCAGTCCTTGGTGCTGCCTGGCATGCAGCTGTGTTTGCCTGCACGGTCACATAGCCAGTCTTCTCCGTCTGCCTCACTGTGTCTGTTCGCCTCTTTTATAAACTCAGGAGTCATCCAGGATTAGGACCCACCCTAGTCCAGTATGACCTCATGTTAGCCTTCAGAAACCCTGTTTCCAAACAAGGGCACGTTCACAGGTTCGGGGTTAGGACTTCAACCCATCTTTTTGAGGGACACAGTTCAATCCATCACCATCCACCCTCTGGCCCAGGGCTGAGAAGTGTCACAGGTGCAGGGCTGCCTGCCATCTGGGGGAGCTTCCAGTGAGCGGGGTGGCGCTGCGCGCGTCTCCAACTCCAGCAGGACCTGAGTCTCATGCATAGTGAGTCCTCAGTGAATATGTGTGGGTGGACAGCTGCGCTCGAGTGCTCCGTGTTCACGTGGCCCTGGCAAGAGGATCAGCCTGCGTCTCAGACAAGCTTGCCTGTGGCCAGGGACGCCCGAGGAGTTTATTCTTTGTTTTGTACGGACTCCTCAGCAGCCATCTAGCAGTTGAGTAAGGAGTCAGAATTAAGGCTGGCTCTCTGAAAACTAATATGTATCATGTAGCATAGGTTTCTGGGTGGCACAAGCAGTTTGTACTCAGCTGCTAACCTAAAAGTTGATGGTTCAAAGCCACCCAGCAGCGCCTCAGAAGAAAGGCCTGGTGAAGCCTTGGAAACCCTATGGAGCACAGTTCTCTGCACACATAGGGTCACCATGAGCTGGAATCAACTCAACGACAATGGGTTTATTTTGTTTTAAATCATCTAGTGTAGCTGGGCCCTGTACTAAGCCCTTGACTTACATAAACCCACTGCCGTGGAGTCGATTCCAACTCATAGCAACAGAAATGCTATTGTTCACCTCATTCAACAGATGCAGAAATGGAGTCTTAGCGAGGTTATGTGACAGGTCAACTCGGCAATAGAGTAGGGAACAGATCAGAAGCAGGAGACCTATTAAACTCATGTATAAAACTGCTAACCAGCCTGAATAAAACGAGTAGTGAGAATGAGGGGGAAGAGATGAGACTGGAATTGGGGCGGGAATCAAAGCTTTTGATTGCCTGAAATTGGAGGTGTGAGACAGGCAGACACTGGGGAGACCAAGGGGATCCGAGCATCCTAAAGAGGCCCCATGGCCAGAGCTGGTGTGATGGAAGGGATGTCCGTGGTCCCAGAACAGACCTTGCAGAGGCTGGAAGCGAGGGTGTGGTCTCGGGCACCTAGCTTCCAGTGATGGAGAGCGTGCGGGCAGCCTGGCCACCTTCCGTGGGCAGCCTGGCCACCTTCCGCTTGCAGCCATCTTCTCGCTGCAGCCGACATGGAGCCTTGTGACACTCCAGGCCGTTTGCCAAGTGCACCAGTCACAGAGACGGATAATGTCCCTGAGTCTCACCCTTGCAGGGACTGAGGTGCTTATAGCTGTCACCAGTGGGGAGGAGGATGCACACATATGAGCCTGAGCACCGTCCGCCCTGGACCAGCACGAGCGAGGGAGCAACAGGGAGGGTTCGGGAGTGGGCTCAGTGCAATAGGGTGGTGGTGGCCAGTGTCACATCCCTTATAGATCTGGCAGCCTAAGAGATTGTGTCTCAGAGTCCCCTGGGTGTGGCCTGCTGGCCTCCCTCAGTTCCAAGGCCCCCCATCCTTCCTCCACCCCTTGCCCATCAAGGCTGTCAGCAGATAAAAGGAAAGATCCAAGGCCCTCCCTACTTGGATCCCATCGGACGCTATCGAGCGTTAAAGAGAGGTTGGCACTTCATGGAGGCCGGGTAATGAGAGAAATTGAGGGAGTTTTGGAAAGTGGAGAGAATCCGGGCAGCGGGCCAAGCATTCTGCAGTGCCAGGCAAATTCCCGGTGCAGGGCATCGTGGTTATCTCAAAGAGCAGGACGAGTGTATCCCTCCACCTCCATGGCCCTGGAGCATGCAGGGTGGGTGTCTTTCCCCGAGGTCCTGGACAACATGGGGAGGGGGCTTCTTGTCAGGTCTCGTTGGTCAGGAAGCCAGAGGCCGGAGGTGAGCGCTAAGGTGGTCCCAACGTGAAGCTTGGGGGACCCGATTTCAAAAACAGAACTAAACCAAAAAACCAAGCCGACCACCATCAAGTTGATTCCAACTCATTGTGACCCTATAGGACAAAGTAGAACTGCCCCATAGGGTCTCCAGGGCTGTAATCTTTACGGGAGCAGACTGCTACATCTTTCTGCTGCGGAGCAGCTGGTGGGTTCGAATTGTCATCCTTTCAGTTAGCAGCCAAGCACTTAACCACTGTGCCACCAGGGCCTCTTAAAAACAGAACTGTTAATGGAAAGCCCCCTTTATCCAGATACAAAAATGGGTGGGGGGATTCTTAAAATCTAGATACCAGGCCAGGCCTCCTAATAAGCAGGGGAATGGCTATGCTGAAGAGGACACAAGGACTGTACCTTCTGCCCCAGGTGACCTCAGGGACCAGCTGAGTCACCGTCTTTGCTGCCCCCTTCCAGGCCTCCTGCCCAGGGGAGAATTTCCCAGGAGGCAGGCAGGGAGGAGCAAGGGCCACTTAGTGCCTGGGTTGACCTCACTTTGGCCACCACCACCCTGCCATGCCCCCCTGCCCCACCCCACCCCAATGGCAACCACACCTGGACCCTGATGGCCCCACACTTCCTTTTCTTCCCCCACTCCCCCACTGTCTACCACTCCCGGACCCTGACACCCTCCCCTCCATACCACACCCGGACCCTGATGCCCCACCCCGGACCTTGACCCCGCCATGCCTGGACCCTGACAGCCCCCCTTTCCATTGCAGATGACAGTCATGAACGCTACTCCTTTGGGCCCCCCTCCATCCACTCCTCCTCCTCCTCCCACCAGTCCGAGGGCCTGGACGCCTATGACCTGGAGCAGGTCAACCTCATGTTCAGGAAGTTCTCTCTAGAAAGGTACCATGGGCTGTGGGAGAGGGGAGCCTGGAGGTGGAGGACAGGAGAAAAGCCGATGCTCCTAATGCCCCCCAAAAGGGGACCATCCAGGCCGCGTTAGTGTCCCCTAAAGTCAGGGTTCTGGAGGTCAGAAGTCACTTCCTCTGCCCCTGACTACAGGTGAAGGGACAGAAGCCAGAGACGAAGGGGCTTCCTGGCATGTTGGGGTTTCGGCCTGTGGCACACTGTCCCTGTCACCCTGGAGGCCCACAGCGGCCCCCAGGTGGGAAGAGCGGGGCCGAGGTCTGCTGGGCCCCAGTGAACTGAGGTCTCCCTACAGCGGGCTGTCACCAGGCCGGCTCCAGGTAGAGAGGCAGCTTTGTTCTCTTCTGGGCCCTTTATAGCAGGAGCCTGGGAGCTGGGCAGTGAGGCCGCTGCTACTGCAGCTCCGCCCCCATCATGATACCGCAACATCTGACCAGCACAGGTCCCCACCCACCCACGCATCCCCTCCCTGGGGTTTCTCCTGGGGAGGGATCATCTACTGTCAGCCTGCGAATAACCACCTGCCCAACTGCTGTCTTGTCCCCCATCCCAGGCCCTTCCGCCCGTCGGTCACGTCTGGGGGACACCTGCGGGGCCCGGGGCCGGCAGTGCAGCATGCCACGCTGAGCGGGGACAGCCTCATTGCCCAGCTCACTGTGGTGGGCGGCAATGCGCGAGGCAGCTTCATCCACTCCGTCAAGCCGGGCTCCCTGGCTGAGAAGGCTGGCCTGCGAGAGGGCCACCAGCTGCTGCTGGTGAGGGCAGGGGAACACGGCGGGAGCCTGCACGAGGGGCAGGGGGCCAGTACGAGGGGGCCAGGAAGGGGCCTGTGCAAGGGCCCCTAGCTGCTGCTGGTTGGGGGTGGGCTGGGACAGGCAGCTCAGCCCAGTGCTATAACCTTCCCCTCTGCTGCCTCTGCGTCTCTATCACTGACCAAGAGTGAGCCGCCCGGCCCCCCAGCCTTGCATGATGCTCTGGACTCCAGCCAGGAGGAGGACGATGGCCAGGCTATCAGCTCCTCATGTGAAATCCCTCCCTGGGCTTTTTCCTCTGCAGCTTCTGACTAATGTTTGTGGAGCCAGCTCACACATGCACATACATGCCTACACGTCAGTGCCTGCGTGCACACGTGCCAGGACACGTGCATACCAGCACACCGCACACACACCAGCACACATGTGCTCCTAGGAAGCGCATGGGAAGCAAAGGAGCCCATTTCAGGGGGAGGCTTTGTTCCCTCTTGGCAGCACCAAGCTGGCTGTTTGTTCTGGAAGAGACGCTTTCATTCCCTGTGCAGAGCAACCTCTCTCCCGCGGTTCGCTGCCCGTGGAGCCGCGCGAACAATGGTCTCTGATATCTAGCTGGAAGGCTGCATCAGAGGCGAGCGGCAGAGCGTGCCCCTGGAAACGTGCACCAAGGAGGAGGCCCGCTGGACCATCCAGCGGTGTAGTGGCCCCATCACCCTGCACTACAAAGTCAACCACGAAGGTAAGGGTGTAAGGTCCAGGGTCAGCCCTGTCCCACCTCGACAGGTGACCTCCGACAACTGCTCTCCCACTCCATGCCTCCACTTGCCATCTGTTCAGCGGGGGGAAGTCAGCCCCTTCTCAGAACCCACGGGAGCGTCTGGCAGGGCATCAGGCAGGAGAGCAAGAAAGGGTGGTTTTAGTGGCGGAAGCGGTTCAAGCACTCGGCTGCTAACTGAAAGGTTGGCGGTTCAAGTCCACACAGAGACACCTCGGAAGAAAGGCCTGGTGATCTACTTCTGAAAGATCACAGCCACTGAAAACCCCATAGAGCACAAGGGTTTCTGGTCCACGCCGGTCTCCCTTTGCGTTGGCTCACTCCCACAAGTCCACACACCTGGTGCCACGCTCTGGCTGCCCCGTTGGGAACGTGGTGGGATCCTACAGGCTGAAGGCAGGACTGCGTTCCCAGTTACAAGGTTACCTTTTGAGCCAGGCAGAAGGCAGCAGACCTTTACCTGCCAAACTGAAACTGGCTTCCAGTCCTGGGTGGCATGCCTCTCTCCAGCATGCGTGGCTGCTCCAGGCAGCAGGGGCGTTGAGCCCCTTACAGGCCACAGCCCTTGGTCTCTGTGGTCCCGCAGCTCCGAGGCAGGCTGCCTTCCCTGCTGGAAGCTCCAGCATCTCATTAACTGTGTCTCCTCCTTCCTGGCCTCCGCCAGGGCAGCACTGGCTGAGCTACGTTTTCCATTTCCAGAGGCTGAGTTCTCATTCTCACCTCTGGGTTTGCCTGCATGATCCTCTCCACAGCTGGCTCGTATTTTTAACCACCAAGGCTCATGAATGTTTCAACAGAGCATAAATAGCCCATTTCTCTCAAGCCAGCCTCAGTACCGCTGCCCGCCCACCTGCACTTCCAGCAGCGTCCCGTCGGTGCAGAAGATGAGCGTGGCGCTGCATCCCTAGACTCAGGACCAAGTCTCAGCCACACACAGTCAGCACGGTCCCACCCCTGTGGCCTGGCTGAGTGGTGCCTGGCCCCCTGGCCAGCAGTGCCAGAGATGCAATGTGAACGGCACCCCCTGGGGTTGTGCCACAACATGGCCCTGCAGCCTGAGATCCAGGTGGCACAAATGGTTAATGCACTCAGCTGCTAACCAAAAGGTCTGAGGTTCAAGTCCAGCAGGAGCCACTTCAGAAGAAAGGCCTGACGGTCTACTTCCAAAAGATCACAGCCATTGAATGCCCTATGGAACACAGTTCTACCATGAGTTCTACTGTCAGTCACCATGAGTTGGAGTCTACTTGATGGCAACTGGTTACTGGTCCCTCACAGATGGTGGGAGGCTGGGTAGTGACTGGTATCAATTGACCAGGTGAGATGGGCTGGGCAAAGCTGGAGCCTCCAGAAGGACCCAGCGAGGAACCTCCTGTTTCTTCAGGAATAGTCAGTGGGGACGGTAGTCAGACAGCCCTGATGGCTGGGACGTGCGCTGTGGACATTGTGGCTATTTGTGGGCCTGGCTACCAGGACCACTTTCACTTCAATTGTGTTATGCAGCTCTCGGCCTCGGGATGGATTTTGAGAATTTATATTGTGGATCTTCATTAATGTTTGCTGCATTTATTGTGTTCATGGTTTATGCCCTGCTCCTTCCAGAGGGATTTGCAGAAAGTTACAGTAAAGGGCAATGGTGTTGTTAAATAAGGTTGAAACAATGTATACATGGTCCTACCACTTTGGAAAACCACTTGGCAGGATCTACTAAAACTAAGCAGTTTTTCATAATAGCCCAAAACTAGAAACAGTCCAAACATGCTTTTGGATAAGGCAACATTTTGATATGGATAAATCAATCAGTGTGGAATACCATACAGCAATGAAAAAGAATTGTTGCATACTCAGTGACCTAGTAATCCCACTTCTGCGTATACACCAGAGAGAAATGAGAATGTCTACCAAAAGACACGTGCAAGACTGTTCATAGTAGTTATTCATAATAGCCCCAAACTGGAAACAATCCAAATGTGCATTCCAGGATAATAGATACATCAAGATAATGTGGAACACTATAACGTAAAGAAAAAGAACAAGCCACTGCTACATTGTGACACCATGGATGAATCTCACAGACAGTGTTGAGCGATGGAAGGCAGACACACAAGAGCACATACTGTCTGATTCCATCTATAGGAACAAGGCAAAGCTTGTCTAGGTTGATAGCAATCGGGATCATGGTTACCCTTGGGAAGGGTATTGACTGAGAAGGGCATGAGAGAGGGAATGCTGGATGGTCACTACCCGGTGTACACATTTATGAAAATCCCTCAAACTGAATACTTAAGAATATGAATGTATGCAGTTTACTGTTTGTAAGTGATACATTAATTTAAAAAAAAAAAAAAAGCCATGAAGAACAAGTGCTATGCAGTGGCAGGGTAGGTGTGGAGATTGTAGCAAAGATCCTGGTAAATGTAATTGTTGCAATTGGCACGAATCTAACACTGAGCTTCCTGGAAGCCAAAGCAAAAAGGGAAATCCATAAATTGCATGGCTGCTCATTCATCAGGAGGAAGTTTTCCCTAGCCATAAAGAGGAACATATCCCATGGACACTCTGAAGGTAGTGATGTCTGACTTTGCCCCAGGGAGTGTCTTAGTGGTGGATAGCCCTAAGCCAGTGTTTGGAATCCCTCTCCTTCCCTAGGGTACCGGAAGCTGCTGAAGGACATGGAGGAGGGCCTCATCACATCAGGGGACTCCTTCTACATTCGGCTGAACCTGAACATCTCCAGCCAGCTGGACGCCTGCTCCATGTCCCTCAAATGTGATGACGTTGTGCATGTCCGTGACACAATGTACCAGGACAGACATGAGTGGTTGTGTGCGCGGGTTGACCCCTTCACGGACCACGACCTGGACATGGGCACCATACCTAGCTACAGCCGGTGAGGCCAGACCTGGGAGGGGCCAGGTAGCAAGCAGGGTGCCAGGGGGATGTGTGGTGAGGCCAGAACCTGGGGGGACCAGGCAGTGAGCAGGGTGCCGGGTGTGTGTGTGTGTGTGTGTGTGTGTGTGTGTGTAGTGAAACCAGAACCTGGGGGGACCAGGCAGCCAGCAGGGTGCCAAGGAGTATAGGCTTTGGGGCACCAGCAGGGGAGTTCACGGGGGGCCCAGGCTGAGGAAGGCCCAGCAGCCCCCTTGATGCCCACTGTAGCAGCATCCTGGTGTAGCTGTATCTAAGTACCACAAAGCAGGTAGCTTTAAACAACAGGAATTTATTGTCTCACACTTCTGGAGGCTGGGAGTCCGAGGTCAGGGTGGCAGCCATGTTGATTCCTTCTGAGGCTCTGCGAGAGCATCTGCTGCATGCCTTTCTCCCAGCTTCTGGTGGCTCCAGGCGTTCCTTGGCCTCCAGCTGCAGCATTACATGACGTCCTTCCTCTGTCCTATCTCTGTGTTTCTTTTCCTCTTTTAGAAGAACACCAGTCATATAGGATTAGGACCCATCCTACTCCGGTGTGAACTTATGTTATCCTAACTGATGCCACTTTCAAAGACCCTATTTCATAACAAGGTCACATTCACAGGTGACCTTGTTTGGAAACCAGGGGTTAGGACTTCATCATGCCTTTTGGAGGATACCAACCAACCCGGAACACCCACTCTTTATCTGTTTGACAGAGAGGCCCCCACTCCCTCTTCCTCCATGAAGCCTTCCTGGTCTCCTCATGACATTGCTCCTCCCCTTCCTGAACTCCCATGGCGTCTGCTCTCCGCTCTTCTTCATCTCCATGTTACAATGTAGCACACACATGGCTTGTGCCCTCTGATCCATCTGCTAGTGTTTCTTCCCTGTACGTCACACCCAACCATGCCATGTGATTTAGCTACAATGACCCGGCACCAGCTAAAGGTCAGGGCCACCCTAGGCCCCTCAGAGACTCTGACCCCACCTCTCAGGGCAATCCTGCCCAGTCAGTGTGATTAGACCAAACTGACAGATGGGGAAACTGAGGTTCAGAGAAGTTGAGTGACTTTGCCACAGTCACACAGCGAGTCAGAGCTGGAGGTGGGCTCGAAACCCCACTCCCAACCACCCTGCTCTCCCCGGGGGGTGTCCCAGGGGTCGGAGCACACACATCCACAGTGCCATCCCCGCATGGCCAGGCACACCCTGACCCCCACGTCCAGGCTTAGCCCCTGAGGCCCTGCCCCCTCTTGCTCCCCAGAGCCCAGCAACTCCTCTTGGTCAAGCTGCAGCGGCTGATGCACAAGGGCGGCCGGGAGGAGGTGGATGGCGCCCACCACACCCTGAGGGCCCTGCGGGTAGGTCCCCAGCCACCGGGAAAGGCCCACCTCCCGTGGTCTCTTTGGGAGGGGGTAACAAATGGAAGCCATTGCTATTACTGGGATGATGTATTATAGGGGTCTGGGTTCCTTAGGGAACCCTGATGGCACAGTGGTTAAGAGCTCGGCTGCTAACCAAAAGGTTGGCCATTTGAATCCGCCAGCCACTCCTTGGAAACCCTGTGGGATAGTTCTACTCTGTCCTATAGGGTTGTTATGAGTCGGAATCGACTAGACGGCAATGGGTTTGGGTTTTTTTTTTTTTTTTGGAAGGGGGTTCCTTAGAGGAGTCCTGGTGGCGCAGTGGTTAAGAGCTTGGCTGCTAACCAAAAGGTTGGCGGTTTGAATGGATTTGGGTTTGGTTTGGGTTTCCTTAGGAAGGTTTCTGGGTGGTGCAGTTTACACTTAATTACTAACCTAAAGGTTGGCAGTTTGAACCCACCCATTCTCTGACACACATAGGGTCGATATGAATCAGAGTCCACTCGACTGCAATAGTTTTTGGATTCCTTAGGAATGGGACACGCCTCCAAAAAGAGCCCCTTCCCTGTGTCTAGCCCCTGGGCTTAGAGTTTGAAGGAGAAGAGAGTGACGGACAAGCCGCAGTTTTCCGTCCCAGCTGGAATGCCAGCCTTTGATCTGTCATCTCTGGTTTCTGTTCATAGGAACAAGTCACCTCCTTCCTTAGTCTCTGCATGCCTCTCCCTCCAAGCTGGCTCCCTGGTCAAAACGCTTGGATCCCATAATGGAGGCATCTGCCCCTCTAGCAACAAGGGGATGGGGGGCTGGTGTCCAGTTCTCAGGACATGATTGAGCTCAGCTGCTCTGACCTACTGACACTCTGCTTCCAGAACACCCTACAGCCCGAGGAGCCCCTGTCCACAAGTGACCCCCGTGTCAGTCCCCGGCTCTCTCGAGCAAGCTTCCTGTTTGGCCAACTCCTCCAGGTAAAGCTCTCACGAGTGCCTGCTAACTGGGCCATCACACTTTGCCATGGTTCTGCCTTCTCTCTTCTGAGAAGAGACACCGCTATCAAAATCACAGTGCTGCAAGCTTGTCACAGGGCTTCGTGTCTCCTCTCATTTTATCCTCCCAGCGACAGCTTGGTAGACGGTCTCAGCACTTGCTGGGCTGGAAGCAAACCGTGCTTTCACAAAAGATTTAAGGAAACTTGTGGTTAAATGAAACAGAAACAACATAGCTGTTAAAGTATTAATAGAAGAGTCAAGAGAGGAAAGCAAACGTTCCAGATATTGAGGCCAGTTAAGTTCCTTAGATGGAGCATGAAATTTATCTCTGAGCCTCCTGGCAGCCAAGGAAAAAGGGAAACCAGCAGGTTCTGTAAATCTTATCTGATGATGGAAACATTTTAGCTCTTTGCGACCAGA
This sequence comes from Trichechus manatus latirostris, assembly GCF_000243295.1. Classification (NCBI taxonomy): domain Eukaryota; kingdom Metazoa; phylum Chordata; class Mammalia; order Sirenia; family Trichechidae; genus Trichechus; species Trichechus manatus. The sequence continues at coordinate 2,312,025 of NW_004444087.1, forward strand.
AAGGGCTTTTGTCTTGTACTCAATTCCAAAAGGAAGTTTTTTACTTAGACCATTATACAAAGAACGTTGACTAGCATAGAGTGTTTAATATCTTCAGCAGTAATTTCGCATAACGCAGAAGCATCCTGTGTGGCCATTTCTTACATCACCAGCTAAGAGGGTAATGCTCAGATTACTCTGCGAGCATGTTTCTGTGTAGGTGCTGCACAAATTAGACTCCACTGGAGCCGGTGTGAAAAGTTCCTGGGTGGTACAAATGGTTAATGCGCTTGGCTGCTAAGCTAAAGGTTGGTGGTTTGAGTCCATCCAGAGGCACCTCGGAAGAAAGTGATCTACTTCCGAAAAATCAGCCACTGAAAACCCTATGCAGCACAGTTGTACTCTGACACCCATGGGGTCGCCCTGAGTTGGAGTTGACTCAACAGCAACTGGTGACAATGTCTATCTAATTGCCAAAGGGCACAAGAGACCTGCCAGGTGGGTGTCTCTTGTTTTTCCAGGGGTCCTGGCTGACCCACAGCTCACACGTGCAGAGCTGGGAGTTGAGCAAAGCGAAGTCTGTTGGAGGCCTGGTTAGAAGCAGACGCAGGGTCTTCCTTCCCCGTCTCCCTCCAGTTTGTCAGCAGGTCCGAGAATAAGTACAAGCGCATGAACAGCCACGAGCGGGTTCGCATCATCTCTGGGGGCCAGCCTGGGAGCCTGGGCCGGGCATCGCTGGACGTCACCAAGCTCCTGAGCGAGAAGCAGGAAGGTATGGCAATGACTCCCCCAACACCCAGGGCCACCGTGCGCACACAGCCCCCCATCCCGAGAGCCAACCTGTACACACAGCCGCCCGTCCTCAGGGCCACCTTGCACATACAATGCCCCCCCCCAGCCATCCTGCGCACACAGCCCCCCACCCCTGGGGCCACCCTGCCCGCACAGCTCCCCACCCCCCAGGGCCACCCTGCATGCACAGCCCCCCACTCCGGGGCCACCCTGTGCACACAGCCCCCCACCCCCCAGGGCCTCCCTGCGAGCACAGCTCCCCACCCCGAGGCCACCCTGTGCACACAGCCCCCTATCCCCAGGGCCACCCTGTGTGCACAGCCCTCCACTCCGGGGCCACCCTGTGCTCACAGCCCCCCACCCCCCAGGACCACCCTGCATACACAGTTCCCCACCCCCCAGGGCCACCCTGTGCACACAGCTTCCCACCCCGGGGCCACCCTATGCACACAGCCCCCTATCCCCAGGGCCACCCTGCACACACAGCTCCCCATCCCCAGGGCCACCCTGTACGCACAGCTTCCCACCCCCAGAGCCACCCTGCACACACAGCCCTTTACATAGTCCCTGCAAGGTGAGTTGGTTGCCTGCTCCTCCTGACGGTAGGGGCTGCCGCAGGAGGTTGTGAGCTGGCGGGATGGGAGGTCAGGGTCAGCTGACCAGCCTCCCTCAGGAGGACGCCGTTGCCTCCTGCCAAGCTCGCCCACTAACGAATGCTCACTGGAGTCAGCTTGTACCCAGATGCCCATGTTAACTGGAGCCATTTGCTCTGAAGTGTTTATTTATCAATTCCTCTCCCCACTGAGTGCCTCTTGCCATTTGTCAAGCTGTGAGGGCCGTCTGGTGTCCTCTCCCCTGGTACTTGGCATTGCGGACAGCCAGCCAGCCCTGCCCACCCCTGCCCAGGGCCAAGGCCACCCACTCAGGTAGGGGGCCAGAGGAGTGGCACTGTATGTCAGTGCACAACTGTCCTCTTCAGGCCACCTGGCTGCCCACCAACAGACCCCTCCTCCCCCATCCCCTCTGCTCCACTCCCCACTTACACCCAGAGGAGCTTCAAAGAGTGGAACTGAGACCAGGTCACTCCTGACTCCAGCCCTAGTGGCTTCCCTGTGCTCCTGGAATAAACCCAGGCCTCGGGTCACACCCCTCCTCAGAGAAGTCTCACCTTCTGGAATGATCTGATTTTGTGTATTTGGTACCCATTTCTTGCCTGAACCCTGCCGCCAGCCCCCACCTGCCACATGAGCTCCAGGAGCTAGGGCCTTGTCCATCTTACAACTGTTGCCGGCCCTCAGGCTACCTCATACGTGTTTCCCGATGGCCGAGGATCACCCTGGGCCTCGGGGCTCACGGTCACCGACGTGGAGTGTGGTCATCAGTCCTTCGAATTGTCCTGAAGGACTAGCCCCCCTGTCCTGTCCATCCCAAAGGCGGCATCTGACCACCGCCCTCCCTCCGCCCACAGAGCTGGAGCCGGAGAGTGAGCTCAGCAGGAACCTCAGCCTGATCCCCTATAGCCTGGTGCGCTCCTTCTCCTGCAAGCGCCGCCGGCCCGTGCTCTTCTCGCCATCCATGCTGGCCAAGACGCTGGTGCAGAAGCTGCTCAACTCAGGGGGCGCCATGGAGTTCACTATGTGCAAGCCAGGTGAGCGCGGCCCACACCCCTCCACCACTGCACTTGGTGTGCCTTCACTGCCTGCGGGTCTGGACACCGGGGGTGGTGAGCTCACGGTGGCTGGAGGCAGGAAGAGTGGCTGTCCCATCCCTGTGTTGCACAGGGTAGCTGGCTGCAGGCTGCAGAGCCCTGCTTAGCCCTGCAGGAGCCACCTGGTCACTCCAGGTCTCGTGTCATAGGGGACTATGACAGTGCCCACTGCACAGCCGCCATGGGGTGAGATGGGACGAGCTCAGTCCTGGCTGCCCGTTAGGATCACAGGAAGCACCAACAGGACAACCCCTTTCTCTCCAGATATTGTCACGAGAGAGGAGTTTCTAAGGAAGCAGAAGACTGAGACCATCATCTACTCCCGAGAGAAGAACCCAAACACTTTCGAATGCATCGTTCCCACCAACATCGAGGCCGTGGCCGCCAAGGTGAGGGGGGCAGGGCAGACTGGGGAGCTGTGGCCCCTGACCCCTGCTGGGCAGATGGGGTGGGGGGTAGGGCGGCTCGTGACCCCCTGCCAGGCAGACTAGGGGACCATGTGACCCTTACCCCTGCTGAGCAGACTAGGGAGCCTTGAACCCTGCCGGGCAGACTGGAGGGCCAGGACCCTGCTGGCAGACTGGGGGGCTGTGACTCCTGCTGGGCAGACTGGTAGCCGGGACCCCTGCCTGCTTCTCTCTGGTCGTGGATAAGGGGGGATTAGGACTCACCCTCAACCATCCTGCTCGAACCTCCTCCTTCCCCTTTCTCTCTGTGTTTGTCCCACGTGACCCCTCCCTCTCCCTCGGCCCCACACCCTGCCTCTCTGGCTTCCGCTGCGGGTCTGTACTCTGAAGCAGCCTTCTATTTTCAATGCCTTCATGGTGCTGGTGTCGTCGTTCGCACTGCTTAGGGACGTGTGTGTCTGGTTGTGATAACACGGTCCAGAGATAGAGAACTTGTCGGGGTGAGAGATGGGTGAGCGGGTGACAGGGACGGCAGCTGCCCAGCAGGGAAAGTGCGACATCGGAGGGTATTGGCAGCAAGCACAAAAAAACCGTCTGTGCACAGTTTGGTCTTCTGGAGCTGCACAGAGGGCACGGGTGGCTCAGGGGTAGATTTCTTGCCTCCCATGTGGGAGACCCAAGTTCGATTCCTGGCCGATACACCTCATGTGCAGCCATCACCCGTCTGTCAGTGGAAGCTTATGTGTTGCTGTGATGCTGAACAGGTTTCAGCAGAGCTTCCAGACTAAGATGGTCTAGGAAGGCTGGAAACGGCGGGAGGCTGGAGCTGATAGGGGGTCTGTGCTCACAGAACAAGCACTGTCTGCTGGAGGCCGGGATCGGCTGCACAAGAGACCTGATCAAGTCCAAGATCTACCCCATCGTACTCTTCATCCGAGTGTCTGAGAAGAACATCAAGAGGTTCAGGTAGGTCTCTGATACCCTCCAGGGGCAGGAGCCCAGAAGCTTCTCCCCTAACACCCTGCCAGAGGCACAGCCCCTCAGCCAAGCTTCCAAGAACAGCGGGCTGCATCTCCCTCTGCTTGTTTCTCTCATAGATCCTTATCAAGTGCCAACATATGAGGACAGGCCCAGCCTGACTCCATGGGGCACAGCCCCCACTTTAGCCACACAAACAGGACACAAGAGCCACAAAGCGAGTCAGAGGGGGAAAGACATGGGGGGCGTGGTCCAGAGAGGGCAAGGACGGGGCCGCGTCACACAGGTGGGCACCAGTGAGCAGAGACCTGACTGCAGTGAGGGGTGGGCCGAGCAGGCTCTGGAGGAGAAGGTTCTATGCAGAGGGTAGGCTGGTGCCCACACCCTGCAGCAGGAGCAGCCAAGAGGCAGGTGTGGAGGGCAGATGGGAGGGGATGCTGGAACCGGAGCACCGTCCCTGTCTGAGCGAACATCTAGGCAGGCCATTATCTGCGTGTTCTAGGGCTGCTGTACACAATACCATAAGTGAGGGGCTTTAAAGAACAGAAGTTGATGGTCTCACAGCTCTGAAGGCTGGGAGTCCAAATCAGGGTGTCGGCCATGTTAATACCTTCTGAGGCTCTGAGGGAGAATCTTTTCCAGGCCTCTCTCCCAGCTTCTAGGGGCTGCTGGCAATCCCTGGTGTTCCTTTGCTGCTTGTAGATTCACATGGCGTCTGTGTGGGTCTCTGTCTCCATGTCTGGCTCCCCTTTTATAAGACACTACTCGAAAGGGGTTAGGACTAGGACCTTCCCTACTCCAATATGACTTAACTGAGCACATCTGCGAAGAAAAACCCTATTTCCAAACAGGGTCACATTCACACGTACCGGGAGTGGGGTGGGTGGAACTTGAACCTGCCTTTTCTGGGGACACAGTTCACCCTATCACAGCCATGGTGAGGATTTGACACTTAATCTGAATGGAACGGGCAGCCACTGAGGGTTTCGTGTGGAGGAGGGACCTAATCTAACTTGGAATCTAAAAGGCTCCCTCTCGCTGCTGTATTGAGACAGGTTTACAATCATCCCGGTGAGAGACAAGCATGGCTAGGATAAGGATCGTGTCTGGGAGACGACAAGAAACACCTTGATTCTACATTGATCTTGAAGGGCGAGCCGGCAGGATTTGTTAGGGCTGGATTTGGTGGGAAGAGAGGAAATGAGGAGTGACTCTAAATTTGGGGCCCAACCTCTAATCCTCACCTCTCCTTGCACACAATCCCAGAATAAATATGATTACCACATTTGGCAGATGGGGCAGCAGAGACTAACAGCAATCAGGCCACTTCATTCCTTCTCCGACTGTTTACAGAGCTCATGTTAGGCTCCCGGCTCTGCTTTGTGAGCTGAAGAACCCACTCATGAGCCAACGAGGACAAACTCCCAGAATTTCCATCATAAACAAAGTGAGCCAGGCAGTGTGCAGTGTTAGAAGGCGTGGCAAGATGCCACAGAGAGGCAGACAGCTGGGGATGGTGGCAAGTGTGTCAGCCATCGGCAGGGTGGCCAGGGCAGCCCTAGAGGAGAGGGGGGGACCCCTGGCCTGTGGTGGCTGGGGAGCGGGCACGGCACCCATGCCCCTTCCCAAGGCTCCCCAGTGGTGGCCAGCCCCACATGCCTCTGTCTCGCCCCTGCCCACAGGAAGCTGCTTCCCCGGCCAGAGACGGAGGAGGAGTTCCTGCGCCTGTGCCGGCTGAAAGAGAAGGAGCTGGAGGCGCTGCCGTGTCTGTATGCCACAGTGGAGGCCGACATGTGGGGCAGCGTGGAGGAACTGCTTCGTGTCATCAAGGAGAAGATCGGCGAGGAGCAGCGCAAGACTGTCTGGGTGGACGAGGACCAGCTGTGAAGCGATGGCACCCTGGGTCCACACAGACTCGAGGGACCTCCACCCACCACGCAGTGCCATGGGCGGGGCGTTCTGTGGCTGTAGAGCAGCCGCCCCTGGGGACAGGTGCCGCCGTAGGGACAGACACACCTGGGAGGGAGCGGGGAGTCGCTATTCCACCCTCAGCCTCCCAGGCTGAGTCATTCATCCCTCCTGGCATTCTCTGGGAGACAGGGCCAGGCAGGACACCCAGCCAGAGCCCCCAGCCAGCGGGCCCCTCTCAGGCTAGAACAGCAGTTGAATGTAATTCGTGGCACAGGTGTACCACTTGGACAGGCGTGGCACAGGTGCACCACATGGACAGGTATGGGGCAAGTGCGCCACCTGGACAGTTGTGGGACAGGTGCGCCACCTGGACAGGTGTGGGGTAGGTACGCTACCTGGATCAGCAGCCAGGGTGCTGCCAGCTCTCAGGTACACAACAAGCACATTCCCGGCCGGGACAGGTCTTGGGGGTGGGGGCAGTGTGCTGTGCTATTGTTTTTCTTGCATTAAATATCCACATTCCTTGATTTTCTACCACTTTGTTTAACAGTTGGCAGGGGTTTCTGCGCTTGCCACCTTTCTAACAGGGAAGCCACCCCAGATTGCTCAGTTTAGCCCCAGAGTAGGCTCAGGCCCCAATGAACATGTAGGGGAAGGTTGAGTAGCTCTGCATTCCAAGGCCCCAGGAGAGGCCTGGCTGATAGCTGCTTTGGGGGCATCATTGCTAACAGTACCCCCTTTGACTGAGGTGGGTCCTGATTTAGACGATCAATTACTGAGTCGCCTGAGAAGGGCCCATCCTTCCAGGAGCTGCTGGGACGGTCTTCTCTTTGTGCCCCCGCATCCCCTGACTGCAGCCCTGATGCCAGGCCACCCCTCACTCCCCACACTGCAGCCACTCGTGCCTGCCTGCCTGCCCCACACTCTTCTCCATCCCCCCATGCAGTGTCCTGCAGCACAACCTCCTGTCACCCCCAGAGCAGGAACGGGCAAATGGGGTCATGCTCTCCATTGCCCAGGAGCGGGGTCTGGAGGTCAGCTAGGCCTCTTTGTCCAGCAGACAGCAGAGGCCCTCTGAGTTCCAGAATCATGCTTCTTCTTGACCCCAAAATGTGATGCAAAATAGACACCCATGTTCACTGCAGCATTATTCACAATAGCAAAAAGATGGACACAACCCAAGTGCCCATCAGGAGATGAATGGATAAACAAATTATGGTACATGCACACAGTGGAATACTACGCAATGATAAAGAACAACAATGAAGCCACAAAACATCTCACAACATAGATGAATCCTGCAGGGCATTATGCTGAGTGAAATAAGTCATTCACAAGAGGACAAATATTGTATGAGACCACTATTATAAAACCCAAGAAAAGGTTTACACACAGAAAAAATCTTTGACGGCTTGAGGGAGGGAGGGGTGGGGGGGAATCACTAACTAGGTAGTAGACAAGTGTTAACTTTGGTGAAGGGAAAGACAAGACACAATAAAGGGAAGTCAACACAACTTGACCAAGGCAAAGTCATAGAAGCTTCCTGGACACATCCAAACACTTGCAGGGGTGAAGTACTGGGGCTGAGGGCTGGGGACCATGGTCTCGGGATATCTAGGTCAATGGGCATAACATGGTTCATAAAGAAAACGTTCTACGTCCTACTTTGATGAGTAGCATCTGGGATCGTAAAAGCTTATGAGCGGCCATCTAAGATACATCTATTGGTCCTGTCCCATCTGGAGCAAAGGAGAATAAAGAAACCCAAAGACACAAGGAAAATAATAGTTCAAAGGACTAATGGACCACACGAACCACAGCCTCCACCAGCCTGGGCCCAGAAGAACTAGATGGGGTCTGGCTACCACCACTGACAGCTCTGACAGGGATCACAATAGAGGGTCCCAGGCAGAGTGGGAGAAAAACGTAGAACAAAATTCAAATTCACAAAAAAGACCAGGACTTACTGGTCTGGCAGAGACTGGAGGAACCCCTGAAACAATGGCCCCCAGACACCTTGCTAACTCAGAACTGAAGCTACTCCCAAAGTCCACCTTTCAGCCAAAGATTAGACAGGCCCATAAAACAATAACACGCGTGAGGAATGTGCTGCTAGGTTCAGTTAAGTATACGAGACCAAATGGGCAACATCTGTCCAAAAGCAAGGATGAGAAGGCAGGAAGGGACAGGAAAACTGGACAAATGGACACGGGGAACCTGGAGTAGAAAAGGGGAGAGTGCTGACACATTGTGGGGATAGCAACCAATGTCACAAAACAGTTTGTGTATAAATTTTTGAATGAGAAATTAATTTGCACTGTAAACTTTCACTTAAAGAATAATAAAATTTAAAAAAAAAAAAAAAAAGGTGACGCAAACGTCAGGGCTGTCCAGCAAGGCCAGCCGAGTCCTGTGCAGATACCACACTACAGATTCAGAGACTTGGGAATCTGGGCTCAAACCCAGGTCTGTCTCTGCTCACAGGCACTGTGTGAGCCACTCCTAGCTGACAGCCCAATATCCATCCTCCCTTTCTAACAGAATCCTGATATTAGTCTGGAAAACTATGCACGGCTAAAAGACCATATTCTCAGCATCCCTTGCAGCTAGGGTAATAAAGGGAATGTATGGGGAGGTTTCAGTAGAGTCGAAGGAGACAAACAGCCCTTCCTCCAGTTTCCTACCTGGGATGCAGACATGATGGCTGGAACTCCAGCAGTCATATTGGATCTTGAGGATGGGCACCATAAGCAGAGGATGGTGGAGCAGAAAAAAGGAGCCAGAGTCCCTCATGACACCTTGGAGCCCACAACTGCTGCTTGGGTTTCTTTAACATGCAACAGGAATACATTTTTATCTTGTTTTAAGTTGCTGTTATCTCAGGTCCATTACCTGCAGCCTAGAGCAATTCCTAACAAGTATGCAAGCAACATAGGAGTCCCTGGGTGGCACACAGGGTTAAGCACTGGACTATTAGCCAAGAAGTTGGTTTGAACTCACCCAGAGGCACCTTGCAAGAAAGGCCTGGCAATCTACTTCTGAAAAATCAGCCACTGAAAACTCTGTGGAGCACAGTTCTACTCTGGCACACGTGAGGGCGCCATGAGTCATAGTCAACTGGACAGCAACAACAACATGGAAGCAACACTTTTCTCGCTGATTTCAAATACCGTGGGCACACACAAGTCGATCCTCTCCGAGGTTCTTGCCACATCTTCAAGGTATGAATTATTAATAAAATGACCATATTAATCGTTCATATCTAGAAAACAAGGCTGTATGGCCTGTGAAGTGAGGGGCTGTGGTAGATGATGGCAAGCCCTGGACGGCTCAGCATCTTCTAGCATTTCCACCTCAGAAGACAAGTTAACAACCCAGAGCCCTAGGAGGCTCGAGGGGAGGAGGGGAGGGAAGTTCTAGGAGGGTGCCTTCATCTCTCCTCCATCATCATGGTTGGAGTTGAGTTTGCCGTCAAGTGAGATGCCTTTAAAGACAAAAAGTATCCCTCTGGATTGAATGTGTCCCCTAAAAAGATCTTCTGAAGCCCTAACCCCTGTACCTGTGAACGTGACCTTGTTTGGAAATAGGGTCTTTGAAGAATGTTGTCAGTTAACAGAAGGTCATACCGGAGTAGAATGGGTCCTAATCCAATCTGGGTTACCCGTTGCCATCCATAGCAACCCTATAGGACAGAGTAGAGCTTCCCCATAAGGTTTCCAAGGTTGTAATCTTTACGGAAGCGGACTGCCACATCTTCCTCCCACGGAGCAGCTAGTGGGTTCAAACTGCTGACCTATCAGTTAGCAGCTGAGCACTTAACCACTGCGCCGCCAGGACTCTAATCTGAGTGGTATCCTTATAAAAGAGGAGAAGAGACACAGACAGAGGAAGGACGGCCATGCGAAGACAGACTCAGAGACTGGAGTGATGCTGCCACAAGCCAAGGAATGCCAGGAGCCACCAGAAGCCAGGAGAGAGGCGTGGAACAGATTCTCCCTCAGAGCCTCAGAAGGAATCAACACAGCCGACACCCTGATCTCAGACCTCCAGCCTCCAGAACTGTGACAGAATGAATTTCTGTTCTTATAAGCCCCCCACTTTGGGGTATCTTGTTATGGCCGCCCCAGGACACCAAGACACACTGCAAGAGCCAGTCAGTAATGCTTCTTTTCCCAAACTCACCCCATAAACAAGTGGACATGTTGAGTCTGTTGAGGCCATGATTAGGGATTCCAGCTGTAGTGATTCAAGGCCGATAAACCTCCACTCCAGGCAACACAGGGATGGGAAGATCAGCTGCCTTCTTGTTAAAGTCTTCAGACAGTAAATTCTCCCCAAGCCACAGCAATCGTGTTTCCACTTAGAAACTGTGTTTCCCATAAAGCACTTAGTGCAGAGGGGACGGACATACCTGGAAAAAAAAGTCCCGGAGTACAAAGCGGGCTGGTTTATTTGTATGTATTTAATCCTGACTTCTTGGGCCGTCCGTGCAGAATAGCCAAACTCATTGCTTGCATATCATTTGGGGGTGGAGGGAGGGATGAAAAATAGGCTGTGCTTGGAGAGGGAAAGACCTGAAAAGGGTTTGTGGTTTGGTTTAGTATGCCCAGCTGGGAGTGATATATACGTTCATCCAGTGTGTGGGAGGAGGAGAGGGCTGGGGTCGGGATGAGCTTCTCTGTTCCAGTGGCTCCCTGGATGAAATCGGGTCTGGGGTTTTGCCCCCAGGGGTCCATCCACATGCATATTTCAAAGGAGACCCCTGCCATCGTCCACCCTCGGCTCTGGGCTTCTCTTTGTCGGACCGCTAGCAGCCCAGGAAGGGGCAGCACTGTGTTTGCTGGGGAAGGAGAGAGGGACTGGGGAAGGGGGACGCTGCTCAGAGCTCCCACAGAGCCTCACTACAGCTCAGTTGTCACAACCGAGTTGTCTGCAAGCTCAACTTTGACTTGGAAGCCAGCCCAGGGCTCAGGGCAGCTGCACGGAGACTCAGCGGGGCCTCCTGCCCATGCCACAAGCCCAGGGACTGAGGCTGTGGGCAGAAGGCTGTGCCAGGCTGATATGGCCAGTGGGCAGTGCCTTTTCCCCTCCCAGAGTGCTGGCCACACAGCTCAGAGCCACTGCAGGGTGTGCACCACCCCCACCCACCCCCAGGCTCGTGGGCAAACTGCCGTGTGTCTGTGCAGACGTACACTTCTCTGGGCAGAAAGTCCATCCTCTCTCCAATTCCCAGTGTGTACTGTAAACTCAAAAAGATTTAGAACCATTGCTCTTGGGCTTGGCAAATATGAACAACTATTTCTTGAGCTCCTGCTCTGTGCCAAGCACTTTGTGCATGCTATTTCTCTTACTGATTCCAAAAAACTCCTCCATTTTATACAGGAGAAAGTTGGAGCTCAGAGAGGTTAAGCCGCCTGGTTGAGGTCACACAGCTCGTAAGCAGAAACTCCACCCAAGTATGGCTGATTTGCCAGCTGCAGGTTCCCCTGGGACCTTCCAATTCAGAGGTGCTGTTTGGAGCCTGGTGGCATTTGTCGCATCTCTCCTCTACCCTCCCAGTGCCTGGGGGGTGGCCTGTGGCATCTAGGGCAGTGGCTGGTTTGGAGCCAGGCTCACAGGATACTCAGACTGAGAGGATGAGGTTTTCCTCTCTGGAACCAAGGCGGCCTGCTCATACCATGGCTACCTAAGCTGGCCCAGGTGTTCCACCTCACCAGGCCACAGTGCTAGGAAATGCAGGCTGTCTTGCCCAACCCAGAAAGGGGCTCTTTCTGAGGAAAACACAGCGGGGGACATCTTTAAGCCCTGGCACCAGCCATCATCTGCTGCCTTCAAAAGCCGCTGCATCTTCTGGCCTCGTTTTCTGGAAATGCTTTTATCTGGGCCAGCATCCTGGTCCCCAGCCCGGCCCTCTCCCTCTCTTAGATTTTCCTTTGGTAGTTCTGCCAAAGTCAACAAGGATGCCAGGGCTGACCTACAGGGAGACTGATCCCCTCAGCCCCCACCCCAGTCCCTTTGATTACCAAGAATGCTCCACAGGCCCAAAACCCTGCCCTTCCAGTTTCCAAAGCTTTAGGGTGATGTCGATCGGGCCCCAAGAGAAACTAGGCTGTGTGCCCGGGCTCCTCGACCCCCAACCTGTTTCCTGGAGGTCCCTCGTGATAGCCATGGTGGACAGAACCCCAGGGAGGGTGTGTGAGCGTCGTGGGGTGGCCGTAACAAAATGCAACAGAAATTCATTCTCTCACAGCTCTGGAGGCTGGGAGTCAGAGACCAGGGTGTCACCCATGTTGATTCCTCTGAGGCTGTGAGGGAGAATACGTTCCAGCCTTCTCTCCTAGCTTCTAGTGGTTGCCAGCAATTCTTGGTGCTCCTTGGCGTATAGACGTATCACTCCAGTCTCTGCCTCTGTCTTCACATGGCCATCTTCCCTCTGTCTGTCCCTGTATCTCTTCTCTTTTATAAAACACCACTCAGATGGGATCAGGACCCACCCTACTCCAGTGTGGCCTCATGTTAACTGATAACATCTCTAAAGACGCTATTTCCAAACAAATTTGCATTCATAGGTACTGTGGTTAGGACTTCAGCATGTCTGTTTATGGGATACAATTCAATCCATAACAGATGGTAAAGGGAATACTTCACAGGCAAAGAGCCCTGGTGGCACAACGATTAAACACTTGGCTGCTAACTGAAAGGTTGGCAGTTCGAACCTACTCAATGACTCCACAGAAGAAAGTCCTGGCAATCTGCTCCAGTAAAGATTACAGCCTAGACTTCCGGGCAACATGGCGCTATAGTCAGAAGCACCACACTGTCCCTCCACAGCAAAGATCCAAAAAACTAAGTCAAACAGAGTCATACATCAGTTCTGAAACACTAAGCATCAAATGAAGAGATAAAGAACTCAGCCAAGCACCGAATGGAATAAGAAACTGACCGAGAACAGAGAGCGAAGAGAGATACACACAGAGGTCCCCGATCAGCTACCACAGCACAGATCCGCCATCTTGGACTCCTATCGGAGATTGGCAAATGGGGGTATGGGAAAGCAGCTTCACGGAGCTTCCAGCAGGAGACAGAACAACTGGTAACCAGTGATATACACTTTCCCACCCACCACCCTTCTTCACCCCACACTCGGCCTCCTCTGCTTCCCACAGTCACAGTCTCTTGGCCGGGAAGCACCGGCTTCACCCCGGTGTCGCTTGGATTCCACCCGCCGGTACTGGCAGGCTACCTGAGTGCCATTTGTTGACTGCTGGTGTTGCTTTTTTCCACTTCATTAGATTTCTTCCTTACCTCTCACCACCTCCCCCTCCTTTGTCTCAAATACCTGCCTCCGTGGCCATCTTTGCTTCTTCCTAGGGAGCTGTGAGGCGCCTGACTGTGGAACTGCTTCCCAGCCCATGCTGCCATGCTGGTGGGACCCCTGGGGCTTTTTTGTTTGTTTGTTTGTTCTGATTTGTTCTGTTTTGATTCATTTGTTTGATTGTTTTCTTTTTCTTTTCTCGGCTTGGGAGCCCCTTCTGGCCAGGCAGTGCCACATGGCTTGGGAGATACTTCCTTACTCTGTGCAGATTCACAGCACGGTGACATCTCTGGGGCATTTCTTTTTTCTTGTTTTTTTTTTTTTTTTCTTTTTTTGGGGGGTTGGGTTTTGTTTCTTTGTTTTGTTTTCTTCTCTCTCTTTTCCTTTTTGTCTTTCTTCATTTCCAGTTTCTCAATTTATTTTTTTCTTATACCCTTTTTCTTTTTCCTTCTTTTTTCATTTTTGTTTTTCCCCATTTCTCAGTCTCTCATCTCTCCACTCCAGTAGCAAGCTCCCTTAGCACTCTTTTCTGTTTGTGTGTGTGTTTTTGGCGCCTGTTCCTCTCTCCTCTCTCTCCTCTTTTGCAAACCAATCTTAGCTCCATACATCACAATCTCCCCCTCCTTCCTGCCTACCTGCAGTGTGTGCTGAACATCACACCCCCAAGCAGAAAAGGCACGGCCTACTGGAACCTGCCCTGCACTGATTCCCAGCCTGCCCTGTTGGCCCTAGTACGTGCCACAAACAACCCATCCCAGCAACTCCCCTTCAGCTGGACCTGCCCTGCTCTACCATGCCTGAGTGACTGACCTGCCTTTTGGAGAAAGAGGTGAAAAGTATCATGCCCACAGATGAGCAAACAACAAAGAACGCACAGCTCACCTGCTCAGACATAACCAAATAAAACAAAAAAGCAGGACAAAACAAACAAGTCTACAATCAATAAGTAAGGAAAATAACTACTGAATGCCCCAAATACAGCAGACAATATCAAAACATATACAAAAACAGGACAGGATGGTTCCAGTAGGTGTCCAAAATAAAACACCAGATGACTTTCCAGTAGAAGAAAAGGCACTAGAACTACCTGATAGGGAATTCAAATCTCTAACATTCAGAAGTATCCAAGAGTTGAAGCAAAAAGCAGACAAAAATGAAGAAAAAATAGACACTCATGGAAAAGGCAGACAAATTCATTGAAAATACAGACAAAAAAAACGGAAGAATTCAAGAAAATAATACAGGAACAAAATGCTAAAATAAATTCACAACTAGAAATCATACAAACACAACAATCAGAAATCCAAAGATAAAAAGATTTCAGAAATGGACAGTGTCATAGAAGGGCTGAGGAATAGGTTTGAAATGATGGAAGACAGGATCAGCAGAACTGAAGACAGACACTTGGATACAACTCTGTTTAAATAAAAATCAGAAAAAAGAACAAAGAAAAATGAAGAGACCCTGAGAATGATGTGGGATACAGTCAAAAGCAAAACTCTGCGAGTGATCAGAGTTCCAGAATGGGGAGAAAACAGAAAACACAGAGAGGATCACTGAAGAATTGCTGACAGAAAACTTCCCCAATATCATGAAAGATGAAAAGCTGACCATCCAAGAAGCTCAACGAACCCCATATAGGATAGATCCCAAAAGAAAATCACTATGGTATATCATAATCACACTTGCTAAAACGAAGGCAAACAAAGAATCCTGAGAGCAGCTCAAGAAAAACAAACAGTCGCATACACAGGAGAAACAATAAGACTAAGCTCAGATTATTTGGCAGAAACCATGCAAGCAAGAAGGCAATGGGGTGACATATATAAAATGTTCAAAGAAACAAATTGCCAGCCAAGAATAATATAGCCCACAAAACTCTCATTCAAATATGATGGTGAAATTAGGTTATTTCCAGATAAACAGAAATTAAGGGACTATGTAAAAACCAAACCAAACTTACAAGACATATTAAAGGGAGTCCTTCGATCTGAGAGCAAACAACATCAGACCACGGGCTGAATCTAGGACACAGGATTATACTAGCCAGATACCAACCTAGGAAATGAACTCTTAAGGACTATCTAAAACCGAAAGAATTACAACAGGGAACCAGAAAGGTTAACCTATAGATGACAACAGCATCAGAACAATAAAAGAGGGAATAAACGGTGTAGGTATAGAACCTTCTAATGGAGAGGAAGGCAAGGCGATACGAAGTAATAATAGACCAGTTCAAACCTAGGAAGATAAGGGTAAATTTCAAGGTAACCAAAAGAAAGCTAACAGACCTACTCATCAAAATAAAGAAGAAAAACATAAAGTCTCAGTAAAAACAAAACCTACAAAAACAAAAGAAATGAAAAAAAAATCC
>NW_004444087.1:2327588-2361810 GCF_000243295.1 Trichechus manatus latirostris
GGTGAAGTCACTCCCAAAGTTCACCGTTCAGCTGGGGATTGGACAGCCCCATAAAACAAAATGGGACTAATGAGGCACAGCAGTCCAGGGACAAGGACTAGAAGGCAGGAGAGGACAAGAAAGCTGGTGATAGGGAACTCAAGGTTGAGAAGGGACAGTGTTGACATATCATGGGGTTGTTAACCATTGTCATAAGGCAATATGTGTACTAACTGTTTAATGAGAAACTATTTATTCTGTAAAACTTCATCTAAGGTACAAAAAAAACAAGAATTATCTATGTGAGATCAAATTGACAACAGCAACCCAAAAGGTTTGATGGGAAGCCTAGGGGCCAGTGAGTTGAAGATAATGGTGATGGATTAATTTGGAAAAGGATAGTGAGAATAGCAGCACAACTGGAAGAATGTAATCAATGTCACTGAATTGTACATGTAGAAATTTTTGAAATGGTGTCTCTTTGGCTATGTATATTTTCACCAAAAAAAAAAGGTCCTCCAAGGTCGAGAAGGGAGAGTGTTGACATGTCATGGGTTTGTTAACCAATGTCATAAAACAATATGTGTACCGACTGTTTAATAAGAAACTATTTTTTCTGTAAACCTTCACCTAAAGTACAATAAAAAGAATTAAAAAAAAAAATTACAGCCTAGGTAGTTGAATCAGTGTATGTTTTGCTGCGTGTACTCTCAACAACAACAACAAAATTAAAAAAGGTTACAGCCCAGGAAATCCTATGGGGCGGTTCTACTCTGTCACATGGGGTCGCCATGAGTCAGAATCAACTTAATGGCACCCAACAACAAGAATGACAAAGGTCCACATGTGCGCCCAAATCAGCACTGTCCTGTTGATCATCTTTTACTCTCAGGGATCATGTAAGACCCACCTTCCTCCCCACAGTCTCCAAGAAAGGTCTTGTGGGGTTGTAACAGATAAAGAGGGCCAGAGATTCTTTGACGCTCCTTCCAGAGAGAGTTGGGGGGTCTGCTTCCCTTCCCCCTTGAATCTGGGCAGCCAATGATGGCTTCAGCCCAAAGAAATACAGCAAGGTTGATACTCTGTTGGCTCTGGAACCACCTTTAAGGGACTGGCAGCTTTCACCTTGGTCTCCTAAAGCCCTGAGCCACTGTAAGAAAATGGAGAAGCTATGTGGAAAGACCCTGAGACTACATGGAGAAGGAAAGGGCCCAGCTGAGCCCAGCTCTGCAGCCATCCCCACCGAGGCAATAAACATGTGAGAGAAACCATCTGGGACTCTCCAGACCAGCCTGTCCACCAGCTGAGAACAATTAAGTGACTCCAGTTGATACTGTGTGGAGCACAAGAACCACCCAGCAGAGCCCTGCCCAAATTCTCGATCCACAAAATCATGAGATATAATAAAATAGTGATTGTTTTAGGCCATTAAGTTTAGGATCATTTGCTGCACAGCAGTAGACACCCAGAACAGCAGTGCAGTTAAGAAAGCACTGGACTCTAAGTCAGCCAGGCGGAGGCTCCAAGCCTGGACAAGCCACGGGCTTGCTGCGTAACCCAGGCAAGTAGCTTGACCTCTCTAAGCCTCAGCTGTCTCTTCTGTTTGGTAGAAATAACTGGTTGTGATTTAGCACATATGATGGTGTTTTGCGATTGTTATCAGCTGCCGTCAAGTCAATGCCAACTCATGGTGACCCCATGCGCAACAGAACAAAGTGTTGCCTGGTCCTGTGCCATCTTCATGATTGTTGGTATATTTCAGCCCATTTTTGTGGCTGTTGTGTCAGTCCATCTGATTGAGGGTTTCCCTCCTTTTTGATGGCCGTCTACTTTACCAGGAGCCCTGGTGGTGTAATGGTTAAGCACTCAGCTGTTAACTGAAGGGTCAGCGGTTCAAACCCACCAATGGCTCTGCAGGAGAAAAGACCTGGCAATCTGCTCCCGCAAAGATTACAGCCTAGGAAACTCTATGAGGCAGTTCTTCTCTGTCCTATAGGGTCACTATGAGTCAGAATTGACTCAACGGCACACAGCAACTCCTACTTTACCAACAGGACGTCCTTGTCTACCCTACTAAATCTGAGTAGATTAAGATTTTGGCAGTGTCTGCGACCACCCCCTCCTGCACCCCCGTTCCCGCTCCCAACAATTTGGGAGAATGGTCAGCACACTTGGCACAAGTATGATGATTTCAATCAATATGGAGAGATGGGCAGGGCTTGTGCTAATACCTACCCTACAGATGAGGAAACTGAGGCTCAGGGAGCTAGGATTTGAATCCACCTCTCCAGCTCCAAGTCTAATAATTTGCCAACTCACTTCTTCTGGAAATCTGGGGTTTCATTTCTGCAGACTGCAATTGCTTTCTTCAATTCCACCAAGTTGGGGGGTGGTCCTTTGGGGTTCCTTCCCAGGGCACAGACAGCAGGGTGCTTCACCCTGTGCTAGGAGGGCCAGAGGTAAGAGACTTCCCAGAAGGAAAGGGGGAAGCTCCAGCCAAAGCTGAACCTGGTAATTTCAGTTTCAAATTCAAACCCCGGATCCCACATTGACAACAACAGAAAGTGCCTACCCAGGCTGACCCGGCTTCCTCGCTCCCCAGGCAGCTCCTCCTGCTGCCCCCCTCCCACAGGTGTTCCCCCTGGGGTAACCCAGCTGCGGTCCGGAGAGAGACCCTGAGGGCAATTCCTACCCCTGTGGGATTGTCCTCTGCGGGAAAAAAGACGTGGCAGTCTGCTTCCGCAAAGATTTCAGCTTTGGACCTGCTATGAGGCAGTTCTACTCTGTCCTATAGAGTCACTATGAGTTGGAATCGACTCAATGGCAACGGGTTTAGTTTGGCTTTTGGGGTTTGTCCTCTGATTGAAGGAAGCCACCGGTGTAAGACAGCTGTGCAGGTCTGTCCCCAGGCAGCCAGGGGAGGTGGGGCACTGTCCAACCTGTCATTTCTTGGACCAGCTTCCAGAGGGGAATGCTCACCCTTCCATCCACAGATTCTGCATGAGCAACAACCACAAGGAAGGGGGCACCTCAGGGAGGGAGAGGTTTCACCGTGATTGTGGTGTTTAGTCTTTGTTTTTCATTTGGAATCTTGTGTCCATTTATAATAGATCAAACAGCTGAATAGTTTAAAAACCACACATTATAAAAAGCTATACATTAAAAATTCTCACCTATATGTATACCAAAAAAAAAAACAAAAAAAACCCTAACTCGCTGCTGTCGAGTCAATTCCAACTCATAGTGACCCTATAGGACAGAGTAGAACTGCGCCATAAGGTTTCCAAGGAGTGGCTAGTGGATTCGAACCGCCAACCTTTTGGTTAGCAGCTGAGCTCTGAACCACTGTGCCACCAGGGCTCCATATGTATACCCAAAAGACTTGAAATCAGGGACTCAAACAGATTCACTGCAGCACTATTCACAATAGCCAAGGTGGACACAACCCGAATGTCCCTCGACAGATGACAGATAAACACAATGTGGTCCATCCATACAAAGGAGTACTGCTCAGCCGCAAAGAAAGACAGATGAAGTTCTGATCCACGCTACAACATGGACGAACCCGGAAAACTTCATGCTGAGTGAAAGAAGCCAGACACCAAAGGACGAAGAGTGTATGACCCCCTCTTACTTGAAACACCTAGAATAGGCAAATGCATAGAGACCAAAGTTTATCACTGGTTACCAGGTACTAGGGGAGGGGGCTGTTGCTGAAGGGGTACAGAGTTTCCGCTTGGGGTGATGAAAAACTTTTGAGAATGGATAGTGGCAATGGTGGCACAACATGGTGAATGTAATTAATTCACTGAACTGTAGACTTAAAAATGGTTAAAACAGCACATTCTTTGTTATATATATTTTACCACAGTACAAAAATTTCTCACCTCTGCCCCGTCACCAACCCCCCTCTGTACACACAGGAAACCACGTTTTTGTGGGTATCCTTCTGGAGTTTCTTCATGCACATACAAAACACATACCAATATATACTTGCATTTCCCCCTTTAATATACAAAAGATAGCATATTAAGCTTACTGCTCTGTACCTTGTTTGTTTATTTTTAACTTAAAATGTTTATCTTGGAGCCCTTTCCTTATCAGAACATAAAGAGCTCTCTTTCCTTTCGACGGGGGGAGAGTATCCCACTGTTTATTTTACCAGTTGCCATTGAGTCAACTACACCTCATGGCGACCCCATGTGTGTTAAAGTAGAACTGTGTCCCGTGGGGTTTTCAATGGCTGATTTTTCAGAAGTAGATCACCAGGCCTTTCTTCTGAGGCACTCCTGAGTAGACTCCAACCTCCAACTTTTTGTTTAACAGCTGAGCCCATTAACCATTTGCACCACGTAGGGACTCCCCAGTGATAATTAACCAATTGCCATAGAGTTGACTTTGACTCATAGTGGCTCCATGTGTGTCAGAGTAGAACTCTGCTCCATAGGGTTTTCAACGGCTGGTTTTTTGGAGGTAGATTGTCAGGGCTTTCTTTCAAGGCGCCTCTGGGTAGACTCGAACCTCCAACCTTTGAGTTAGCAGCCAAGTGCTTAAACCATTTGCACCAGGCCCCCCAGGTGTGCCCACCTCCTGAGCCCAAGAGTCCCTCCAGGGACTGGCACTCAGGTCTCTTCTTGGCCCCTCTCGCTCCCCTCAGCCTTAGCTGACCAACATACCGAGAAGAAGAAAAAAAAAATGCAGGCCAGACCCAGAGGAATAAGTGTGCATGTTGCCACCCGGAGGTACAGTTCAGAGAGAGAGAAAGGTCAGGGGAGGCTCAAAGATGCTCGTTTCCTCGATGACCTTTCCTTGGCTCACACCTAACTTATCTCCTCATTCAAGAGCTTCATTGAATTTTTATGCATTTACCAAAAAAAAAAAATCAGAAACCAAGGGCAGAGGTCACTTTCCCCATCTGCGGTGCAGCCAGGGGCCTGAGGCCACCCTCCCTTCCTTGTAGGCCTCAAGCCACTGGCCCCAGCAGCTCCCCCGTCCCTGCCCTGGCGCTGAACCTGGCCTCTTGTTATCAGATCTCTGTTTATTAATCAAAGCAGCCACAATGGGGCCGGGGGAGCCACAGCCCTGCACAGACAGCCCTTCGTTTGTTCTCATTGATTTCCCATCACAGTTATTTACTCATGCGCGCCTCTGGGCAGCTGCTGCAGGTTCGTGGGGCAGGGGCTTGCCACTTCCTGTGCTTGGGGGCCTCTGGGGCTTCTGAGCTTAAAGAAGACCCTCCCAACTGCAGACCTAAAGGTTGGTGGCTGCAACTCATCCAACAGTGCCAAGGAAGAAAGGCCTGGCAATCTGCTTCCAGAAAGATTGTTGTTGTGTGTCATCGAGCCTATCCTGACTCATAGGGACCCTATAAGACAGAGTCGAACCGTCCCGTAGGGTTTCCAAGGCTATAATCTTTACGGGAACAGACTGCCACATCTTTCTTCTAAGGAGCCACGGGGAGGTTCAAACCATCAAACTTTCGGTAAGCAGCTGAGTGCTTAGCCGTTGCACCACCCAGGGCTCCTTCTGTAAACATTACAGCCAAGAAAACCCTACGGAGCACAGTTCTCTGTAACACACGGGGCTGCCATGAGTTGGAGTAGATCCTACAGCAACTAACAACAACAACTCCCCTAAGGAAAAACATCCCACCTACTGCTCGTGCAGGTTTTCTCCAACCGGGCACCGGTCTACTCCAGTAGCAATTAACACCCTCACTTTACAGATGGGGAAACTGAGGCACAGACGGGTCTCACAGCTGGAAAGGGGTAGAGCTGAGATGTAAAGGCTAGAATCCCCTTGCTTTGTTCACAGCTTCCTCTCACTGGGCTCTCATGTGACCCTGTGTACAACAGAATACAACACTGCCTGGTCCTGCGCCATCCTCACAGTCATTGCTATGTTTGAGCCCATTGTTGCAGCCACTGTGTCAATCCATCTTGTTGAAGGTCTTCTTCTTATTCGCTGACCACCTACTCTACCAAGCATGTGTCCTTTCCAGGGACTGGTCCCTGCTGATAACATGCCCAAAGTACATGAGATGAAGTCTCGCCATCCTTGCTTCTAAGGAGCATTCTGGCTGTACTTCTTCCAAGACAGATTTGTTCATTCTTCTGGCAGTCCATGGTATATTCAATATTCCTAGTCAACATCATAATTCAAATGCACCAATTCTTCTTCAGTCCTCCTTATTCATTGCCCTGCTTTCGAATGCATATGAGGAAATTGAAGATACCATGGTTTAAGTCAGGCGTGCCTTAGTCCTCAAAGTGACATCTTTGCTTTTTAATACTTTCAGGACGTCTTTTGCAGTAGATTTGCCAGCTGCAATACGTCTTTTGATTTCTTAACTGCAGCTTTCATGAGCATTGACTGTGGATCCAAGTAAAATGAAATCCTTGACGACTTCGATATTTTCTCCGTTTATCATGATCTTGCTTAATGGTCCGGTTGTGAGGATTTTTGTTTTCTGTACGTTGAGGCGTAATCCATACTGAAGGCTGTGGTCTTTGATCTTCATCAGTAAGTGCTTCAAGTCCTCTTCGCTTTCAGCAAGCAAGTTTGTGTCATCTGAATATCACAGGTTGTTAATGAGTCTTCTACAATCCTGTTGTCCTGTTCTTCTTCATATAATCTACCTTCTCAGGTTATTTGCTCAGCATACAAATTAAATAAATATGATGAAAGGATACAACCCTGACACACACCTTTCCTAATTTTAAACCATGCAGTATCCCCTTGTTCTTTTCGAAAGACTGCCTCTTGGTCTTAGTTCAGGTTCCTCATGAGCACAATTAAGTCTTCTGGAACTCCCATTCTTCACAATGTAATCCATAATTTATTATGATCCACACAGTCAAATGCCTTTGCATAGTCAATAAAACACGGGTAAACATCTTTCTAGTATTGTCTGCTTTCAGCCAAGATTCGTCTGACATCAGCAATAGTATTCCTCGTTCCACGTCCTCTTCTGAATCCAGCCTGAATTTCTGGCAGTTCCCTGTCGATGCATTGCTGCAACCATTTGTGAATGATCTTCAGCAAAACTTTACTTGTGTGTGATTTTAATTATATTGTTCAATAATTTCCATGTTCTGATGGACCACCTTTCTTTGGAATGGGCACGAATAAGGATCTCTTCCAGTCAGTTGACCAGGTAGCTGTCTTCCAAACTTCTTGGTATAGACAAGTGAGCATTTCTAGCATTGCATCCGTTGGTTGAAACATCAGTTCTTGCAGCCTTGTTGTTCGCCAATGCCTTCAGTGCAGCTTGGACTTCTTCCTTAAATACCATTCTTCCTTCAATATCATCATTCTTGATCATATGCCACTTCCTGAAATGGTTGAAAGTCAACCAGTTCTTTTTGGTACAGTGACTCTGTATTCTTTCCATCTTCTTTTGATGCTTCCTGCGTGGTTCAATATTTTGGCCAATGTCATGGATTGAATTATGTCCCCCCAAAAATGTGTGTATCAGTTTGGCGGGGCCATGATTCCCAGTACTGTGTGGTTTTCCCCATTTTGTGATTGTAATTGTATGTTAAAGAGAATTAGGTTGGGATTTTAACACCCTTACTAAGGTGACAGCCCTCATCCAATGTAAAGGGAGTTTCCCTGGGGTGTGGCCTGCACCACCTTTTATCTTACAAGAGATAAAAAGAAAGGGAAGCAAGCAGAGAGTTGGGGTCCTCATGCCATCAAGAAAGCAGTGCCGGGAGCAGAGTGCGTCCTTTGGACCTGGGGTCCCTGCACAGAGAAGCTCCTAGTCCAGGGGAACACTGATGAGAAGGCCAGCAGAGAGAAAAAGGTTTCCCCTGGAGCTGACACCCTGAAATTGGACTTTTTTAGCCTACTTTGCCGTGAGGAAATAAATTTCTCTTTCTTAAAGCCATCCATTTGTGGTATTTCTGTTATAGCAGCACTAGATGACTAAGACAGCCATGTAACTCTTCAATATTGCAGCTTGAGACTTGAATTATTCTTCAGTTCTTTCAGCTTGAGAAATGCCAAGCATGGTCTTCCCTTTTGGTTTTCCAACTCCAAGTCTTTGCACGTTTCATTATAATGTTTTACTTTGCCTTCTCTAGCTGCCCTTTGAAGTCTTCTGTTCAGCTCTTTTACTTCATCATTTCTTCCATTTGTCTTAGCTACTCCATGTTCAAGAGCAAGTTTTAGAGTCTCTTCTGACATCCATTTTGGTCTTTTTTTTTTTTTTTTCCTGTCTTTTTAATGACCTTTTGCTTTCTTCCTGTATGATGTCCTTGATGTCATCCCACAACTCATCTGGTCTTCGGTCATTAGTGTTCAATGCATCAAATCTATTCTTGAGATGTCTCTAAACTCAGGTGGTATATATTCATGGTCATACTTTGGCTCTTGTGGAATTTTTAAAATTTTCTGCAGCTTCTGTAAAGATTACAGCCAAGAAAACCCTATGGAGCAATTCAGCTCTGTAACACATGGGGTCGCTGTGAGTTGATTGACAGCAATGAGTTTTAGGTTTTTTGTTTTGTTTTGTTTTCAAGTCTCCAGGTCTTTTAGGGTGCGGCGGGGAGTGAAGAAGGATGGACTGCAGGGTGCTGAGGGGGTCATGGGAGAGGCCACAGACACCGGGATACAGGCTTGACTGGGACCCTCCTTGTCCCCTCACCAGACGCTCATCTGTGCTGCCTCCCAGCCCTGAGGAGGTTTGGTGCCTGGCTGAGGGTCCCCCTGGTGCCCTCACTCCCTGCATTGCCCCTCATGCCCACAAAGCCCTCTGGCCTCCAGAAGTGCCTGGCCTAGGTCCCTGGGGACCCCGGCAACCACCCCACCCCAGGCATGTTGCAGGAAGTCTGGGCCCGGCTTGCGTGGGAGGAGAGCAGCTGTGTTGGGCTAGACAGTGAGGAGGGGGCGGCAGAGGAGGAAGAGAAGAGAGATGTTGGCTTTCTGGCTCATTGGGATACTAAAATTAGCCATATGTGACGGGCCCAGGGCTTCGCACCCTCCTCTCTCGGCAGAGGCTGCTCTGAAACCCAGGTGCTGGGCTGAAAGTGGTACTGAAAGTTTCCACACTGGCCGGGTAACGGGAAATGAAGCTCCCGTACAGGAATGTCTCCCTTTTTGTCACATGTCAGGTTCTAGTGCTGTTTTGGCCGATGACGCCTTCTGCCTCCGGCGTGTCTGACAGCGGGGGCATGAGTGGGTAAGGAGCTGTGAAATTGTGTTTGCCTGTGCATGTGTGCGTCCGTGAGAGAGAGGGAAAGAGACAGAGGAGAGAGTCTGGAGGGAGATTGGGGAGAAAGAGTGAGAGAGTGTGTGTGTGAGAGAGAGAGCGTGTGTGAAGAGAAACTAGAGAGAATGTGTGTGAGAGACAGAACAAGAGAAAGATTAGAGAGGGAGTATGTGTGTGTGAGAGAGAGATGAGAGGGAGGGAAAGAGGCAGACAGACTGAGAGACAGACAGGGAGAGAGGAAGAGACAGGGGGAAGATTGGAAATTGGGGAGCGAATGAGAGAGACAGTGTCTGTGAGTAAGAGAGAGAGAGGATTAGCAAGAGGTAAGGAAAGAGAGATTGGAGAGAGAGAAAGCAAATGTGGCTGGGTACATGGCATACTGGAGTTCTCAGAACGATCCTTGTAACTCTTCTGTAAGTTTGAAATTATCTCCAAACAAAATTTTTTTAAAATATTTTTAATGATAGTCTGAGATATTTTGTGCTCGTGAAAATGAGCGACAGAAAGAGAAAGAGAGACAGAGACCAAGACCAACAGCCCATGAGCTGCGCGAACAAGCCAAGCATCAAACCCTGTGCTCAGCCTCCCTATGCACGGGTTGGGGGGGCCCTCAGGGGTCTGTAGACTGGGAGGGTTGGGTGCTGTTCGTGACAGTGGGGTGGTGGGAGCCCAAGGGTGGGAAAGAAGACCTTGAACTCTAAAATAACTGTCACCCCAGAGGTCTCCATTTCATCATCAGTGATGTGAAACTAGAAAACCCAGGTGACCCTGCCACAGGGGATCACCGTGAGGACCGCAGGGGCCCATGAATGTGAACCCCAAATTGTCATCTCCAGCCCAGCCCCGTTAAAGCACCTTTTCTCGTATAGCCAGAGTCCTTGGGTGGTGCAACGGTTAACTTGAGTTAAGGATTAAATTGTGTCCCCCCTCCAAAATATGTATTGCAATTCCTAAACTCTATGCCTGTGGTTATAATCCCATTTGGGAATGGGTTGTCTTTGTTATGTTAACGAGGCAGGATTAGTGTAGGGTGTGTCTTGAGTCAGTCTCTTTTGAGATATAAAAGAGATTAAACAAGGGAGCAGAGCAGAGATGGGGGAAGACACATGCCAAGCCACGTGAAGACTGCCCAGGAGCAGAAGCTCAGAAGAGACAAGGACCTTCCTCCACAGCAGACAGAGAGAGAAAGCCTTCCCCCAGAGACAGCACCCTGAATTTGGACTTCTAGCCTCCTAAACTGTGAGAAAATAAATCTCTGTTAAAGCTATCCACTTGTGGTATTTCTGTTATAGCAGCTCTAGATAACTAAAACAATGAACTTGGCTGCTAACCGAAAGTTTGGAGGATCAAGTCCACCCAGAGGCACCACAGAAGAAAGGTCTGGCAATCTATTTCCAATAACTAGCCATTGAAAACCCTATGGATCACACTTCTACTCTGACACACATGGGGTTGCCACGAGTCAGAATCGACTCAATGGCAACTGATTATCTCATGTAGCTGCGGCTACTGGGCACCTCCACTTGAATTTCCCTAATGTAAAGGTTCGAAACCAAACAAACCCCCGAGGTTTTCCCTCTTCTCAGTAAATGACACCTCCATCAGCCACCAGTCGCTCAAGCTAGAAACCTAAGACTTAGCCTGGATTCCCAGCTCAATCCATAAGTACACTTCAAACCCACTATTCTCTTCACCTTCACTACAAGTCCCTCATCCAGCCTGGTTGATACCCATCCCCTCGATGGTTTCCTGGCTCCCCCTCCCACTGATGTCAAACCCCCATCCAGCAGCAGTCCTAACCATTTGCAACACGAACCCAGTTATGGATTGAATTTTGTCCCACCAGAATATATGTTGAATTCCTGGCCCTAGTACCTGTGAATGTGACCCTGTTTGGAAGCAGGGTTTTCTTTGTTATGTTAATTAGATCATGAACAGCTAGAGTGGGTTCTAAATCTAATCACTGCTGACTTATAAAAAGAGTAGATTAGACACAGAGGCAAACACCTATGGGAGAAGACAGATGCCATGTGAGGATTGTCTACAAGCCGAGAAACCAAGGAACATCCAGAATTACCGACAAGGAAGGTAATCGCCACGGCCAAGACCTTGATTTGGACTTTTAGCCTCCAGAATAGTGAAAAAATAAACTTCTGTTCTTTAAAGCCACCCACTTGTGGTATCTCTGTTACAACAGTCCTAGGACACTAAGACAAACCCCTCTGAGATCTGAAAGCCCAAGAACAGCTTCTCCAAATAACATTTCTAAATGCCTAAAATAAAACACGTAGGATTGCAAAGGAAATCAATTTCGTTGAAACACAGTTATCATAATTTATCGGAGAAATGTGTAATGTAGTCATTTATGTGTTTTTTGGTGAATGCTCTTAAATAACAAGATAAAATAACAAGATCTGGTGATGAGTCTAATAACTGTCATTATTTCAAAGTCGAGATGAGTGTGCATAGTATTTTAAGTTATCTGCAACAACTGTAGCAAGATATGAAAATACCAGTGTTTCTATTAGCATGTAAGTCCCAGGCACTGCCGATACACGTGGTTTATTGCACTAGCTTTCAATTGTTGTTGTTGTTATTGTTAGCTGCTGTCTAGTCGGCCCCCACCTCACGGCCACCCCATACACAATGGAACGAAACAATGCCTGATCCTGCACCATCTCCATGATCGGTTGTGGATCCAATTGTTGTGATGCGTAGAGTTTTCACGGGCTGATTTTCAGAAGTAGATCACCAGACCTTTCTTCCTAGTCTGTCTTAATCTGGAAGCTCCACTGAAACTTGTTCAGCATCATAGCAACACAGAAGCCTCCACTGACAGACGAGTGATAGCTGTACATGAGGTGCATTGGCTGGGAATTGAACCCCGGTCTCCTGCGTGAAAGGCAAGAATACTACCACTGAACCACCAATGCCCTCAGCTTTCAATTAGGGGTTAGGAAAAAGAAAGATGTAATTTTTTCCAATTAAAATTTACCAACCCCCTCAATTTTATAAATGGACCCAAATCCATGGACCCCTGATCAGTGGACCTCTGATCGAGCCATCTTTTGGAGCACAAATTGGGTCATCTGGCTCTTTCTGGTACCTTCCCCTGTCTCACTGTATCCAGCCACACCGGTCTCCTTTTGGGTCCCCAAATTCTTTCTGCCCAAGGCCTTTGCACCTTCTGTTCCCTCTGCCAGGAATACACTCCCCCACCTCTTGAGCCCTCTCTGACCTTTCCCCAGACCTCTCCGGTTGTTCTGCAGCCCAGCCCTTGCTTGCTGTCTCCACATCTTCTCCTTATTTATTGCTGCCTTGCTTTCTTGTCTATTATCTCTTACCCTGTAGTGGCTGGAGGTCCCTGGATGGTGACAGTGGTTTGTGATTGCTTCTGTTGTGGATTGAATTGTGTCCCTCTAAAATATGTGTTGTAAATCCTAACCCCTATAATACTTGTGGTTATAATACAATTTGGGAATGGATGTTCTTTGTTTTGTTAATAAGGCAGTATCAGCGTAGGGCGTGTCTTAAGTCAATCTCTTTTGAGATATAAAAAGAGCAGATTAAGCAACCAACCAAGCAAGCATAGAAGGGGGAAGATAGAAGCCTTGCCACATGAAAATCACCAAGGAGCCGAGGAACAGAAGCAGAAAAGAGATAAGGACTGTCCCCTAGAGCTGACAGAGAGAGAAAGCCTTCCTCTAGAGTTGGTCCCGAAATTCAAACTTCTAGCCTTCTAAACTGTGAGAAAATAAATTTCTGTTCATTAAAGCCACCCATTTGTGGTATTTCTGTTATAGCAACACTTGATAACTGAGACAGCTGCTAACCTGGATTGGTTCGAACCAACCCAGCAGCTCCACAGAAGAAAGACCTGGCCATCTGCTCCCATAAAGATTCCAGAAAAAAATCAAACCCATTGCGGTTTAGTCGATTTTGACTCATAGTGACACTATAGGACAGAGTAGAACTGTTCCATAGCTTTCCAAGTCTGTAATCTTTACAGAAGCAGATTGCCACATCTTTCTCCCATGCAGCAGCTGATGGGTTTGAACTGCCAACCTTTCGGTTAGCAGGTGAGCACAGTGGTTAAAGCTCTTGGATGCTAACCAAAAGGTTGGCGGTTCAAACCCACCAGCCACTCCACAGGGAGAAAAGATGTGGCATAAAGATTACAGCCTAGAAAATCCAGTGGAGCAGTTCTACTCTGTAATGTATGGGGTCGCCATGAGTCAGAATCGACTCCACAGCAATCAATTTGGTCTTTTGGTTTGAGAGTGAGTTGAGCTGGGTCCCCCAAGAATATATGTTGAAGTCCTAAGATCCAATACCTGTGAACATGACCTTGTTTGGAAATAAGGTCCTCGCAGATGTAATTAGTTAAATTAAGATGAGGTCATACTGGAGTACAGTGGGCCCTAACTGCAATGACTGGTGTCCTTATAAGAGAAAGAAGAGAGAGATTTGGACACAGAGACAGAGAGGGGACAAACAGAGGAAAGATGCCACGTGAAGACGGAGGCAGAGATTAGAGTGATGCTGTCACAAGCCAGGGAACACCTGAGACCACCAGAAGCTGGAAGAGACAAGGAAGGATCTTCCCCTAGAGGTTTTGGAGGGAGAAGAGCCCTGCCGACACCTTGATTTCAGACCTCTGACCTCCAGAACTGAGAGAGTAAATTTCTATTGTTTGAAGCCACCATGTTCGTGGTACTTTGTCACAGCAGCCACAGGAAACTAATACTCACCTCAACTAGAATTAAAGCTCCATGACAGCAGAGACCCCATCTTCTTGGATGGATAGATAGGTAGCTAGATAGATACAGAGAGATAGCTCCTGTCGAGTTGACTCTGACTCACGACCACATGTACAACAGAACGAAACATTGCCCCATTCTGTGCCATCTTCATGATTGTTGGTGTATTTGAGTCTATCGTCGCGGCTATTGTGTCAATCCATTTCACCAAAGGGCTTCCTTGCCCTCGCTGGTCCTCTGCTTCTACTTCACCAAACATGATGTCCTTCTCCAGCGATTGCTTCCTCCTGATATGTTCAAAGCAAACGAGTTAGACGATGTTCTTTTGGGATCCGTGGCATTTTCATTGGCTGATTTTTGGAAGTAGATCGCCAGGCCTTTCTTCCTAGTTTGTCTTAGTCTGGAACTCTCCTGAAACCTGTCCACCATGGGTGATCCTGCTGGTATTTGAAATACCAGTGGCATAGTTTCCAGTATCACAGCAACATGCAAGCCACCACAGGACTACAAACTGACAAATAGGTGATAGCCCCTCTTCTTAGTCACTGCCGTACACATGCCTGGCACATAGTAGGTGTGTAGTGTTTGTTGATGGAATGAGTGTGTTCTCAAGACTGTAAACTTTTGTCTAGGTGACCGGCATTACTGCTATCACCAGCAGCACGGCCATTCCCAGGCCTCGGCTGTGCCGAACACATCAGTACCCCTGACTCCCACGTTGCTCAGGCTTGCGTTGGGGTTGGCTCAGCTGCCCCCCAGTCCCTTGGACACCCCTCATGCATCTTGCTCGTCCTTCTGTCCCCAATCCCAGCAAGGCCCGGAGTGTGTAAGGGTGTTGCTGAGACGGAGGCCAGGACCAGGGCCCACAGAGAAGAGAAACAAGGTCTAGTGTTTGGAGAAGGGAAAAGTCCTAAGGATGCAACGCAGAGGCCTGGCAAAGGCTGGGGGTCTGACAGCAGAGGCCTCTCAGCCTTCTTACAAATCGCCCTGAGGGCCCACGTCTGACTTTGAGCATGGCTGGGGGCAGGCCACTAGCACTCCCAGCAGTAAGAAATTCAGACCATCTTCCTTTGTCCTCGTAGTCCTGGGTGGTACAAACGGTGAACACAGTTGGCCACTAACCAAAAGGTCAACGGTTCAAGTCCACCCAGATGTGCCTCAGAAGAAAGGCCTGGTGATCTACTTCGGAATAATCAGCCAATGAAAACCCTCTGGAGCAAAATTCTACTCTGACACACATGGGGTCACCATGAGTTGGAGTCGACTTGAGGGCAACTGGTTTGTTCCCCTTGTTCTTGGAAACTTTGCAGCTTAAAATAAATAGCCACAAAAACAGCACAGTAGCCGTTTGACTAGGAGATGGAGGGAGGCAGCCCTGCAAACTCGAGTCAACTGAGAAGTAGCTTGTGCTGGTCCTGAGTCCCCATGAGCAGAGGTGAGGGATAAAGGCGGCTGACTGTGGCTAGAGTCACCTGTCCTCAGACTGGGGGAATGCCGGGAGCAGGAGTAGCTCCACTGCTGAGTCCCAGCCCAGCTCAGGGCCCAGCAGAAAGGGTAATTGAATGGACTGCCCGTCAGCAGGAGAAGCGACAGGTGACTCGGCAATGTTCTCTCGCACATTGGTTCTGGTTGGGGAGCAGCAAGGCTGGCCGCAGCCAAGAAACGTGGCAGCAGGGAGGGGCTGCAGTCCTCCCGGCCAGTGCGGCCCTTGGAGTGCAGAGAAGCTGGAAGGAGGTGGGGAAGGCACGGACGCAGGAACCCTGGAGAAGCGCGAGCTCAGGTGCATGGAGGCCAGCTCCGTGCGGCCAGCCGGATGGACGAGGAGGGAGGGCATTAAGCAGCACGTTCGTTTGCCCGGCTCAGTCAGACTTGATTATCATTGTCATCAGCCTCTGCGACTCACCGCAGCTGTCACCTTGACTTACCATCAACTGCTATATTTTTTGAGGGATTTTCTTTTCTTTCTTTTTATTTCTGGAGTGTGTGTGTGTGCGTGTGTGTGTGTGTGTGTGTGTGTGTGTGTGTGTGTGTGTGTGCACCAGTTCCAACGAACGAGTTGCTGGCCGGGGAAGACTTCTACTGCCCTCTAGTGCTGAGATTTCACGGTGCTCTGTGTGTGTCCATGTGTGTCTGCATATGTCTATCTGTGTATGTCTGTCAGTGCCTGTGTGTGTATATCTGTGTGTCTCTATGTCTGTCTGTGTGCGCATGTGTGTCTGTCTATGCATATGTGTGTGTACATCTCTGTGTGTCTGTGTGTCTGTATCCGTCTGGCTGGCTGTATCTCTGTGTGTGTCTGTATGTATGTATGTCTGTGTCTGTGTGTCTGTATGTATGTCTGTGTCTGTGAGTCTGTGTGTATCTGTATGTCTGCGTAAGTGTGTGTATACTGTGCACTCGCACTGCAGTGTGGGGTGTCAGGTCCACATGGGGCACGCATGGGTCCTGAGCCCTCAGTCACTGCAGTTACACCCATGGAGACCACCCGCGACTTTCCTCCTGTCTCCCAGCCTCACTGCCTGGCCTTGTTCCCTCCAGGCTGGCACTGCCACCTGGCGCCATTACATCCACGTCTTTCAATTACCCAAAACAGACTGCCTCCAAGCTCAGCAAACCCAGGCGCCGGCAGAAGCTCTCTCTGCGAACCCCAGGCCCCCTTTTGCAGCCAGGGTAGCAGAAAGGGGCCCTGGGGCCCCGCCCCCCTGACCCAGAGCTCTGCAGTGCGCGGCGGCATAAATCTCCCAGGATGAAACTGCCCCTGCTCCATGGAGATGGCCTGGCCCAGGCCCCTCACAGGCTGCAGCTTTGTTCAGTTCACCGGCTCGCTGGGGCAGGAAGGCATTGATTTCCCTTCTGTGAAAGAACACGCATCTAAAGGGCAGGTTCTGCTCGGCTTTTCTGTGCTCCCACCCAGAGCCCCACAGCCTCAAACCCATACTGAATAATCCGACCACCCTTCATCCCTAGCCGGGGTGGCCGTGTGCAGGAGACATTTTCCTCCAGGGTCCCGAAAGCACAGAAAGCCAGTAGGAACGGGACTTTAAATCACCCTCCCAGGGTTCGAGCCTCACTCTGCCTCTCAGGGCTGTGCAAACTTGAGCAAGTTTCTCCATCCTGCTGGGCCTCAGGGTTTCCA
Source organism: Trichechus manatus latirostris (assembly GCF_000243295.1). Lineage (NCBI taxonomy): Eukaryota > Metazoa > Chordata > Mammalia > Sirenia > Trichechidae > Trichechus > Trichechus manatus. Next base: position 2,344,678 of record NW_004444087.1, read on the forward strand.
TCTGTAAAATGGGCACAGATTTGTTGAAAGCAAAACCACATACTGTTTACGCTCACATACCTGTGCAATAGCAGTACGAATTCACGCACTGGAAAGACACACAGCAAAATCAGTACGGCTCCCCCGGTGGCGCAACAGTTAAGCACTGGGCTGCTAACCGAAAGGTTGGTGGTTCAAACCCACCCAGTAGCTCCACAGGAGAAAGGCCTGGCAATCTGCTCCTGTAAAGATTACAGCCTTGGAAACTTTCTGGGGGCCTTTCTGCGCCGTCACGTGGGGTCACTATGAGTCAGAATCGACCCAACAGCACCTAACCTTCTTAGGAGGGAGAGAAGGGAAAAGGATTGGGGAAGGGGAGAGCATCTGTGACGTTTCATTTCTTCATAACATCTGAAGAAAGTACCTTATGGAAAATATTAGAAGTCAGTAGAGCTGGAAGGGCAGGTAACGTGGCAGTTTGATCAGGCTATTCTCTGTTCTTTTCTGTGTCTTTGGATCATTTCATAAGAAGAAAGTCAAACAAAATGAGGATATTAAAGCCACTTCCAAGGTTGCTACATTAGTCTCCGAGGGCTGCCGCAACGAAGTACCACACACTGGGTAATTTATAAGAACAGAAATGTATCTGTCCCAGCTCTGGAGGCTGGGAGTCAGAGACCAGCGTAGCGGCAGTGTTGATTCCTTCTGAAGGCTCTGAGGGAGAATCTGGTCCGTGCTCCTATCCTAGCTTCTGGTGGCTCCGGGTGGTCCTTGTCTTGTAGATGCATCTTCACATGGCCGTCTTCCCTCTGTCTGGGTCTCTATGTCTCTTTCCTTTTATAAGGACACCAGTCACATAACCTGGGTCTCCATGACAGCTTTGCTTGGCAGATACAGCCTCCACCAGAGTCGACCTCCCTCATCAGCTGTGGCCTAACCTGTCCTGACTTGCTGGTGGGGGCCACGCCCACCTTCTGGCCCAGCCACTGCCTGAGTCAGCAGGCAAGGGGGCATAGGACTAGCCCTTACCCTGCACATGGACGCTCCTGGGTGCTGTCACGGGTGCAGGCACAGGTGAGTCAAGGTCCAGGGCACAGGGCAGGGAGGGGACCATGGACACTCAGGATTCAAGCTAACCCTGTTTTACTGACGGGGAGACCTTGGCCTGCAGGTTGAGGCTACCTGTCTGGGGTCACACAGGAAGGCCCTGGTAGAGTCTAGGTGAGCGTCCAGGTGCCCAGTGGGGTCCAGGCCTTTCCAGAGCAAGAGAGGCAGAGAACAAGCACCCCAGGTGGGTGGGGTTGAGGGCCTGCAGCTCTCCCTCACCTTTGCCACTCTGCTTCCTCACTTCAGCCTCAAAGGAAGGCACTAGGCCTTACACCTCCTTCCCCAAAACCCATTGCCATGGAGTCAACACCACTTCATGGTGCCCTGATGTGTGTCAGAGCAGAACTGTGCTCCATAGGGTTTTTAATGGCTGGTTTTTTGGAAGTAGACTGCCAGGCCTTACTTCCGCAGCACCACTGCATGGATTTGAACCACTAACCTTTCAGTTAGTAACTGAGAGCAAACCCTTTGAACCACCCAGAAACCTGGCTCCTTCCCCAGGCAGGTATAACTCTCCTACAAGCACCCCTTTCCCTAGCATGCCCACATGTCTCCCAGCCCACCCTGTGAAGCCCTCTCTCCTCACTGAGCCCCAGGAGACTATTGTTCTACCTCGGGCACCAGAATGGAGTCCTGGTGGCACTCAAACTCCCACCACCACCACCATCACAGGTGAGCAGAGTCTAGAAAACGCCATTGTATAACCACAGCTCCTGCAAAGATCATCTCCACTGTGGGCCAGGTGCTCACAAACACGACTCCATCAAATCCTTACAATGCCCTGGAGTGGCAGGTGCTACCATCATCTCCATTTTACAGAAGAGGAAACTGAGGCTCAGAGAGGGGCTGTCTTTCCAGGGCCAACAAAAGGTGCAGCTGGAATTGGAAACCCAGCCACTGTGGTCCTGAGGTCTTGACCCCAGGTGACACAGCCCCCCAGAACACACGTATGCCTGTGTGCACCTTGATAGAAAGGTACAAGATAGGTAGGTGCCCACAGAGAAGCAGTGCCCACACTTAGTAGCCTGACAAAAAAGACTATTTTAATACAGCATTGAGCAGTCGCGGAGTCCCTGGGTGGTGCCAATGTCAACACACTCAGCTTCCGCCCAGAGGCACCTCAGGAGAAAGACCTGGTGATCTCCTTCTGAAGAATCAGCCACTGAAAACCCTACGGAGCACAGTTCTACTCTTCAGGGTCGACTCGACGGCAACTGGTTTGGTTTTTTAATAAGCAGCAGCAGGTATCAATGTGTCATTTTTGAACACCTTGGAGAGGTGAGAAAGGTCGCTGGGTGGCACAAACGTTTTGTGCTCAACTACTAACCTAAAGGTTGGCGGTTTGAACACAGAAGAAAGGCCTGGTGATCAGCTTCCATAAAGATTACCACCAAGAAAACCCTATGGAGCAGTTCTGCTCTGAATACTGTGGGTCACCAGGAGTCAGAATCAACTGGACAGCAATGGGTTGGGCTGGTTGGGTTGGAGAGGCATGGGTGTCGGGGACTCCCAACAAACCCCAAGAATCATGTACGTACCTTTCCCTGCCCCCAAACATCTCCTCCCACGCACAGTTCCTAACTCCTGGTGGAGCTTTCTCTCCCCTCAAAGGGGACGGAGGGGGACACCTCTTTACTGCACTTCCTCTGTCTTCACACCTGAGCAAGGTAGGAATGGCCGGGTGGAGGAAACGTGGCTCAAGAAAGTAACACACCTGTCCACAGCCCCACAGTTGTGAGACCTCACACTTGGGGGAAGATATCGCCTTGGGGTGCCCCCATCATTTCTCCTGTAGGACTAGGCTGCAGGACACCTGCAGAAGAAGCCACCATCCAGGGCTGTGCCCACCTCTGCCCACCACGCCCTGGCCCCCACTGTGGGCTGGGATATAAATTAAAATTCAATTTCATTAAAGCCAGTGAACAATCAATCCCTGGCACGGGCTAACAATACTGGGCAGGGGACCCCGCCTCCCCAGTGGCCGTAATTCACGCGCCTCCCCTGCTCTTGTTCGCAAACTGCTAGAGCTGCACTTTCTACCCAAATTTATGGCTCTGGCAGCATCTGGGGCCTGAGTTACAGCTGCAGGTTTGATCGGGGACTGCATTATTCTGCATCTAATCCTCACGCCCTGACAGCCGGGAACGGCCTGTTGTTCTTAGAGCTGAGCGTTGGTCTCCAGCTGGCCGGGCTCGGAGGGACCCCAGTTCCTGGGATACACACACCCAGGGCTCCACACCCTGCTGCTGACGGTACAACCGCGAGAGGGTATCCTGGAAGTAATAACTGCCCCGCTTATCCTGTAGGGGGCAGTGGTGTTTCAGGGGTAGAATGCTCGCTTTCTATTCAGGAGACCTGGGTTCAATTCCTGGCCAATGCACCTCATGCACAGCCACCACACATCTGTCGGTGGAGGCTTGTGTGTTGCTGTGAGGCTAAACAGGTTTCAGTGGAGCTTCCAGAATAAGATGGGCTAGGAAGAAAGGCCTGGCGATCTACTTCTGATAATTAGCCAGTGGAAACCCTATGAATCACAAGGGTCCAATCCGCAACCTATCACAGGGATGGCACAGGGCCAGGCAGCGTTTATCCTAATCCTTCTCTTGTACATGGGGTCACTATGAGTCGGGGCCAACTTGAAGGCAGCTAACAACAACTCTTAGCCTGTACCAGGCTTCCTGTCAACACTCACCCATTCAATCCCATAAAGCAGAGATTGCCAGCATGCCCATTTCACAGATATTATGACTTGAACTGTGTCCCAAAAAAGATATGTTGAAATCCTAACCCCTGTACCTGTGAATGTAACCTTGTTTGGGGAAATAGAGTCTTTCTTTGAAGATACCAAAACCAGTTGCCGTTGAGTCGATTCAGACTCATGGCGACCTCCTGTGTGCAGAGTAAAACCGCTCAAACATCCCACTGCGAACAGGGCTTACTTCTGCGCTGTGAATTTGGGGGAGGAGGGGATGTTTCACTCCTTGCTTTGATGTATCAGAATGTTGCAAGAGCTCATAACACTTTTGTAATGATGTTGCTGTGTTGTTAGGAGTCATCAAGTCGGTTCTGACTCACAGCGACCTACGTACAACAGAAAGAAACACTGCCCGGTCCTGCGCCATCCTCACAATCATTGCTATGCTTGAGCCCATTGTTGCAGCCACTGCGCCAATCCATCTCGTTGAGGGTCTTTCTCTTTTTCACTGACCCTCTACTTTACCAAGCATGATGTCCTTCTCCAGAGACTGGTTCCTCCTGATAACATGTCCAAAGTATGTGAGACGAAGTCTTGCCATCCTTGCTTCTCATGAGCTTCTTGCTGGAAGCTTCTTGCTTCCAAGACAGATTTGTTCATTCTTCTGTAATGATAAGAACCATAAAGATTGATTTCAAGACCCATTTCCCCGAGCATTTGGAAGTATCTGGAAGTTTCCACAGCACCTCATCTGGGCCTCAGCTGTTTAAGTGGGAGGGAGGCTCAGCCACACACACAGCTTCTGCCCTGGTGGGGAGCACAGTGCCGGCCACTGCGCATGAACAACCCTGGAGACCCCTCCCCAGCCTGGACAGCCAGGACCCATACTAGTGGAGCACTGGCCAGGACCAGCCAGGAGCAGAGCAGGCTCAGACCCACAGGGCAGCCAGAAGTCCACCCCTCCTGCCCCAGGCCCTGGCACTTCTGAGATGACCATCACTCCAAGTCCTACCCTGCCCTTGGGTGGGATGAGAGATGACCACGGCCTCTCCCAGGTACGACGACCCTGGGAGGGCCAACCTTGTCTTTGCACACTCCCTCTGCATCTCGGTGAGTTGAAATGTATTTTTCTCCTTTCCTAATTAACTCCCTGCCACCGTGCCTGCAGTACAGCCTGATTTATCTCTGCCTTTCTGTGTTTAGGGGACGGGCTATTCCATCTCAGCCGTGCGTACGCCGACACGCCGTCTCAACGCAATGCAGATTGCTCATCCTGCTAGCCTCCTGCCAACTTGCTTCCATCTTCCTGCTGTTCACGGCTCAGCCGTCCCGGCTGCCACAGCTGTAAATCACACAGCCTCGCTTTATAATAACACCCTCTGACCCTTGGCCACACCTGTCAGCAGGGCCAGGACTCCACCGAGCTGCAGTCAGCTGCCCATTCCAGCAGCAAACCAGGCCTCAGGCAGCACCTGGCTGGCTAATCCATGGGAACAAGAAGTGGACCCAGGTGTCTGGTGTCTACCAGCCCAGCCCCTGTGGCCCACACTGTTGGGGCTCTGCTGTGCCTCCTTGGCCAAGCTCAGAGCTCACTAGTAGGCAATGCCCATTGGTTCTTTCTGGGCATCCTCTGGTGTGGGGTCATGCTCAGCCCACTCACAGGCAGGCCAGAGTGCCCAGGAGATGACATTCCAGGAGCAGCCCTCAACCAGTGAGGGATGGGAGCAGTCTGGTGGGCTGGTAATGGGGTGGGGGTGGGGGGACCCTGATGAGTAACATTCAATTGCTATGGTGTAAATACTCCCACCCTGACTGACTTCAAGTTAACAGTGTCAGCAGTTCTTGCCACATGGTCCTCTCTTTCCCCAAGGAATGTGTGCTCCCTTCATCTGCACAGAGGACAGGGAGGGAGTGGGTGGAGTGGGGTAGGTTACATGGAATGGGCTAGGTGAGGGAAGGGGTGGTAGTGGTGATGGTCATGATGCTGATGACTGTGGTGGTAGTGATGGTGGTGGTGGTGGTGGTGGTGTTAGTGATGGTGGTGGTGGTGGTGGTGGTAGTGGTGATGATGGTGATGTGGTGGTGGTGATGATGATGGTGGTGGTGGTGGTGGTGGTGTTAGTGATGGTGGTGGTGGTGGTGGTGGTGTTGTTTCAGTTCAACCTCATGCTGTAACCAAAGGCATTGTTCCATTTCCTGAAGGGCTTCTTCCTGAGTTTTCCCAAAATGCCCAACTCTCCTAATTATGGTAAGTTGTAGTTGTTTTCCTCTAGGAACCCCATTCCCTCTCCTCGCAGTTTGGCTTCCACTTCCTGCACCCTCGTCCCTATCTATCAGACACATCCACGTGTGTCTAAAGCCCCATTGTAGATATGGTTCAAATTCTTTCCCACAGGACTCCTGGGCCCCATGCAAAACAGGGAATGTGTCGAATCTAGGAGGAACGAAGGCGAAAAGAAGAGAAAGGATTTTCTAGCATTAGCCTATGCCAACGACTCTGAGCTCCTGCTATTACCCACTTTGTTGTTCTTGTTAGCTGCCATCAAGTCAGCTCTGATTCATGGCAACTCCGTGTAACACAGAACAAAACGCTTCCCAGTCCTCTGCGATCTTCACGGTCGTTGGTGTGCTCGAGTCCATTGTTGTGATCACTGTGTATTTTGAGTGCCTTCCAACCTAGGGGACTCATCTCCCATCACCATATCGGACAGTATTCTGTTGTGATCCACAGGGTTTTCATTGACTGATTTTTGGAAGTACATAGCCACACCTTTCTTCCTAGTCTGTCTTAGTCTAGAAGTTCTGCTGACATCTGTCCACCAGGGGTGACCCTGCTGGTATTTGAAATACCACTGGCATAGATGCCAGCATCACAGTAACATGCAAGCCACCACAGTGTGACAGACTGACAGATGGGTGGTGGATTACCCAGTTTAGACCCTATATATTAATCAGCTTTTGCTGCATAACAAATAGACACAAAAAAATCTCCACAGCATAAAACAATAAGCATTTATTGCATCCAGCTGACCAAGGCTGGGCTCCCCTGGGCTGGGCTCCAGCTACAGGTTGGGTAGAGATAAAAAGGAACCAACAACTAATATAGGCTAGCCAAGGGATGTTCTTCTCATGGTGAAAAGCAAGAGGGCAAGCCCAGCCCAATCATTTCAAGCCTCTGCTCCCATTACATCACTCCCAGTTCAGCAGCCAAGGCAAGTCTCATGGTAGAGGTCAAAGCCACGGAGCAGGAAAGTGAATCATTTTGAACAATAATATCGTCTACCTCACCCCACAACATCTCCAATTCTAAGAACTTGGTGTTCCAGTTCTCATCAAAGCATAAACATGCTGAGTGGGAGAGTTCACTGTGGTTGAGACTAGGTATGATCAGCTTTGCAGGAAGAAAGCCCTGGCTTCTCTCTCCTAAGCACGTGTCACTCCAGACTGCCTCTTGAAGGACAGAGCAGGTTACCATGGATGTAGTCAATGATCAGCATTTCCCAGCACCATCTCTAACTGACGTATCTTTCCATTCAAGCCCGTGACATTCCCTGAAAACCTCACTGTGCCAGACCTCACATTGGCAATGAGAAATCAGACCCCCAGGTAGCCAAGCTTCATGGGGCAAACAGATGAGCCTCTTATCCATGCAGGAACAAAGTCAGCTTTTGAATAAAAGCACACACCGTGTGTCTTTGTTATCTAGTGCTGCTGTAACAGAAATACCCGAAGTGGATGATTTTAACAAACAGAAATGTATTCTTTCTAGGAGGCTAGAAGTCCAAATTCAGGGTGCCAGCTCCAGGGAAGGCTTTCACTCTCTGTCAGCTCTAGGGGAAGGTCCTTGTCATCTATCTTCCCCTGGGTCTAAAAGTTTCTTGGCACAGGGACCCCAGGTCCAAAGGACATGTTCCACTCCCAGCTCTTCTTTCTTGGTGGTAGGATGTCCCGATCTCTCTGCTTGCTTCTCTTTCCTTCTATCTCTTATAAAAGGTGATGCAGGCCACACCCCAGGGAAACTCCCCTTATATCAGATCAAGGCTGTGACCCGAGTAAGGGTGTTGCGTCCCGCGCTAATCCTCTTTAACATAACTTCATTTTGTCTCGTTAACTACAGGCAGAGATTAGGATTTACAACATATAGGAAAATTACATCAGATCACAAAATGGAGGACAACCACTGGGAATCATGGCCTAGCCAAGTTGACACATATTTTGGGGGAACACTATCCAATCCATGACACTATATGTCCTGGACGCTTGAGGATGGGGTGAAGAAGTCAACAAATGCCAATGGGAAGGAGGGGACATTTGGACTAGGTGTAAAAGGGTAGTAGGAACCTGACAGACAGAGGAGCAGAGAACACTCTGGGGAGAGCGAGAACAGGCCTGAAGCATGGGTATCTTAGAAGGCAATGTTTTCTTTGTTTCAGAAAGTGTGTGCAGGGCAAGACACTCTGGTCCAAAGCATGCTGTTACCATGGTGCCCAAAGCTGCATCTGGTATCACATATGCATCATCCTCTGAGTGTGCACAGATGGATGGGATTTCTTTTCCTGAAGAATGAGAATAAGAGCTCTGTTTCTTGATGCCACTAGTCCAGGTGTTTTCTGACAAGTCATAAGTTGACTCTCCTGGATACATTTTTTGTGGAAGTCTTTGTCCTCTGGGTGGGCTTGAACCACCAACCTTTTGGTTAGCAGCCAAGCTATGCAGGTTATGCAGTGATTAAAAAAAAAAAAAAAACCAACCCATTGCTGTCGAGTCAATTCCAACTCATAGCTACCATATAGGACAGAGTAGAACTGCCCCATAGGGTTTCTAAGAAGTGCCTGGTGGATTCAAACCGTCACCGTTTTGGTTAGCAGCTGAACTCTTAACCTATGCCACCAGGGTTTCCATGCAGTGATTAGAAAACTTTATGTTGTACGTTGGCTCACACATGCGGCTTGCATGGTATTTCTAGAGTCAGCTCTGATCCAGCAGTAGGGATGATGTGCTAGAGAGGAGCCGGTGTTAGTCCAGCCTGGCACTGCCCAGCCCGGCCACAGGGGCTTTCCTCAGCCCTCTCAGTCCCTGGAGGGAGGGTATGGAGCTGAGAACACAGTCCAGGAGCCATCCAGGCAAATTATCCGGGTCAGATGGCAGCAACCCCACAGGGCCGTGTCTGCAGTCACAACACCCTCCTCCCAGGTGGGGATTTGGAGTCTGTCTTAGTCTCCTAGGGAGCCCTGGTGGCACAGTGGTTAAGGGCTCAGCTGCTAACCACAAGGTCGGCAGTTTGAATCCACCAGGCACTCCTTGGAAACCCTATGGAACAGTTCTACTGTGTCCTATGGGGTTGCTATGAGTTAGAATCAACTCAGTGACAAAGAGTTTGGTTCTTTATGGCTTTGGTCTCCTAGGGCTGCCATAACAAAAATACCACAAGTGGGTGGTTTTAAATAACAGAAATTTTTGTTCACAGTTCTGGAGGCTAGAAGTCCTAATTCAGGGCATTGGCTGGGTCACGCTCCCTCTGTCTGCTCCAGAAAAGATTCTTCCTTGTCTCTTCCAGCTTCTGATGGCTCCCGGCAATCCTTGGCGTTCCTTCACTGCTTAGAGATGTAGCTCCACATGGCCCCTCCCCCCATGTGCGTCTCTGTGTCTCTTCTCCTCTTTTTAGGACACCACTCAGATGGGATTGGAGTCCCTGGGTGACGCAAATGGTTAAGCGCTTGACCACTAACTGAAGGTTGACGATTTCAACCCACCCACAGGCTCCTTGGAAGAAAGGCCTGGCAATCTGCTTTTGAAAGGTCTCAGCCTTGAAAACGCTATGGAGCAGTTCTACTCCGCACACACGAGGCCACCATCAGTCGGAATCAACTCAACGGCAACTAAACTAAAGACCACAACAACTCAGATGCCATCAGGACCCACCCACTCCAGGATGACCACATGTTAACCTGGTAACATCTGCAAAGACCGGATTTCCAAACAAGGCCACGTTCACATGTTCAGGGTCAGGATTTCAACATATCTTTTGGGGGGATACATTTCATAACAGAGAGGAACATTGAGGCTTGGAGCATGCACCCCGAACTATGATCCTGGCCGAGTAAACAGGGCCAAGTCCCTTAGAGCTATGGTAGGCGGCTGAGTTTGCCTCTCTGGGCCTCCTGAGCAGTCCTGCTGGGGTGGGCAGCCTAGAAGGGTGGTGTCTGGCGGTAACGCTGAAGAATGACCTTGCCCGGCCAGGCTTCCCTGGGCAGCTGAGGGCATCAGTCCTGTATGGGGCAGTGCTAAAAGGAGCTCAGATCCGGTGTCTCCCTCCCTCCCGTTTCTCACGTAAAACTGCCCATAGCTGCGGGGGCGGGGCATCTGGGCCCCCAATGCTGATCACACCTGTCTGGTTCTGGAGGAGGAAATCCAGGCACTAATGAGAACAAATGGAGGCCTGAGAACTCATTTGTTGCTCACAGATGAGATCAGAAGAGATTGCCAACGCTCTCCACCAGAAATTCAGCAGACACCGTCCCTGGCTCCCTTGTGTGGTACGAGCGCCACCTGGTGGTTGCAGGTGGGAATTTCCAGCCATGTTCTTGCAGGGGGCAGTGGCTAAGCACTGGGCTGCTAACTAAAAGATCCGCAGTTCGAGCCCACTAGCCACTCTGCAGAAGAAAGATGTGACAGTCTGCTTCTGTAAAGATTACAACCTTGGAAACCCTATGGTGCAGTTCTACTCTGTCCTGTAGAGTCTCTGTAAGTCGGAATCGACTCAACAGCACGTCGAGTCTTTGGTTTGGTTCCTGCAGGATCCTAGGATCTTTTCTTCCCAGGCGCCTCTGGGAAGAGTGGAACTGCCAACCTTGGGGAGCATGTTCACCGTTTGCACCACCCAGGAACTCGTGACAGCCAAAGGCAAGCTTCAGTGGCCCAAGTAAGAGACACTTGTTTGTTTTCCCTTGTCCTCTTCCTCCTCCTCCTCCTCCTTCTCTTTCTCCTCTCTCTCCTCTTCCTCTTCCTCCTCCAAAGAAGAGAGGGAGGAACAGGAAAGAAAGCAGCTCCCCACCCCCTGCACATCTCTGGGCTGGCTGGCACCGTCGGAGGGGAGGAGATGAGCATGAAATTGGACTTGAGATTGAACTTTTATCCTTAACCAGACTGGGCTTTTCATGGCCCAAAAGTGCCCAGGAATGACTAATTCTGTCCAAGCTGCAGGGAGAGGAAACAGATTTTAGTCACCAGTAGGGATCGCAGAAACCATTTCTTGGGTGGTCCCCGACTGCTTGGACCATCCAGGGGCAGCTGTGTGTCTGTCCCCAGGGCTGGTGCTGGGGGCCTCGGCCAGTCGTAGTCAGCTGACGAACTGTTCTGCACACCCTAGAGGAGTTCACAGGTTCCCAGGAAAATTCACTGGTGCCTATGCTTTCAGGAGACTTGGGGTGGCCTCACAGGCCTGTGCACTCACAAGGAACCAGGCGCTCAGAAGGGCTGCACCCATGGTTTAATGCTCTGCTGTCACATTCTTAAAATTCTTAATAATCTTTTAACAACCAGTTGCCATGGAGATGATTCTGACTCATGGTGACCCCATGTGTGTTAGAGTAGAACTGTGCTCTATAGGGTTTTCAACGGCTGAGTTTTCGGAAGCAGATTGCCAGACCTTTCTTCTGGGGTGTCTGTGTTGTAGTTAGATGCCGTCGAGTTGGTTCGAACTCATAGCAACCCTATATATAACAGAGCAAAACATTGCCCAGTCCTGCACCATCCTCACAATCGTAGGTATGTTTGAGCCCATTGTTGCAGCCACTGTGTCAATCCATCTTACTGAGGGCCTTCCTCTTTTTTGGATGACCCTCTACTTTACCAGAGACGCTTCTGGATGGATTCAAACCTCCAACCTTTCAGTTAGAAGTCGAGCACTTAACCATTTCCACCACCCAGAGACTCTAATCTTTTAACACAGGGCCCTGTATTTCCACTTTGCACTGAATAAGCAAATTAGTAGCCAGTTCTGGGATAGCTTTTTGCTTTCCAAGGTCACTGTCAGCAAACAGAACCAACTCCTCAAGCTCCAGGTCTCCTGTGCACACTGCGCCCCACAGGTACCTTCCGGGAGTCTCTAACTCCTAACTGTTTCCTTCCCAGGAGGCAGGCTCTGTGACCACTGTCCATTATACTCCCTGCACTGTGAGAGCCTTGGCCTGCTCAGGCCACCAGAAGGGGGCACAAGGGAGCCTGGACAGGGCTACCATCTAGACATTGCCCTTATTCCCTTGGGATAAGGGGGTGGGGAGGGCACTGCCAGGGGTCGTCTAAGGCAGAGAAACCTGCAGGATAGATAGATAGGTAGCTAGCTAGGTAGGTAGGAAGGAAAGGAGGGAAGGATAGAGACAGGTAGCTAGGAAGAAAAGAAGGAAAGGAGGGAGAGATACAGGCAGGCAGGCAGGCCGGCGTGTGTAGGCACGATTGCATCAACCCAACTTAGGGTAACCCTATCTACCACAAAACGAATATTACCCGGTCCTGTATTATCCTCATGATCGCCAGCATGTTCTGTTCAAGCCTATTGTTGCAGCTATTGTCCTGATCCATCTCATTGAAGGTTGCCCTCGCCCTTGCTGGCCCTCTACTTCATCAAACATAATGCCCTCCTGTAGCGATTGACCCCTCCTGATGATGTGTCCAAAGCAAGCAAGTCAGACAACAGTCTGTTGTAATCCATAAGATTTTCATTGGCTAATTTTTGGAAGTAGATTTCCAGGCCTTTCTTCCTAATCTGTCTTAGTCTGTAAACTCCACTGAAAACTGCCCGTTATGGGTGACCTTGCTGGTATTTGAAATACTGGTGGCATAGATTCCAGCATCCACAGCAACATGCAAGCCACCACAGTGTGACAAACTGACAAACGGCAGGAAGTTAGCTATAATTTCCCAACAGCTGGAATAGGGTGAGAAGGCCAAAGGTAAGGTGGGAGATAGACCCACAATATTAATATTGTTCTAAGTTTCTAACATATATCACCCCATTTAATCTTCCCAAGTGTTCTATGAGGTACGCTTGATTATTTAACCTCCGTTTTACAGAATAGGAAGCTGAAGTGCAGGTAAGTAACTTGATCAAGAGTCAGCATAGCTAGTAAGTGGCAGAGCTGGGTTTACCTGGAATATACTTTGTACCCTGGGTGTTTACCATTATCTGTAATCTTTTCAATAATACCATGGTTGTTATTAACACTCATCACCAAACATTTTGGCTCTCTCTCTTCAGGCCTTACAGTAGAATGGTACTTCCTGATCCCTTTGTGGGTGATGGGTGGGGTCACAACTATTAGGGACCAATGAGTTGTATGAAGAACTGATAAGTCATTTCCACTTAATTGTCAGCTCAAAACCCTCCAGAGCTCTTTCTCTCCCTCTGTACAGCAACCAGCAATGTTCAAGATGGTGGCTGCTTGGTCAGCCTGGACCCTGGAAAAAGGTGGTATATAGAGAGAAGCAATCCATGATGAATTTGAGGTGGGAGCCAGAAATAAGCCTTTGCTATTTTAAGCCACAAAGATTGTGGGGTTGTTTGTTACTGCATCAAAGCCTAATTGATCCTTGTTGATTCAATGAGCGAAGGGGCAGTATAACCTATATAGTTAAGAGCATGGGCTCTAGGGCCAATCTGTCTGGACCTGAATCCTGGCTCTGCCCTCTACTAGTTGTGTGGCCTTGAGCAAATTACTGAACCTCACTGTGCCTCTTTTTCCTCATCTGTAAAATGGGAATAATACTAGTACCTACAATAGTACCAAAACCAAAAACCAAACCCATTGCTATGAAGTCAATTCTGACTCGTGGTGACCCCCTGTGTCACAGAGTAGAACCACTCCATAGGATTTTCTTGGCTGTAATCTTTACAGAAGCAGATCTCCAGGCCTTTCTTTCATAGTACCACTGGGTGGGTTCAAACTGCCAACCTTTTGATTAGTAGCCTAGCACAAATCGTTTGTGCCACCCAGGGACCCTACAATAGTACAACAGGGCTGAAATCAAGATTCAATGAGATAGAGGTGGGGCCAAGACGGCAGAGTAGTCAGACACTTCCGGTGGACCCTCTTACAACAAAGACCATAAAAAACAAGCGACTCAATTATATATGGTAATCTGGGATCCCTGAACATCAAGGGCAGAGTTGCGGAACCGGACTGAGTGGCAGGAGGATGGAGAGACGGTTTGGAAGCAGCGAGGAGTTGCCAGACCTGACCTGGAGAGAGCCTGAGCCCTTCAGGCCTGATCAGCTCAGGGGTGAGCGGTGAGGCAGGCAAGCAGCGGTGCTTGGGAGGCACGTTTTCTGCACCGGGAGAGACCCAGTGCCAGGGAGTCTACACGGCCACCCAGAACCAGTGAGAAGCAGCCCTGGATCAGTGAAAGATAGGTACTTGAGTAAGGCCTACCAAGCAGATCAAAAACGCCCCTCTTAGGGAAAAACCTCTCTCCCATTTACCACCCCACTCCCTGCTCTGCACTGGGTCCTGGACTGGCTTCAGCAATTGCCAAGTCCCCTGGGCCAGAAGTAGGATCTGTCACACGCCCATAGCCATTCTCCCTGACTTGGAGAGTGAAAAATAAACAAATGGGAAAAAATAAACAGCCAGCTCCCCTAAGCCAGGAAACCAGGGTAGGCACAGCTCCTTTGCCTAGGCACAGGCATAAGGGATGCACAGACTTTGAGTGCCTTTCCCCCTGCATAGACTTGTGTGGGCCCATTTCAACAGCGTAGGCCCTCATTACTGTAGTACAACAGGGTATATACCGGAACCCTAACTTCAACTGTTTCAGCTGTGAAGTGGCAGGTTCTTGATATTTGACACAGCTCTGCCCATTAAGCAGGATCTTCAACTACCCACTTCAGAGGCCTGAGGGACTGGTGGCTCCATCTACACCACCTAGCTACCTGCGATAGGGTGGCCCATGAAAAAGAGGTGCCCCCCAGTCCTTACAGCCAACAGCATTAGGTGCTCATAGTCTGGCTGCAAAACCCACCCACCTACGTGCTCAAGGGAGCAGGGACACACCTTCCTCCTGGATACTCAGGGACAGCCATCAGCCCCCTGCCTTGCTCAGAGTATGTCCGCTTGCTGCAGCCAAATGCCTGTGCCTACACCAATCACCCATGCCTGTCTTGGACCGTAAGTGAGAGCCTACACCACACACTTGGTGCCTATCTACCTAGGCACCTGAGCTGAATCCACACAGGAGGAGTAGGTGGACTCCTAAGCTCATGTACCTAGTAACACATCTAACCACCTGGTGACAGGACATTAGAGCTTCAAAGGTGCCAATAATCAAACCAGCTCATATGAGCAGCCTATTTGGGCATATCGAAACAAAACAAGAAGCTAGGACACAGTAAGCAAACATAAAAAAAATATAATAGCTTATTGATGGCTCGGAGACAACAATCAATATCAAATAAAGAGGCAATCCATGATGGCTTCAGCAAGCTCCCAAAATAAAGAATCTAGAAATTTTCCAGAGGAGGAAAACTTCTGGGAATTACTGGAGGCAGAATACAAAAGATAAATACACAGAACTCTTCAAGAAATTAGGAAGGAAATTAAGCAAAATGCAGAACATGCAATAGAGGAAATTAAAAAGACTAGAGAAGAGCATAATGACAAATTTAACAGGCTGCAAGAATCCATAGAGAGACAGCAATCAGAAATCCAGAAGATTAACAACAAAATCTCAGAATTAGACAACGCAATAGAAAGTCAGAGGAGCAAAATTGAGACAATGGAAATCAGAATTAGTGAGATTGAAGATAAAGCACTTGACACCAACTTATTTGAGGAAAAATCAGATAAAAGGTTTTTAAAAAATGAAGAAACCCTGAGAATTATGTGGGACTCTATCAACAGGAATAACCTACGAGTGATTGGAGTAGCAGAATGGGGGGGGGGGGGATAACAGAAAAAACAGAGAGAATTGTTGAAGATTTGTTGGCAGAAAACTTCCCTGATATCATGAAAGATGACAAGATATCTATCCAAGATGCTCATCAAACCCCACATGAGGTAGATCCCAAAAGAAAGTCACCAAGACATATTATAATCAAACTTGCTAAAACCAAAGATAAAGAGAGAATTTTAAGAGCGGCTAGGGATAAACGAAAAGTCATCTACAAAGGAGAGTCAATACGAATAAGCTCAGACTACTCAGCAGAAACTATGCAGGCAAGAAGGCAATGGGATGACATATATAAAGCCTTGAAGGCAAAAAACTGACAGCCAAGACTTATATATCCAGCAAAACTATCTCTCATATATGATGGCAAAATTAGGGCATTTCCAGGTAAACAGAAGTTTAGGGCATTTGCAAAAACCAAACCAAAATTACAAGAAATACTAAAGGGAGCCCTCTGGTTAGAAAATCAGTAACATCAGACAACAACCCAACACTAGAATACAGGACAGAGCAACCAGATATCAACCCAGGTAGGGAAGTCACAAAAGTAAATCAAAGCTAAAACACTGAAAATAGGGAAACACAAGTCAATATGTAAAAGATGACAACATTAAAACAAAAAAGAGGGACTTAAAAAATGTAGGCATAGATTTTTCATATTGATATAAAGAAATAAAGACTGGTATAACCTAAGAAAAGTAGGGGTAAATACTAAGGTAACTACAAAGGAAACTAACAACCCTAAAGTCAAAATAGAAAACTAGAAAAATATAAAGACTCAGCAAACACAAAATCAACAACAATGAAAAAGATGAAAAGAGAATACATAAAGAAAAATGACTTAGCACAGAAAATTAAGTGAAACAAAGAAACTGTGACAACACACAAAAAAAGACATCAACATGACAGCACTAAACTCATACCTATCAATAATTACGCTGAATGTAAATGGACTAAATGCACCAATAAAGAGACAGAGAGTGGCAGATTGGATTAAAAAACACAATCCGTCTATATGCTACCTACAAGAGACACACCTTAGACTTAAAGACTCAAACAAACTAAAACTCAAAGGATGGAAAAAAATATATCAAGCAAACAACACTCAAAAAAGAGCAGGAATGGCAATATTAATCTCTGACAACATAGACTTTTAAGTAAAATCCACCACAAAGGATAAGGAAGGACACAATATAATGATTAAAGGGTCAATACACTAGGAGGACATAACTATAATAAATATTTACACACCCAATGACAGGGCTCCAAAATACATAAAACAAACTCTAACAGCACTGAAAAGAGAGATAGACAGCTCTACAATAGTAGTAGGAGACTTCAACACACCACTTTCGGTGAAGGACAGAACATCCAGAAAGAAGCTCAACAAAGACACAGAAGACCTAAATGCT
>NW_004444087.1:2365049-2377612 GCF_000243295.1 Trichechus manatus latirostris
TATGGGAGACTAACTTGAAATGTAAACTTCATTTAAACTACAACAATAAAAAAAAAAAGATTCAATGAGACAATATGAGTAAAATCCTAAGAAGAATGA
The DNA here is from genome assembly GCF_000243295.1 of Trichechus manatus latirostris. NCBI lineage: Eukaryota > Metazoa > Chordata > Mammalia > Sirenia > Trichechidae > Trichechus > Trichechus manatus. Next base: position 2,365,149 of record NW_004444087.1, read on the forward strand.
CTGCACAAAGTAAGCTCTCAGTAAATGTTAATTATTACAACTATTATTATCTTCATGTTACACATGATAAAACTGACACTCAGCAATGTATTGTCTCATGTCCAAAATCATATGTCAAAGAAATGGCAAAATCGGATCTTTTAGCTCCACCTCGCTGCCTGGACTCACTTCACAGCATCACGTGTCTCTCCCAGCCCAACTGCTTCACATGACTAAGAATAGGGTCACCATCCCTTCCTCCTCCGCCTGCCTCTTTCGCAAGCCTGCCCACTCTGAGAGTTCGACAGCCCTGACTCTGGGCAAAGATTGTTCTTGCCTCAGGTACATGGCCTGGTGCATTAATTTCTAAGACAGCCTTTCCTGACCCAAACTCTACCCTACCCCACCAAACTAGGCCCAGTTCCCATTATCTTCTCTCATAGTGCCCCATACTCTTCATTCCTAGCATTTATCACACTTAAAATTGTTTGCATAATTATACTTTCAATGTACCCAACTAAGTCCTTGAGGACACGGTGTATGTGTCTCTTATGTATGGCTGTAGCCCCTGTGCCTGCACATAGTAAGAACTCAATCACTGTTTGTTGGATAGATGGAAGGATGGAATGATAGACGGAAAAAAGGAAGAAAGGAAGGAAGGCAAGGGAGGGAAATGGATGAATGGGTAGATGGGGATGGATGGATGGATGGATGGATGGATGGATGGATGGATATGGATGGATGGATGGATGGATGGATGGATGGATGGACGGATGGATGGATGGATGGATAGATGGCAGGTAGACATAGTCCCTAGGGGCCTTAAGAACATTATCATAAGTCCTTCTCTTCAGAATGGTTTTTCTCACTTCTCCTGGAAGTGGAGAAGGGGACTTTCCAATTCTGGCAACCATGGTGTGGAATAGAGAGCATTAGTTGTTTTTCTGGCTGATCATTTCACCCAAGTCAACATGTTTTAAAGGAACAGTCAGTCATGGGACACAGGCCTCGTGTTCTGATGCACTTCCCTATTTGAACCTAGGTTCTACTTGCTTTCCCACCAACTCCCAGAAGGAGAACATCCTATAGGAACTAACAGTCAGCAATTTGAGAACTCAAATCAGCAGATGGGACAGCTGGTTATTTTCTATCTCAGACGCCAACCAAGGTTCAAGCATCACAGATTGGTACATGTTATAATTTCATTCTTAGTAGCAATACATGGAGCCTTCCATAACATTGCCTATGAGGAGTAGGCTGGGACCTGGGGGTGCCCTTTGGGGATGCTCAAGAAGCAGCAAGCCAATTCATAAGAGCTGCACAAGTATAAGGTTAAGTAGAGGAACCCAATCTCTTTGGACTTATTTTAGCTTCACATCATTCTCCCTAAACCCAACTTCCATGTGTGTAAAAATGGCATGGTGGTGGCATCTGACCTCACCTAAATTCACAGGGGAGAAGGAGAATTATTATCAGCATTAACAGCCTAAGGCTGATTCCTGTGAGATCAGACATGCCTCCACCTTCTAAACTTTTTACCAATTCTGACACCAACCATTCCTCCCACAGCGCTCTCCACTTCTCTGCTGGGTTCAGTAATTTGTTGCAGTGGCCACACAGAACTCACAGACAATACAATTATCGGGCTTATTAGGGAAGTAACAGGTTACTGTTCAGGTTCAGGAATGCCCAGAATACAGTTCTTCAATCAGGACAGCCTCTTCTCAGCTGTGCCTGCAAGCACACCTTTCTCTGGCCCCTTGGCCTCTGTTCTGTTTGGGCAAGTGTTAAAAAAACTCTTTTAGCTCTGCTGATAAGTGCCCAGAGGCACCCTACTCCTCTAGTAAGCCTAAGCCCAAAGGTGCTCAGCTCTCTCGCTCGGTAGGTCTACGAGCCTAGTTCCGACAAGTGCCCGGAGGCACCTCACCCTGCCAGCAAGCCTCCTGCCCAAAAGCGCTCAGCTTTCTTGCTCTGTGGGCCTGGGCCTGGAAGCCCACCATACAGTCTCCTGCCAGTCTCCTGGTTCTGCTGCCTCTGCTACCACCGTTTCTCTGCTGTTGCTTCTCACCATCTCTTGCTGTCTCTGCTCTTAACAGTTCTCTCCCTCTGTCTCCTGGATCTAGGAGGTTCTCAGCACAGGGATCCTGGGTCCAAATGAAGTGATCTACTCCCAACTCTTCCTTCTTGGTAGTAATGAGATCCTCCCTTCCCACCTCTGGGATTGCTCCTTTTTTGTTTTATTGTACTTTAGATGAAGGTTTACAGAACAAACCAGCCTCTCATTAAACAGTTAGTATACATATTGTTTTATGACATTGGTTAACAACCCCACAACATGTCAACACTCTCCCTGCTTGCCCTTGGGTTCCCTATTACCAGCTTTCCTGTCCCCTCCTGCCTTCTCATCCTGGGCAGGAGTGTCCCTTTAGTCTCGTTTTTTTTATGGGCCTGTCTAATCTTTGGCTGAAGGGTGAACCTCCGGAGTGACTTCATTACTGAGCTAAAAGGGTGTCCTGGGATGGTACTCTTGGGGTTTCTCCAGTCTCTGTCAGGCCAGTAAGTCTGGTCTTTTTTTTTTTGTGAGTTAGAATTTTGTTCTACATTTTTCTCCTCCAGCTCTGTCCAGGACCCTCTCTTGTGATCCCTATCAGAGCAGTCAGTGGTGGTAGCCAGGCACCATCTAGTTGTACTGGACTCAGTCTGTTGGAGGCCGTGGTAGTTGTGGTTCATTAGTCCTCTTTCCCTTGTGTCTTTAGTTTTCTTCATTCTGTCTTGCTCCCGAAGGGGTGAGACCAGTGGAGTATCTTAGATGCCACTCACAGGCTTTTAAGACCCCAGATGCTACTCACCAAAATAGAATGTAGAACATTTTCTTTATAAACTATGTTATGCCAGTTGAGCTAGATGTTCCTTGAGACCGTGGTCTCCACAGCCCCATCCCAGTAATTCAGTACTTCAGGGAGTTTGGATGTGTCTATGGAGATTCCATGACCTTGTGGGATGGCTCCTTTTAAGCCTAGTAGGATGGCATAATTGACCAATCCCCTTGCTATGGTTCCATACACTTTATTTACATGATCCCACCCCGACAAAGGTGCCATGCACCTTATTTACGTTATTAGCAAGCTAACCAATCCCCTTGGCGGGCCACAAATACCTCATTTGCATAGTCCCACACAGTGATTTAGTGGCAGTTACAAAGACTATGGCTAGAAGGACTATATTAAGTAATTCACTGCACCACAATGTGGCATAGGATATAAGGTATGTATCTCAAATATCTTCAGGGAAGTAGCCCTAACAATAGATGAAAGGGTATGAGTGCCCTGGGAGGCTAGGGTGTATAGCCAAAGCAGTTCTCCACATGTAGACAATACCTCCATTATCTTAAAAATGTATGTGAGTATCTCAGGGTATTATTAGTTAAAGGACACTTTCATATGTAAGCAAGAAGAAAAAAAATCTGGCTCAAGTGAAAAAAAATGATGTATTAACTCATGTGACTAATACATCTTGGAGAAACGTGGCAGACAGACTAAAATGGCCCCATGACCCCCCTCCTGGTGTTCACACCCTTAAGTGATCCCCTCCCTTGAGTATGGGTGGGACCTGTGACTTGATTCTAGCCAACAGAATATAGCAAAGGTGATGGGATGTACATGATGAAACGTATGTGATTATGTTATGTCAGATTATAATGTCCATCTTGCTGAGACCCTCTCCCTTGATGACTTTGAGGAAGCTAGATGCCAACTTGTGAGCTGTCATATAGAGAAGGCCACATGGCAAGGACCTGAGGGTGGCCTCTGATCAACAGCCTACAAGAAACTGAGGCCCCAGTCCGACAATCCAAGGAACTGAATGCTACGAAGAACCACGTGAGCTTGGAAGCAGCTCCTTCCCCAGTCGAGCCTCAGATAAGAGGCCTGACCAACACTTTGATTGCAGCCTTGCAGAAACCCCAGCTAAGCTGAGCCTGGGCTCACGGAAACTGTGAGATAATAAATATGTGTTGTTTTAAGCCATTAAATTTGTTACAAAACCATAGATAGCTAATACAAATAACATAGCTTCATCATACCAGAGTAGGATGAGTCCTAATCCTAATCCCTTCTGAGTGGTGTCTTATAAAAGAGGACAGATGTGGAGCTGGGATGCTGGGATGGTGGGGAGTCTCTCCCTCTCCAAGTAGTCTCAGGGCTTTTCTCTTTCTACACAGCCTCTACAGCAGGAAAGCTGAACTTGTTACATGGATGCTGAGGACTCCAAGAGCACAAAAACAGAAGTTATCAGGTTTTCTTAAGGCTTAGACCTGGAACAGAATCCCTGGGTGGTGCAAACTGTTAAGCCCTCAACTACTAGCCAAAAGGTTGGCGCTTTGATCCCTCCCAGAGGCACCTTAGAAGACAGGCCTGGCAGTCTACTTCTGAAAGGTCACAGCCTTGAAAACCCTATGGAACACAGTTCTACTCTGCATATATGGGGTCACCATGAGTTGGAATCAACTCAATGGCAACTAACAACAACAGACCTGGAACTGGCAGAGTGTCACCTATGCCACACTCTGTTTATTAAAACAAATCCCAGGCCCAATCCAGATTCAAGGGGAGGGGTTACATAAGGGCATAAATACCAGGGGGCAAGTTCATTGGGGGCCACTAATGTAATAAACTACCACAACTGTATTTATATCTGCTTAAACTATTAATTACCAGAAGAAATATGTTTAACCCATGCCTCCCCCACACCCCAGCAGTAATGGTGGATTCTTCAGTTTCTTCTTGAGGTTCTATCAATTTTTTGGCTTAGCTATTTAAAGCTATGTTATTAGGTACATACAAGTTTAAAATTGTTGTATCTTGCTAGTGAATTTAGTCTTCTATTGTATACAATGGAGTCCCTGGATGGTGCAAATGGTTAACATGCTCCGAAGCTAACCAAAAGGTTGAAAGTTCAAGTCCACCTAGAGGCACCTCAGAAGAAAAGCCTAGTGATCTGCTTGTGAAAAAATCAGCCATTGAAATCTCTATGAAGCATAGTTCTACTCTGACACACATGGGCTCGCCATGATTCAGAATCAAATTGACAGCAACTTGTTACTGGTTATTGCATAAAACAACCGTCCTTAACTCTAGCAATGCTTTTAGCCTTAAAGTCTATTTTGTGTCCTATAAATATAGCTATACCAGCCTTCTTTTGGTTAGTATTTGCCTGGCATATCTTTTCACATTCTTTTACTCTAATTTTTTCTTGGTGGTTAGGTGTGTCTCTTATAAGAAGTATATAGCTGGACGTTGTTTTTATTTTATCCAGCCTGACAGTCTTTTAACTATGTAGTTGTTGTTGTTTTAATAATATTTTGTTGTGTTTTTGGTGAAAGCTTACACAGCAAGTTAGGTTCCCCTTTGACAATTTCCACATAAATTGATCTATGACTGTCTTGGTCATCTAGCACTACTATAACAGAAATACCACAAGTGGATGGCTTTAACAAAGAGAAATTTATTTTCTCACAGTCTAGTAGGCTAGAAGTCCAAATTCAGGACATCAGCACCAGGGAAAGGCTTTCTCTCTCTGTCAACTTTGGAGGAAGGTCTTTCTCATCAATCTTCCCCTGGACTAGGAGCTTCTCTGCGCAGGAACCCCACATCCAAAGGACCTGGTGGGTAAGAGGTTCCCAACTCTTTGCTTACTTCCCTTTCCTTTTATCTCTTGTAAGATAAAAGATAGTGCAGGCCACACCCCAGGGAAACTCCCTTTACATTGGATGAGGGATGTGACCTTAGTAAGGGTGTTACAATCCCACCCTAATCCTCTTTAACATAAAATTACAATCACCAAATGGAGGACAACCAGACAATACTGGTAATCATGGCCCAGCCAAATTGATACACATGTTTTTTGGGGGACACAATTCAATCTATGACAATGACCTTAGTTACATTTTTCACATTGTGTCAGCATTCGCATTGTGTTCTGGTTGTTCCATTTCTAGTACTCTAGTTTCCCTGCCCCCTTATCTTCTCATCTTTACTTTGGATTAAATGTTGATCTTTTGGACTCGTATACATTTTTTTCAGTAGAGCACCAAGAGTAATATCCTTTGTTTTGTGTATCTGTCTGCTTTTCTGCTAAAAGGTGATCTCAGAGGGTAGTTTTGGTTCAGGGTTTAAATAGCATGTCAGAGTGATAGTCTTGGGGAGTCCTCTGATCTCAGTGGTCCAGTCAGTCTGGCCATTTTGAAGAATTTGAGTTTTGTTCTGCATTTTTCTCCCATTCTAACCAGGATCATCTATGTGGCCCCATTCAGACTGGTCAGTGGTGCTAGCCAGGCATCATCTTGTTTTCTGGTCTCAGGGTAGTTGGGATCATGGCTCATGTAGGCTATCACTCTTGTAGACTTGTTTCTTCTCTGTGATATTGGTTACCTTCTTATTCTTTTGCTCCTGACAAGTAGAGACCAATAGTTGTATCTTAGATGGCTGCTCGTTAGCTTTTAAGACCCCAGACACTGCTCACTTCCCTAGGGTGCAGAACGTGAACTTTGTGAGCTATATTATGCCAATTGACTGAGTGGTCCCATGAGTCTATGGTCCCAAGCTTTCAAACCTAGAAAACCAATCTCAAAAGGTGAATGGTTATGTCTGAGGAGTATCTGTAATAGTGTCTTCAATGACTATATGTGCCTGCCTACACATAATTGTATTTACATGTGCATATAGATACTTCTATCTGTTCTTACATATGTGTGCACCATTAACTAGCTGTCTTTTAACTAGTTTAGTCTATTTATTTTGATGAGTCATATATTTGGATTTATTTCTACCTTCTTATTTTGTTTATGTCCTATGTTTCTTTTTTCTTCATTTTTTGCATTCTTTTTTATTGATTGATTTTCCCCCTTCATTCCATTTTTTTCCCCTATGCTAGTGTGGAATTTATACACTCTACTTTGCTTCTTTTTGTGTTTACTCTAGAAATTTTAACATGAATATTTAACTTAACAAAGTTTAACATTAATCAAAATATTTATTCTCCTCCCTAACAATTCAAGGACCTTAGAACACTTTAATTATGACCACTCCCCTCTCTACATATATGCCCTTACCATTTGCCATTGAGTCAACTCTAACTCATGGTGACCCTATGTGTGTCAGAGTAAACCTGCTCCATAGAGTTTTTGAGCATGTGACCTTTCAGAAGCAGATTGCCAGGCCTTTCTTCTGAGGTGCCTCTGGGTGGATTCAAACTGCCAACCTTTCAATTAATAGTCAAGTGCTTAATCATTTGCACCATTTCTGTAGTAGTTTAGTTCTATTTTTTTTTTAACTCTGACAGTTAAAATTATTATTGCTTAATATAGTCAACGGTAAGAATTACCTGTAGTTCACAAAATCTCCACCATTCCTTTTTGTGTGTCAGACCTTCCTTTTGAGATTATTTCCATTCTTCCCAAAGTACATTATTAGTGTAAAATAATCCTTTGTGTTTATTTGTTCAAAAATGTCTTTATTTTTCCCATTTTCTGAAAGATATTTTCATTGAGTTTACAAGTCTAGGGTAATGGTTATTTTTCTCTCAGAGTTTTTAAGGTTATTTCCCATCTGGCTTCCACTTTTGATGGTAAGCTGTCACCTGTCAGCTTATGTGATTCCTTTGAGGATTACATGAGTTACTATGCGAAGTGTTTAGAATAGTGCCTGATACATAGTAACTACTATGTAAATAGTAGCTATTGCTATTTTCCCTTGGGCTGCTTTTCAGACCTTCTCTTTGTCTTTGATGTTCTTCAGTTTCACTAGGGTGTATCTTGGTATGGATGTCTTTTTATGTATCAAGCTAGGCATTTCATGTCATATATCAGTCTAAAATTATCAGCCATTATCTTCTCAAATACCGCCTCTCCCTCATTCTTTCGATCCCCTTCTGGAACTCTGATTATATATTAGACATTCTTCCTCTATCTTTCCTGTCTCTTATCATCTCAATCATGTTTTCCATATTTTTAACTCTCTGTTGAATTCAAAGTAATTTTTTTCAGACTTAAATCTGCAGTACCTATTCCCAAAACTCCATGATAATAGTAATGTTACGATTTACTGAGTACTTTTTATGTGGTCCACCACCCATCTGTCAGTTTGCCATAGTGTGCTGGCTTGCATGTTGCTATCATGCTGAAAGCTATGCCACCAATATTTCAAATACCAGCAGGGCCACCCATGGTGGATGGGTTTCAACAGAGCTTCCAGACTAAGACAGACTAGGAAGACGGGCCTAACAATCTACTTCTGAAAATTAGCCAATGAAAACGTTATGGATCAAAACAGAATATTGTCCCATATAGTGGATATAGTGCTGGAAGATGAGCCTTCTAGGTTGGAAAGCACTTAAAATACACAGTGGCCACAACAATAGTCTCAAACATACGAATGAACATGAAGACAGCACAGGATTTGACAACATTTTGTTCTGTTGCATGTGGTGTCACCATGAGTCAGAGCCAACTTGATAGCAATTAACAACAATAACATGTAGTGGGCTCTGTGCTAGGGTTTTATATGCATTAAATTATTTAATACTTAGCATAGCCCTATTTTTTTATTGTACTTTAGATGAAGGTTTACAGAACAAATAGTTTCTCATTAAACAGTTAGTACACATATTGTTTTATAACAATGGTTAACAACCCGACGACATGTCAACACTGTCCCCTCGGGTTCCCTGTTACCAGCTTTCCTGTCCCCTCCTGCCTTCTAGTCCTTGCCCCTGAACTTTTGTGCCCCATTAGTCTCATTTTGTTTTATAGGGCTATCTAATCTTTGGCTGAAGGGTGAACCCCAGGAGTGACTTCATTACTGAGCTAAAAGGGTGTCCGGGGGCCATGCTCACAGGGTTTCTTCAGTCTCTGTCAGGCCAGTAAGTCTGGTCTTTTTTTGTGAGTTAGAATTTTGTTCTACATTTTTCTCCAGCTCTGTCCAGGACCCTCTATGGTGATCCCGGTCAGAGCAGTCAGTGGTGGTAGCCGGGCACCATCTAGTTATACTAGACTCAGTCTGGTGGAGGCCATGGTACTTGTGGTCCATTAGTTCTTTGGACTAATCTTTTCCTTGTATCTTGTTTTCTTCATTCTCCCTTGCTCCTGAAGGGGTGAGACCAGGGAAGTATCTTAGATGGCTGCTCATAGGCTTTTAAGACCCCAGAAGCTACTCACCAAGGTAGAATGTAGAACATTTTCTTTATAAACTGTGTTTGCAAAGCCCTATTTTTTATCTTGATTTTACAGATAAGGAAAGTAAGTTTCAGAGAGGTTAAGTAACTTGCTCAAGGTCACACAGCTAGTAGGTGGTGGAGCCAAGCCTCAAAGCTCTCACACTTTCCACTGACTCACACTATGCATAGAGAATACACCAGGCCAGGCCAGGTTCTGCAGTTTATTAACCCTACTTCCTCTAAAAAGCAACATTAGCTTTCTAGGACCCAGCTTCTTCAATTTTAATAATCTCTGACCTGCCTCCCTCCCAGCAGTGTTGAGGGGCACAAATGAGATAATGAATGTGGAAGCACTTTGAAAATTATAACATGCTACACAAGTGTAAGAGATAATTAAGAGATTATTATTGGGTACGCAGATAAGCTTGTTTATTTCAAGAACCTTAGCCCCTTGACAAATGTGAAGGATATGTCCTGAGACGTTGTCAAGTCCCCACATCAGGTATCACTAACAGCATAAAATTTCTTCCATAGAATGCAGTAAGGTGTCACTAAAAAATGTAGGCAACCTGTGTAATCTTTAATGATTGTATAAACACAGGCACAGAGCTATTTGTAAAGCTGTTAAGTTACCTGTAAATGTTGTCTGGGGTACTTGCTGGAACTGCTTTGTGGATCACTTTTTTGTAATTTATTTTACCTGAATGAGAGACTCAGTCTGGTCCCCTCTTTAATTGGTTCAGAATCTCTATTTTCTAAGAAGCATTACTTTCTTAGGCCTCTCCACTTTTTCTTCACTTCTGTCACAATACTAAGCCAATAGCTGCCAAGTTGATTCTGACTCGTGGCAACCCCTTGTGTGTCAGAGCAAGGCTTTCAATGGCTAATTTTTTGGAAGTAGATTGCCAGACCTTTCTTCCAAGGTGCCTTTGGGTTTTGCTTAGCAGCTAAGCATGTTAACGCCTCACGCCACCCAGGGACTAGCATTTGGCTTTCTCTGGGAGTCTATTTTCACAAAGAAATAAGACTTTCTTTTTAATCATTTTTCAAGGATTACAAAGTCCTGGATAATGTGTTGATAACTCACCAGTGATCCAAATTCATGCTTCAGCAAATGACAAAGGCTACATGTCATGGGCATTTGGGGTACTCGAGAAGTTTAGATCTCTGAGTTAAATCCTTGGATGCCAGGGTTCTAAAACAGAAACTAGGGATTCTGTTCGTTTCCACTTTGTCCTGCAGTTTGAGCAGCCTGGCCCCCTAACTAATGTATAAGCTCCTTGATGCAAAGGCTGAATGTTTTTATATCTTCAGTTTCCTTTCCAGAGGTCCCTTCCAGCCCCTCAGTGGCTAGATTTGTATGAATTACCCACGTATCATTTGTAGAATCTAATGGAATCACATTCACTAATCACACTTTTCTAGGAGCCTCTAGGTGGCACAAGTGGTTAAGTGCTCAACTACTAACTGAAAGGTTGGCGGTTCAAACTCACCCAGAGGTGCCATGGAAGAAAGGCGGGGCAATTTGCTTCCAATATGTCACAACCTCGAAGATCCTATGTAACAGTTCTGCTCTGCACACGTGGGGTTACCATGAGTTGGAACTGACTTGATGGCAACTAACAACAGCAACCACTTTTCTATTGGACATACTCTCTCCAGTTAGAAGCGGAGTGATATAGAGAAAGAAAGCAGGGTTCTAGTCTGCCCTTGAGTGACCTTGGGTCAATCGTTTTGCTTCTGCGCGGTCTCATTTTATACACCTGTGTATGGTGGGGAGGGGCCCTGGTGGCACAGTGGTTAATCGGTAGCCTGCTAACCAAAAGGTCGGCGGTTCAAACCCACCAGCCACTCCATGGAACAAAGACATGGCAGTGTGCTTTCATAAGGATTTACAGCCTTGGAAACCCTATGGGGCAGTTCTACTTGACTCAATGGCAATGCGTTTGGTTTTTGGTTTTACATGGTGGGGAGGGGGGCTAGGACAGGATAATCTTTAAGATCAAATCTGGCCAATCCCGTGGAGGGATTGAAGAGACACCTTTGCTCTTTCCTGGAGGTTCCGGCTAAGGAGCTCTGGGATAGTTAAGAATCACTAATAAGATCAGTTAACATTTATCAAGTGCTTACTAAGCACTGTGCTAAGTATTTTACATGTTCATGTTCTCAGTTTACTTCTTCACAACCATGTGAGGTAGTTGCTATAATTATTTCCAACTTGTTGTTGTTGTTGGGTGCTGTGGAGTCGATTATGATTCATAGCGACCTCACGTGACAGGGTAGAACTGCCCCATAGGATTTTCTTGGCTGTAACCTTTATGGAAGCAAATCACCAGGCCTTTCTTCCATGGCACCACTGGGTGGATTCGAACTGCCAACCTTTCTGTTAGCAGTCAAGCACTTAACCGTTGTGGCACCAGGGCACGCTACTCCCATTTTACAGATGAAGAAACTGAAGTTAAGTGCAGCAAAGAAAGTTGCATAAAATTATGCAACTAGTAAGTGGTGGATATTCAAACTCAGTCCGAGCAACTCGAGACTCTGCTCTCTTCATCACATGCTCTATAAGGCTTTTTTTGAAGGTGAGTTTGATGACTAGCCAGCTTTTAGAAAAAATGTCTGAAAGCCCACCTACTCTCAGAGTTTTCATTGTTTGAAATACATGCCCCATCCCTCTCCAGTGTTTCATGAGGAAAATGCTTTAGGAACAGCTTTCTCTCTCAACCAGAAGATGAGCAGTTGGGCCTCTTATGGGCATTTTCCAGCTTTTGGGCAACGTCCGAGGCCGTTCGCCAGCCTGCTGGTCAGCCCCAAGCTGGGAACCGAGGCTGACTCTTTCTGTACACCTGGCACTTGTGGTCACGTCCCACTCAACAAAATCCCCAATCGCAAACCCGCTCGGTGTGACTGACATGCCCTGTGAGCAATGAGAATCGGGAATGGTGGGTGGCGGCTACGCCTCCCCGTTGACCCCGCCTCCCTTTCATTCTGTAAGAAAGAACTTCGGCCTGGACTTCCAATGAGAAGCGCAGAGCTGGAGCCCGAAGCCCAGGAGCCCGCCCCCTGGAAGCCCCGCCCACTTCTGTGCCACCCCCGCCCCAGGGGCGGGAGGGATGATGCGCCGGAGGCGAGATGCACCAATCAGAGCGCGTGCGCAGCCGGACTGGCAGCCGCCGTCCCAATGGCGCGCACCGCCCTGCCGGAGCCCCTCCCTCCATCCGCGGGCCGAGCGCGGCCGGGCGAGCACAGCGTCGGGCGGCGGCGGCTGAGGCCTG
>NW_004444087.1:2377814-2392608 GCF_000243295.1 Trichechus manatus latirostris
GGAGCGGGAGGCGCGGAGGCGCAGCCGCGACATCGACGCGCTGCTGGCCCGCGAGCGGCGCGCCGTGCGGCGCCTCGTCAAGATCCTGCTGCTGGGCGCCGGCGAGAGCGGCAAGTCCACCTTCCTCAAGCAGATGCGCATCATCCACGGCCGCGAGTTCGACCAGAAGGCGCTGCTCGAGTTCCGGGACACCATCTTCGACAACATCCTCAAGGTGGGCCGGGACTCGGGGCGCCCCCACCCCGCACACCTGTCGGCAGGTAGGGGGACACCGGGGGCGCCCCTCCGCCCCGCACACCTGTCGCCTCGTAGGGCAGGCAGGGGGACCCCGGCGTCACCCTCACCCTGCCCACTTGTCAGCAGGTAGGGCAGGTAGGGGAACCACCCAGGGGCGCCCCTTCCGCCCCTGCACACCTGTTGACAGGTAGGGGACTCCCCTGGGGCGCCCCTTCCGCCCCTCTCCCGCTGGCCGCGCGTACACGTGTCTGGCAGGTAGGGCCGCAGCCGCCCTCCTGGGTCCATCCCCTCGCCGCGCGTCGCCCTGGCCCAGGGTCTTCCGCAGCACTCCCTAGGGGACACTGTAGTCCCCAGGGTGAGCGCCCCTCACCTGGCCTCACGCTTTCTTTCCTTACCACCCCCCACCCCCTCCTGCACCCTCGCCCTGGTACCTGGGGCTGCTGGACGTGGTGCAGCTGGCCAACTTCTGGGAAGAACACGCCACTGTGGGGAAGGGCTGCAGGGTAGCATCCACCCGTTGTCTCCTTCCAGCTTCCTAGGGTGGGGAAACGGCGCTTAACTTGCCCTTCAGCGAAGTTTTGGAGAGCAGTGTAAACTGGAGGGGAAGCCAGCCACTAGTCTTTCTTTCTAAACTTTTCATGATGAAACTTTCAAACATACACAAAAATAGAATAGCATGATGGTACAGTGAACTTTCACAGTGGTCATCTTGTTTCATCTGTACTCCCTCTCTCTGTTCCCGCCCCCATTATTTTAAAAGCAAATCGCAGGCATCGTGTAATTTCATTGGCAGATAATTTAGTATGTATCTCTAAAAGAGGAGAACTTGTTTTAAAAACATAACGAGTATCTAACCTAAAAATTAATAACAATTTCTTAACGTCATCAAGGAGAGTCCCTGGGTAGCACATACGGTTAAACACTGGATCACTAGATGAAAGGTTGGCGGATCGAACCTACCCAGGGACGCCTCAGAAGACAGGCCCTGAGATGTGCTTTCGAAAGGTCACAGCCTTGAAAACCCTATGGAGCAGTTCTACTCTGTACATGTGGGGTCACCATGCGTCGGAGTCAACTCGATGACAACTAACAACAACAAAATATCAAATATCCAGTCCATGTTCAGATTTCCCCCATTGGTGCGTAATTACTGGAATAGTTTGAGTCAAGATACAAAGACAAGCCTTACATTGCTATTTTTAATGTAGCTCCTGAATTGCCATTGAATCTCCATATTCTCCTTCTCTGTCTTGTCTCCATTTTATTTGTTGCAATTTGTGTTTGTGGAAGAAATGGGCCAATTGGTCCTGTAGAGTTGACGTAGTCAGGGTTCTAGTCTCTCTCTGAGGTGAACCTGTGCTAACATGCCCAAAGAAAGAAAGCTGGAGAAAACTGAGGATGAGGGGAGAATATAGTCTATCAGACACCTACATAGAGTCTTTCCTCCTTTTTTTCTTCTTTTTTTTTTTAAACTTTATCTTTACCCGTTTGTCACGCCCTCACTGTTTCCCAAGCTGATTTTGGGGAAACCAAATTGCATGCATGAGGAAAGTTGTTTCAGAGCAGCGGTAAGCGGGAAGTTTGTCATACCAGGAAACCTGCCTGTGCTCTGGATTTAATGGTGCCCAAGGAATTTTAAATTTAGCAAAAAAAAAAGTTACCACTGAGTCAGCTCTGACTCATGGCGACCCCATGTGTGTCAGAGTAGAACTGTGCTCCATACAGTTTCCATGACTGACCTTTTAGAAGCAGATCTCCAGACCTTTCTTCTGAGGCATTTCTGGGTGAGTTCGAACCACTAGCCTTTTGATTAGTACCCAGTGCTTAACCATTTGAGCCACCAGAGCTCCTTAAATTTAGCAGAGGGTTAAGGAAACCCATCTAGTACATTTCTTTCACTTCAACCATGAGGAAGTCTGACCTTGGCAATGAAGTGACCTCTTCGTGGGCCCTCAGTGCTGGAACCCTGACACCAGACTTCCAGGCCTGCTGCTTTCTTCCAGGATTGCCTCAGAAATCTTGCACCAGTATTCCCACTTTACGTATTTGTTATTAGAATATGTCATTTTTAATAAAAGTAGCTCCTTTAGGATGCCAACTGGAAGAAAATCATTTGAATGATAAAACACCCCTTTCCTTTTCACCTCTTTCAAAAGGCTCTCTGTGAGTCAGCGTTCTGGCCAGATACTTCCTGAGCTTTGAAGGCTGGGTGCCCAGTGTGATTCATGGGGAATTGGCTGTGTGTTTAGAAATCCCCTCATCTTCTGGGGCAAAGTGCATCAATTGTCTTCCAGAGCTTGGTTTCTAACTTCTCTGCCAAACAGCCTAATTTTATTTTTGCTGCTTTCCTCACCCTCAGAGCTAGGCAGGTATAAAAGTATAAAGACTTAGCAGACTGTCGCCCGTTTTATTTCAATTTGGGAGGCAGAGAAAGTATTTAAAAACATAGAATCTTGAATCTAAATCAGTATATTAAGTGTGTTTTAGAAAACTCAGTCTTAACCTATTCCCAGTGCATATAAACATTAAATTTTACCGGCTTTCTTATCAACAGAAACACGATTTGTTAACCACTATTTTCCTTCCAACTTTTTATTACTAATAACCAAACCAAACCCATTGCCGTCAAATCGATTCAGACTCATAGCAACCCTATCGGACAGTCTAGAACTGCCCCGTAGGGTTTCCAAGGAGTGCCTGGTGGATTCGAACTGCCGACCTTTTTGTTAGCAGTTGCAGTGCTTAACCACTATGCCACCAGGGTTTCGTTTTATTACTAATAGTGGTTCCATATTAAACTCACTTTATCTGCTGTGACCACTTCAATAACCAGTTAGAAATTCATCGTTCTGTTTGCAGCCAAAAATCCTTCCCTCCGTATTCCTTTGGATAGATCACTTTGGGAAGAGACTCTTTGAAATAAATTGCTTTGCATGGCTTAAAAGTGAACATTGGAATGATACTGTTTAGGATAACGTTTGTGTCTGCATATAGATTTAGTATGATTAACAGGCTATTTTTAAAGCACTTACAGTGTGCCGTGAATCGTGCAGGCCTTTTCATATATGGCATTTAGTTTTCATCACGCTCAGATGGTATCGTGCCGTTTAGCCAATGAGAAAATTAAGGAGAGAGAGCTTAAAATCTGCTCTAGGCCAGTTACCTAATTAGAAGGTGACAGAGCTGGGAATCAAACCTGATCTTTTTTTTTTTTTAATTAAACTTTGAATTTTGAGACACTAGTAGAATCATATGCACTTCTAAGAAATAAAACATCCCACGTACCCTTTGTCCAGTTTTCTCCAAAACTATAGTTTTCTTGCAAAACTATAGTATATCACAACGAGGATATTGACATTGATACAGTCAAGACGCAGAACCTTTCCATCACCACTGGATCCCTCATGTTGCTCTTTTATATCTACTCCAGCCTTCCTCTCTGTCTGTGACCTTGGCATTTTATCATTTCAAGAATGTTATATAAATGGAATCATGCAGTGTATGATCTTTTGGAATTGGCTTTGATCAGTCAGCATAATTCCTTGGAGGTTCATCCAAGTTGCTGCCTGTTTGTTCCTTTTCATGGCTGAGTAGTATTCATTAAAAGAGCCCCGGTGGTGCAACGTTAAGCATTTGGCTGCTAACCAAAAGGTTGATGGTTCAAACCCACCCAGCAGATTCGTGGGAGAAAGACCTTGCTCCTATAAAGATTACAGCCTAGGAAGCCTTATGGGGCAGTTTTACTCTGTCACATGGGGTCACTATGAGTAGGAATCCACTCTGTGGCACCCCACAACAACAAAAACAGTATTCCATGGTATGGAGGTACCACAGTTTGTTTAACCATTCATCTGTTGAAGGACATCTGGGTTTTTGTGTGTACATAAGTTTTCATTTCTCTGGGATAAATGCCCAAGAGTGCATTTTCTGGATTGTATGGTAGCTGCTTGTTTAGTTTTGTAAGAACTGCCAAACTGTTTCTAAAGTGGCTATACCATTTTATATTTCTACCAGCAATGTCTAAGTGATCCAGTTTCTCTGCATCCTTGTCAGCCTTTGGTGTTTTCGTTATTTTTTTAGCCATTCTCATATTTATCTAGTGGTATCTTATTGTGGTTTTACTTTGCATTTCCCTGATAGCTAATGATATTGAACATCTTTTCATGTGCTTATTTGCCATCTGTGTATCCTCTTCAGTGAAATGCCTCTTCGTGTTTTTTCGCGCCTTTTCTAATTGGATTGTTTATTTTACTGTTGAGTTTTGGGAGTTCTTTATGTATTCTTGATACTAGCCCTTTGTCAACTATGTGGCTTGCAAATATTTTCTCCCAGTCTGTAGTTCATCTGTTCATCCGCTTAACAGGATCTTCCACAGAGCAAAATTTTTTATAATTTTGATGAGGTTCAGTTATCCATTTTTCATTTTATGGACCATGCTTTTGGTGTCAAGTCTAGGAACTCTGCCTAGTGCTAGATCCTGAAGATTTTCTCCTTTGAATTTTTTTTTCCTGAAAGTTTTATAGTTTTACATTTAAGTTCATAATCCATTTTTAGCTAATTTTTGTGTAAGATGTGAAGTTTTAGTTGAGGTTCATTTTTTTTTTTTTTTTTGCCTGTAAGTGTTCAAGTGCTCCAGTATCATTTGTCGAAAAGATTATCATTCCTCCGTTGAATTGCTTTTCCATCTTGTCAAAAGTCAGTCGGGCATATTTATATGGGTCTATTTCTGGGTTCTCTCCTCTGTTCCATTTATTTGTGTGTCTCTCATTCTGCCAAAATTATGCTGTCTTTATTACTGTAGCTATCTGTTGTTGTTGGGTGCCGTTGAGTTGATTCTGACTCATAGCAGCTCCATGTGATAGAATAGAAATGCTCCATAGGGTTTCCTAGGCTGTAATCTTTATAAAAGCAGATTGCCAGGTCTGTCCTCCATGGAGCCATTGGGTGGGTTCAAACCACCAACCTTTGTGTTAGCAGCTGAGTGCTTAACCATTGCACTACCAGGGATCCTATCTAGTAAGCTTAATATCAGGTAGAGTGACTTCTCCCACTTTATTCTCCTTTCTCAATTGTTTTAACTACTCTAGGACCTGTGCCTTTCCGTATAAATTTTAGAATAAGCTTGTCTGTGTCTATGAAAACCTTGCTGGGATTTTGATAGAAATTGTATTAAACCTGTAAATCAGTTTGGGAAGAATTGACATCTTTGCTATATGGAGTCTTCCAATCTGCAATCACGATGTGTCTCCATTTATTTAGGTCTTCTTTGACTTCATTTATCAGTATTTTGTAATTTTTGGCGTATAGATCCTCTACATGTTTTGTTAAGTTTATCCTAAAAGTATTTCATTTTCTTTAGAACAATTGTAATGGTATTGTGTTTTTAATTTCAGTTTTCACATATTCATTGGTAGTATACAGAAATGTGATTTACTTGTGTATGTTAATCTTATATCCTGTAACCTTGCTGAACACACTTATTAGTTCTAAGAGTTTTCTTATAGTTTCCTTGGGGTTTTCTACAAAAAACATCATGTTACCTGCAAGTAGGTGCAGTTCTATTTCTTCTTTCCCAATCTATGCTTTTTATTTCTTTTCCTTGCCTTATTGCAGTGGCTAGAACTTCTAGGCTGAGCCCTGGTGGTGTAGTGGATAAGAGCTCACCTGCTAACCAGAAGGAAGGTCAGCAGTTCGAATCCACCAGCCACTGCTTGGGAACCCTAAGAGGCAGTTCTGTTCTGTAGTATAGGGTCGCTATGAGTTGGAATCAGCTCAACAGCAAACGGTTTGTTTTTTGGTTTGTTTTTTTTTAAGAACTTCTAGTACTATGTTGAATAAGAGTGATGAGAGCAAACATCTTTGCTTTGATCTCCATCTTAGATAGCAAGCAGCCTTTTACCACCAAGTATGTTGTTAATTGTAGACTTTTCTGTAGATGCTCTTTATCAAGTTGAGGAAGTTCTTCTCCATTCTGTAACTTGGGTGTTAGATTTTATCAAATGCTTTCTCTGGGTCAATCAGTATAATCGTGATTTTTCTTCTTTAGTCACATGAAATGGTAGATTACATTGTTTGATTTTTTTATGTTGAACCTGAACCAGCCTTGCATGCATGGAATAAATCTCACTTGTTCATGGTGTATAATTTTTTTTATCCATTACTAGACTCAGTTTGCTAATATTTTTTTCATCTAAGCTTATGAGATACATTAGAGATACTGGTTTATAATTTTCTTTTTTTGGTACTTTTTTTTCTGGTTTTGGTGTAGCCTCATAAAATGAGTTAGGTAATGTTCTCTCTTCTGTTTTCTGGAAGAGATTTTTTTGTGTAAAATTGGTGTTATTTCTTCTTTAAATGTTTTGTAGAACCCTCCAGTAAAACCATCTTGGACTAGAGATTTCTTTTTGGAAATTCATTAGTTATGAATTCAATTTCCTTAATGGTTGTAGGACTGTCTTAGGATGGGTTCTCTAGAGGAGCAAAACTGGGGAGGTGGGGAGAGATTTATTTCCAGGAAATGGCTCATGCAGTTGTGGAGGCTGGCAAGTCCCAAATCAGTGGGTCAGGCTTCTCCTGACTCATGTGGTTGCAGGGCTGAGGAACCCAAAATTGACAGGTCAGACGGTAGGCTGCTGGCTCACATCCCGATAACCAGAGGTCAAAGAATGACGAGTTAGATGCAGGATCCAGAAACTACAAGCTTTGCCAGAACATCTATATATATTGGATTCAGGCCACACACCCCAGAAACTCCTCTTTCAACTGATTGGCTGCTCATATCAGATCACAAATGGAGAATGATTGCATAATATCTGCCAAACCTCTGAGAATCATGGCCTAGCCAAGTTGACGCATAACCTTAACCATCACAGGGACTATTCAGGACAAGTGGTTGAGTTTGGGTAGTTTGTGATTTTCAAGGAGTTGATCCAAAGTTTTTCATAATATTCCCTTCTAATGCCTGCAGGATCTGTAGTGATATTTTCTGCTTCTTTCCTAATATTGGTTTATGTCTTTTTATTTTTGTCAGTTTTAGAGGTTTATCAATTTTATTGATTTTTTTGGGGGGGGAGGGAAGAACCAGCTTTTGTTTTATTGATTTTTATCTGTGATTTTCCTGTTTTCAGTTTCATTGACATCTGCTCTTATCGTTATTGTTTCCTTCCTTCTCCTTGCTTTGGGTTTATTTTTGCTCTTTTTTGTACTTCTTGAGGTAAGCAGTTTTATTATTCATTTGAGACCTTTCCTCTTCCCTAATGTAAGCAAAGTGCTATAAATTTTCCTCTTAGCACTGCTTTATCTGTGTCCCACATATTTTGATATGTTGTGTTTTCATTTTTATTCAATTTTATGTGTATTTTAATTTCGTTTGAGACTCCTTTGACCCTTGGATAATTTGGAAGTGTGTTGTAATTTCCAAGTGTTTAGAGATTTTTCTTTTGTCTTTCTATTATTGATTTCTAGTTTGATTCCATTATGGTGTGAAAACATACTCAGTATAATTTGAATTCTTTTAAATTTGTTGAAGTTTGTTTTATGACCCAGGATATGATCTTTCATGGTATATGTTCTGTGGCCCTGTGTTGATGTATGTTTCATGGATACTTGGAGGAAAAAAAATGTATATTCTGCTATTATTGGATGGAGTGTTCTGTGTATGTTGGATTTTGTTGGTTGATGGCGTTGTTAAGTTCTTCTGTATCTTTGGTGATTTTCTGCATAGTAGTAGTTCTGTCAGTTGCTGAGAGTAGAATTTTGAAGTCTTCATCTATAATGGTGAATTTGTCTATTTCTCCTCTATCAGTTTTTGCTTTGTGTGTTTCGAGGCTCTGTGGTTTGGTGTGTACACATTTAGGATTGTTAAATCTTCTTGGTGGATTGACCATTTTATTATTATATAATATCCCTCTTTGTTTCTAGTAATTTTCTTTGCTCTGAAGTCTACTGTGTTGGATATTAATATAGCTACTCCTGCAAAAGGTCGGCAGTTCATATCCACCAGGCGCTCCTTGGAAACTATGGGGCAGTTCTACTCTGTCCTATAGGGTTGCTATGAGTTGGAATCGACTCAACAACAATGGGTTTGGGGTTTTTTTTTGCTTTTATTATTATTATTAATAATGCCTTCATTGTATATGTTTTTCCATCCTTTTACTTTTAACTTACCCATGTGGTTGTTTTGAACTGAGTTTCATGTAGATAGCATATTGTTGCAGCCTATCTTTTTTTCCCACCCTGCCGATCTCTCTAATTTAATTGACATATTTAGACCGTTTACATTTAAGGTACTTTTTAATATGTTAGGGCTTAAGTCTCACATTTTGTTTTTGTTTTGTTTCATTTGTTTCCTCTGCTTCTCTTTGCCTGTCTTCCTGTGGATTACCTAAACATATTTTAGGATTCCATCTTGATTTGCATATTTAGTTTTGAGTGTATCACTTTGTGTAGTTTTCTTAGTAGTTGCTCTAGGTTTATAGTATATGTAGGTAACTTATCATAGTGTACTGTATCAATGTTTTACAACTTCAATGAAGTATAAAAACTTCCATTTAAGTCTCTTTGTACTCCTCACTTTTTAGATATAAGTGTCTTAAATATTATATGTATGTGTGTATGTATATATATATATTTGAGTACCACATCAGATGGTTTTGCTTTAATCATCAAATATGACTTAAGAAACTCATGAGAAGTATGGTAATTTATTTTATTTACCCCTGTTTTTATGCATTTCAGTGTTCTTTCGTTTCTGAAGTTTCAAGCCTCCCATTATCATTTTCTTTCTGTTTAGAGAACTTCCTTTAACCATTCTTTTTAAGAATAGGTTTGCCAGCAACAAATTCTCTTAGCTTTCCTTTGTCCCAGAATGTGTTTATTTCCCCTTTCTTCTTTTATTTTGTTTTTAGGTAATATTTTATTGTGTTTTTGGGAAAGGTTTACACAGCAGTTTAGATTCCCATTCAACAGTTTCTACACAGCTTGTTCCGTAACGTTGGTTATATTCTTCACAATGCATGAACATTCTTGTTATTTCTGTTCGAGTTGTTCCATTTCCATTAATCTAGTTTCCCTGCCCCCTTACATTCTCATCTTTGTTTTAAAGTAATTTTTGACTGTTTGGTCTCATATAGTTTAATTTTGAAAGGGGCACAGTACTTACCATTGATATTCATTATTTTGTGAGCCAATCTCTTATTTAGCTAAAAGGTAACCTTATTTTCAGTTCAAGGTTTGAAGAGTATCTCAGGGCAGTAGTGTTGGGGAGGCCTCCAGTATGAACCAGTCCAGTAAGTCTGTTTTTTTGTTTTTTAAGGGATTTGAGGTTTTGTTCTACATTTTTCTCTCATTCTATCAGAGTACGTCTACTGTGGCCCTGATTAAAACAGTTGTTGGTAGCTGGGCACCATCTAGTTCTTCTGGTCTGAGGGTAGATGAGGTCGTGGTTCATGTAGACTATTAGCCCTGTAGACTAGTTTCTTCTTGGGGTTTTTGGTTTCCTTCTTTCTCTTTTGCTGTGGATGAATAGAGACCAATAGTTGTGTCTTAGATGGCCGCTTACAAGCTTTTAAGACTTCAGACGCTTCTCACCAAACTGGGACGTAGAACATAACTTTATGAACTATTTTATGCCAGTTGACCAAGATGTCCTATGAGACTATCGTCGTATTCCTCAAACCCAGAAAACCAATCCTATGTGGTGTCCCCTTCATTCTGTTTGTTCATTCCTCAGAGATGACATAGATTCAGGTTTTTTATTTTTTTCCTCAATTTTACTTATTTTTTTTGTTGTTGAGAATACGTATGGTAAAACATGCACCAATTTAACAGTTTCTACATGTGCAATTTAGTGACATTAATTACATTCTTCGAGTTGTGCAACCATTCTCACCCTCCTTTTCTGAGTTGTTCCTCCCTCATTAACGTAAACTCACTGCCCCTTTTCAGGTTACTATCTAATCTTTTGAGTTGATGTTGTCAATTTGATCCCTAATACCAAACCAAAACCCTATAGGACAGAGTAGAATGACCCATAGAGTTTCTAAGGAGCAGCTGGTGGATTCGAACTGCCAACTCTTAACCACTGTGCCACCAGGGCTCCATTATTGATAGTTCTTAAAAGAGCATAATGCTCAAGGCAGACATTTTTTACTAGTTAAGCTAAACTATTGTTTGATTTGAAGACTTCAGGGGATATTTTTGGCTTGTTTAAAGATCATCTCAGCAGCAGTTTTAGGGGTTTGTTTAACTTCTATAGATCCAGAAAGTCTAGAGTCCATTAGAATTTGAAATTTTGTTCAGCATTTTCCCCCTTTTGATTGGGATTCTTTTATAGATTCTTTGATCAAATTGTTCGGTAATGGTAGCCAGGCACCATTTAGTTCTTCTGGTCTCATGGCAAGGGAGGCAGTTGTTCATTGAGGCAATTAGCTACACATTCCATATCCTCTTTCTATTCCTGACTCTCCTTCCTCTGTTGTTCCAGGTGAATAGAGACTAATTGTTGTACTCCCCTTTATTGTTGAAGGATATTTTCGCCAGATATAGAATTCCTAGTTGACAGTTCTTTTCTTTCAGTACTTGAAAAATGGGCCATATTCTTCTGTCCTCCATGGCTTCAAATGAGAAATCTATGTCACTTGACTCAGTGTTCCCCTCTAAGTAAATGCATCATTTCTCTCTGGCTGCTTTCAAGATTTTTTCTTTGTCTTTAGTTCCTAGAAGTTTAATTATGATTTGTTTTGGTACAGGTTTCTTTGGTTTATCATATTTAGGGTTTTCTCAGCTGCTTGAATCTATAGGTTTATGTCTTTTGCCAAATTTGGAAAGTTTTCAGCCATTATTCCTCGAAATAATTTTTTAGTTCCACTCTCTGTTTCTCTGCTTCTCCCAATGATAAGAATGTTAGCTCTTTTGTTATTGACCTTCAGGTTTAGGTCCTTGAGACTATTGCCTTTTGCTTCTGAGTGGGGTTGTAACATCAGCTCCCCATTTGGCTGGGCTGACACCAGGGGCAGAGAGAGGACAAGCAGAGTGACAATAGTCTAGCCTCCTACTACCTCCTTCTACCTAGTTGATACTGAGTGGGGTGGAGGCTTGGCTCCCCAGTGTGCTCTACTGACACTACCCTAGTGGGGGAATTGGATCACCTCCTGCTTTTGGTAGGCAGGGCATGAGAAATCAGATCCGTGGTTGGCCCTGGCAACACTACCCAGCAGGGCAATTGGAGCAATTAGAGCATGCCACCTGCTTCCACAGGGCAGGAGTAGGGAGTGAAAGATCACCCTACCACTCAGTAGAGTGTGTATGTGGTTTTTCCGTTTGTGTTGGAGTATGATGGGTATTCACAAAAAGGTTTTCTGTTGTAAGACCACCTTTTTCTGGTCCTTTGACCAGAGGGAACAGGCCCTTCTTGGCGCACTTTGTTTGTGCCTCTGGCAATTTGCAGCTTGGTGGCATTTGCAACACTGTCTGGAATCGATGGGAGGCAGCAAGGACACCAGGGGACTCACCGCCATGGCTTTCCTTGAGTCCTGAGGTCCTGAGCAGCCTGCCTGGTCTCTCTACTTAAGAAACTTCTGGGCTTCTTTGTTATGTTACATCTGGAAGGAATGGAGCTATTTCATCTTGGTGGAACCAGAGGTCTCTGTCATCCAAGGCTTTTGAGTCAGGTTCAAGGCTCTTCTTTCTTAGTCACAATTATGCCTGAATTTGGACGTAGGATTCCTTTGACTTCATTACTCACACCACCCTCTGCAGTTGATTACTTGAATCTACTAGTTGCTTTGAAAGGAGCCCTGGTGGTGCAATGGTTAAGTGCTCGGTTGCTGACTGAAAGGTTGGTGGTTCAAACCCACCCAGCAACTCCACAGGAGAAAGACCTGGTGATCTGCTCCTATAAAGATAACAGCCTGAGAAAACCTATGGGACAGTTCTACTTTGTCACATGGGGTCACTATGAGAATCGACTCGACGGCACCTAACAGCAGCAACAAGTTGCTTTGACTTCCTGTGAATATTCCCAGTAAGACTTCCTACTTTGTTATTTTTATTTTTATAATCTGAAAGATGATATTCTCTTACTTCCTAAATGGGCTATCTTTAAAATTCGTGTTTGTTATTTTAGAAGTTGTGCAATGCCTCTGGTGACAGTGTGTTCCTCGGTATTTGTGTGGGAGGATGCACACCAGCCTGGATTGAACTCGGAGAGGTTCCACTCCCTGATATGATGTGTTACATTTCAAAAGCCATTTTTAATTACTGAATTTCACATCCAGTTAGAAGTGAATAAAATAGTAGCCATGTGAAGATTCTTTGTTACATCTACTGGGAATTATAATACCACACACATAATTGCCTTGGGATATCATTTAAACAACTCAGAGGTCTCCTGCCTTATGTGTATATATCGCTGATTTAAAAATTTTTGAAGAATTAGATTATTAAAATTAGTGGTGTCTTGTTGACACTGAAAACAAAAGAATTCAATTTAGCAAACATTTTTAAAATTTATTTTATTCGTTGTTGTTATTGAAAATAGACCCATATAGAACATCCACCAATTCAACAATTTCTACATGTGCAATTCAGTGACATTGATGATATTGTTCAAGTTGTACAACCATTCTCACCCCCCTTTTCCAGATTGTTCCTCCTCCATTAATGTAAACTCACTGCCCTCTAAGGTTCCTGTCTAATCTTCCGAGTTGCTGTTGTCAGTTTGATCCTAACAAACATTTTTTCATCATATATCCGTTGTGCCCTGTGCTGGTGGGGGAAGGGATATTTGTTGGTGGGTACTGTCCAGTGCCTACCTTCCAGGCACTCTGTCTCATTGGGGACACACTTGCCCAGGTAATTTTTATACAGAGTATGCAGGTATGTCATGTTCAGTGCCATCGTAGAGGTAGAGAGGTAGTGGGAGAATGTTGTTGTTAGGTGCTGTCGAGTCGATTTTGATTCAAAGCGACCCCATGTGACAGAGTAGAACTGCTCTATTGGGTTTTCTTGGTTGTAATCTTTATGGGAGCAGATCGCCAGATCTTTCTTCAGTAGGAGAATAGGGAAGATTAATTCCAGCCGAGGATCTGGAAGAGCCTTCTCAAGGAGGTATGGTTTGAGCTGTCTTTGAAAGCGCTGTAGGATTTTAACAGGTGGAGATGAACACACTAATCGTTCCACCTCAGTGCTATCCATTTGTCTGTCAGTTAAGACAGAACATTCTAACAGGTAGAGGTATTAAGGAAGAATCAGTGTAGGCACTAGATGGAACTTTGTAGTCCAAAGGAGTGGTCACAGTGTGCTGGCTTGCTAGCTCTTTAGCTGAAAGCTCCATGGACCTTCTCCCAAGAAAATTCACATATATACACAGAGTTGCAAGGGGTTCCCTGGACATCCTGAATTCCAAGAGTGGACTTATGAATGGTCTGTGGATTGCAGATTAAGAACTTCTGTTGTGGAATATCTAGGATTGTGTGAAGTTCTTGGAATTGTTGCTGTATCACATTTACTTTTTGCCAAGGCAAATAAGACTTTGAAGAAGCATCTACTGCTCTCCCATATTTGTCAGCAGTTTGACACTCCTGGCATATAGTAGGCTTGTTTCTTGGATTCAGAGTACCACCTGGTGCGTGCATGATGCTGCACTTGGTTTGCATGAGAGCAGAGCATCGATCTGTTTCTGGGCTCTGGGGGAGCAGTGGGTTTTTATTGCCTTATTGGCAAATTGCATTAAAGTAAGCAAGCTTACTTTTACACAGCTGAACTTTTTAATGCCAAAACCAAAAAAAATCCATGTATGTTTCCGTAGTAAAAAAAAATCCAGAGAGACCCTTCTGGCCATCATGGATATTCAGACACATGAATGATTGGTCTCTCCCTCCAGCTTTCAAGTTCACACGTCGATTCTTCTAACCAAATCTCATTAAGGTAAGCAGATTTGACCTTCAGCCATCTTTCATGTGAGATTTTGAATATAGCTGTGTTTGATGCTAGATATAAGGAACCTTGGTGGCAGAGTGGATAAAGCACTCAGCTGCTAACCGAAAGGTAGGCAGTTCGAACCCACCAGCTGCTCCATGAGAGAAAGATGTGACACTCTGCTTCCATAAAGAATTCAGCCGTGAAAGCCAACGGCCAACATCATCCTAAATGGAGAGAGTTTGAAAGCATTCCCCTTGAGAACGGGAACCAGACAAGGATGCCCTTTTTCACCACTCTTATTCAACATTATGCTGGAGGTCCTAGCCAGAGCAATTAGGCTAGAAAAAGAAATAAAGGACATACAAATTGGTAGGGAAGAGCCAGAGTATCTCTATTTGCAAATAATATGATCTTATACACAGAAAACCCCAAAGAATCCACAAGAAAACTACTGGAACTAAAAGAAGATTTCAGCAAAGTGTCATGATACAAGACAAACATACAAAAATCAGTTGGATTCCTTTACACCAACAAAGAGAACCTCGAAGAGGAAATCATCAAATCAATACCATTTACAATAGCCCCCAAGAAGGTAAAATACTTAGGAATAAATCTAACCAGAGACGTAAAAGACCTA